>NC_042617.1:301166956-301466956 GCF_901001135.1 Rhinatrema bivittatum
AGAGGCTGGGGGTAGAAAGCAGCACAAGGAGGAGGAGGAGGAAGGAACAGCGAGCGCTAGGGAGAGGCGGCTCACTCCGGGAAGCGGTGTTTGGGCTTGCACTACGAAGCAAGATCTGGGCTGTGCTGGATGAGCCTAGCTTTGCTAAAATCCTACCTGCTTTGAAGAGGATCGTGTTATTGGAAACCACAGTCGGCAGAGAGAGGGCACTGCTGGAGGGAAGCTGACATTGCCCTGCATATCCAGCTCCTGTCCCATCTCACCCCCCTCCAATCTGGTTGGTTTCTGTGCATGGGGAGGTGGTAAATCCCAGCTGCAAAGTTTTATGTCTGTGTACCTTGTGGGAGCAGTGGCGTGGCCTTCCAGTACCTCGAGCTGCATGTGCCTGGGCCCCTGGCCTACGTTCCTGGACAGATCCCGTCTCTTTAAGGCTGCCAGCCTCTCACCCCGCGAGTAATTATAGCCCTGCAGAGTTGACTTTGGAACTGAGCCTGGGAAGCAGCTGGAGTGAGCTGGGCCCTTGGTTTTGCTCTTGACTCGGTCGGGGATCCTTTCCGGGAAAGCAGGGCCTCAGGTTGGCTGCATGGCTACAGCCTCCCCTGCTCTGCCCAGGATGTACTGCCCTCCACTGCCCTTGACACCTCCAGCAGGTAACGTTACACATCTCTCCCGACGCTGGGATCGGGCAGTGGTGCAGATGCACAGCTGGATTCCCAGTGTGGTTGTCTTTGTATTCTTCTGTGACAGCATGCTAAAATGCATTTACCTATTTGTGACTTCTCTGCTTACAAGCTATTTTTGTTGTTGAAACTTTTGCATGTCTTTCATTTCTGCTGGATAAAGTAGTGTAGTTGCTGTGTTAGCCTACAGCCATAAACACGGATTCCTATGCATTACTGCACAGTGAAATTAGATCTGAATGCTCCACATGTGGTGTCTTTGTTTTTTAAATCTATCAGAAATTAAATGACTGTCTTCATTCACTGATACACATGACTCAGAAAGAGCTTCAGAGGCTATAATAATATTTATTTTTTTAATTTATAGTCTACCTTTTGTGATTGGTCAGCTACTTGGCAGATCACATTCAGGTACCATGTGTATTTCCCTGTCCCCAGCTGGTTTACAAACTAAGGGGTTGATACAAAAAGCTGAACATTAAAGCTGTGCCCTAAAATTCAATGTGCAGTTTCCGAAGGTGCAAGCTAATGAATTTTTTAAATTCCAGATGCAGTCAACTAATGGTATGCTAATGCATTGGAGGCTAAAAAATGCACACAAACCAGAACATGTAGGCAAAGAAAAGACAGTGCCCAGAAGAACACGTTTATGCGCAGAAAACATGGTTTATGTGCACAAATCTTATTTTATGGATGGAAAACATGATTTATGCTCATAAAACATGCTTTCTATGCATAAAATCCCTACTCTGGAACTCCAGCTTCCGCCGCAGACTAACCATAGCCTTGGGAACTTAATCCCTCCTTGGTCTAGGAGTTAGGTACCCAATGCTAAGAAAACACAAGGTAAGCCAGCACCCCTTCTGTGCTCAGAGGAGTGATAGCTAATGCTGTCATTAGCATGGGTTTTCCACGGGAGGGCACTAAGCTGCATGCACAACTGATGGTTAAACTGTGCCCTGTGCTAAATGCACTTTTTTTTTTTTTTTTTTTTGCATCGGCCCCTAAGTTAATACTTGAAACAACAGAGGATGAAGTGACTTGCCTAAAGGCACAAGGATGTGAACCGTGGCTTCCCTTATTCACAGCCTGCTGCTCTAACCACCTGACTACTCCTTCTGACCATGCTTTCCTGGCAGTGAAGGAGCATAAAAAAAAACCACAAAGAGAACACCGAAGGTAGAATGAGCTGCTCCACATTCCAGAAGGAGGCTCTCTGTGGAGAGAGAGACTGAGATGATATCCAGCATTGCTTTGGTTTAGAAGTGAGGTTTATTTCTGTCATGGTACACGCAAAACAAACCCATTGGGAGGCACAGTTACCTCAAGAGGAAAACTAAGTTATGCAGTCACCTTTTACCGGCGGATAGAGTGTTGGGAACAAAAGGACCAGGATGGGGACTGGGAGGGAGGTGGGGATCTGCAGACACACAGAGCCTCAGTGTTTCAGGTGCAGGATAAGACGCTGCTTATCAGCACTTCCTTTCACTCAGTCTTGCTGGCCGGTAAATGGAGAGGCCGTTCCCAGTGAGTGAAGATAAGCAGCGGGATAAATCAGTTAATGTGAATGAGAAAAAAAACATATTATTTTCCTGCATGTAGCTAGAGAGAAGGATTGTAAACTCCTGCATGTTTCTGTATGGTGCTGCATATATCTGCATATCCAGCATATATCTGCATATCCAGCATGGCTCTCTGCTTCTACAGCAGGGGAGAAGAAAAAAAAAAAAAACCAACAAGGGCTGTACAACATAGTCTAGGTAAAACAAATAAGCATGGGTGTAGCTTGCTTATCGCGGCAGTTACTGCCCCTACTACCCCTAACTAATCAAGCTTGATATTTCACTTGCATGCAGCTCCATCACTGCTCTCTACATTAATGGTGGGAGTGGAAGGGGAATAGAACCAAGAGCTAAGAGAAACAGATAAGAATGAGAGAAAAAATGTGTGAGGCTTGCTGGGCAGACTGGATGGGCCATTCGGTCTTCTTCTGCCGTCATTTCTATGTTTCTATGTTTCTATGTTATGCGGTTGTACAGAGAGATCCTACCCACTTTCTCTCTAGGGCCCTTTCTCTCTAGGGCCCCATGTTCTGTCACGCTTTCATTGAAGAAGGTAGAGGGAGTTGGAGGGATTGGCAGAGATTGAGAAGGCAATGTTGCCTCAGGAGCAGTTCTGACTGGGATTTCACTCCCAAGTGGCTGTTTTGCGAACGAGACAAACATTCAAAAGAGGAGGAGGACTGGCCAGGTGGCAGTGCCCTGGTTCAGGGCTTCTGTTCATCGGGCCAGCCAGAGCCAGGGATGCTGTGGCAAGGGTAACCCCTAGCCCACGACTGTAGTGCTTCAGAGGGAGCTCTGGTGGCAATGCTGGGTGGTTCACTGCAATGACTGCGCCAGGCGAGGGAGGAAAGGGATAAAAAATAGTCTGAGCCATCATCTGCAACAACTTGGGGGTTCTTTCCCCCTGTTTTATATTCCCTTCCAACTCACTTTAGTTCAGTCATTGCAGCCACAGTCAAAGGCTAAAGGTCAGGGTTCAGGGCTGCTACCAGAACTCTGTGATCATAGGCCCTATATCTGGCCACTAGGTGTCGCCATTGCTCAATGACTGATTCCCTCCCTCCAGGGGCTGTGAATGCTGTCTTCTCAGCATCTTGAACACTGACCAGCCCAGGGAAGACCTGAGCCAGGAATCAAACTTGGGCCTCTCTACATAACACCACCACTGAGCTGCCGGGCTGGCCCTCACAGGGCTGTAGCTTTTGTCTTTATTTCACTATGGCTGTCAAGCTCAGTAAGATGCAAAAAGCCCTCTTGCAGGGAGCATTGGAGGTAGTGAAGGCACTGCAGTGCCAGCTAGACAGAAACATAATGAGCATTTCTGTAAGACTTTCTTAGGGCTTTAAACTTCCTTGGCAAAATGAGGCTCCCTCTGGAAGAAGAAGGCTGGAAGAGCTTTCATTGCTTCACTATAAGGATTAGCCAAAGTCAATGATGTGCCTGAGCTTAGGAGACCGCACCTGGCCTTCTTCTGAAGCTCCTGTACCTATCTGGGACTTGCGTGGCCTGAATCACTCTTACACTGCATCATCTTTGGAGAATTCTTATAATATTCCTATAAAATGTTACCTCATGATTTGTGAAGTATCCAGTTTTCTCCACAGTTCTCTAGAACTCTGCCTGTTGGAAGAAGCAGGGCGAGAACAGATGTAAAGGGGTCTGACTTCATTTCATCCCTGTTAGGTTTATGATGTGGCAGTTGCCGTTCCAGCTGTCATCTGCCATCTAATCCTTCGTGTCCTGCGAGCTCTGGCAGCCCTTCTCCCCCCCCTTCCTGATTCCTGTATTCTGTCCTGTAAGGGAGCTCCAGATGTTTGCAGCTGTTCCGTTGGGGGAGGCTTCCTCAGAAACTGATCTGTTCTATTTTTGTTTGATGGCGTCAGGATGCACAGACTTAGCAAAACAGTCCCAAAGCGGTGGTGGACATAATGAGACGAATAAACAACGTACACGGCTTCAGAAGATATCAAACGCTGCTGTCGGTGGGACAACAGTAAAATGTTTCGGGATCTTTAGCCTTGCTTTGAAGGTGAAGCGGTGATATTTCCCACAAGAGAGTAGGCCAGAAGCTGGGTCTGGGTATGAAGAATACTGCCTCTAGGCCTACTTGACTTTACGATGGTGAGCAGAAGTCTCTGGCCAATCTGAAATAGTGAGGGGGTGGGAGTCGCTCCACTTAATCCACCCCCAAGGCAGAGGGGACAGATTGGTTAAGAAGTTTCCTTTATTCTCTTCTTTGCATTGGGTTCATGGTGTCATTGGACTTGTGGAGACTGCAGTACACGAGAAGGCAGCCATGTGAGCCCATAAATATCCAGATTATTTCTGACCAGTTCTGTGTGTGTGTGTGTGTGTGTGTTTGTTCAGGATTTCACAAGAATGGAAAAGATGTGAAATTAGGATGATCAAACACTTTGAAAGAAACCCAAAAGGATTTAATAAGGACTTTGATTTTCTCGCCCATTATATCAGAGATGGGCCCTTTTCAGTTTTACTGTC
The DNA here is from genome assembly GCF_901001135.1 of Rhinatrema bivittatum. NCBI lineage: Eukaryota > Metazoa > Chordata > Amphibia > Gymnophiona > Rhinatrematidae > Rhinatrema > Rhinatrema bivittatum. Next base: position 301,171,698 of record NC_042617.1, read on the forward strand.
TCATCATCACCTCTGTCAGCTCCCACCCCCTTGTCCTTCCTTTACGGAGCTGTAATGGCACAAGCAGGCAGCCTAAAACCTAGATGCTGCTGTACTATTTAAAGCTGGGGGAACTGCGCTGTTTCTTCACTGAACTGATGAGCAGAGGATAACGCTCAAAGGTTTGTCACAGAATGCAGTAAGTTAGTCCAAAAAACAGATATCATCTGCAACTCATTTGATCCTTAATTCCACATTTTTAAATCTAGGATCCCATAATTACCTTGGATTTGACTGGCAGCATGGAGCTGGGACTGGCAGCATGGAGCTGGGACTCTGGAAGATCCCAGTGGGAGAATCATAGGACATAGGAAGGTACAGGAGGGAGGTTCTGGAGGCCAAATTTAGGCATCCAAATGGCAGATAAAATTTAATCTGGACAAGTGCAAAGTGATGCACATAGGGAAAATAATCCTAATTATATGTACAAAATGGTGGGTTTGACATTAGGCATTACCACTCAGGAAAAATAGTCATTGTGGACAATACATTGAAATCCTCCGCTCACTATGCTGCAGCTGGCAAAAAAAAAAAAAAAAGCATATTTAATGTTACAAATTATTTAGAAAGGAATAGAAAATAAAACTGAGGATATCATAATGCCTCTATGTAGATCTATGATCACTGTTCCCTCTAAGCTGTGGATGGGTGGGCGCATGCCCGGGGGTAGTGAACTCTGCACGCACAGCAAAACATAGTGTGCACAAGAAATGCCAATATCATTTACATTATACTAGCATCTTATAAAATGACATAAAATGTTGTACACCAAGAGAATTTTTCCACACGCGGTCTTTCAAAAATTGGAGGGGATATTATTGTCTATGACGTGACCACCCCTGAGTATGGTGTGCAGTTCTGGTTGCTCCAGCTCAAAGATACTAGAAGAGTTACAGAAATGATATAGGGGTTGGAACGGCTCCCTTTATGAAGGAGGACTAAACAGGGTAGGGCTCTTCAGCTTAGAGAAAAGACGACTGAGAGGGGATGTGTTTGGAGGTTTATAAAGTTCCAAGTGATGTGGAAAAAGTAAATAGGACTTGATTAGGAACTCTTTCAAAACAGTACTAGGACTGGGGACTATACCATGAAACTAACTGGTGGTGGGGTTTAGAACAAACTTTAAAGTCATGTTTTCTTTTTCGGTCCGCACAAATTATGTGGTGGAATTTGTTGCCGGAGGATGCAGTCAAGGCTAGTAGTTTAGCTGTTTTTTGGGTTTTTTTAAGTTTAAAAACATTTCTGGTGGACAGGTGCATTGTCTGGCTTGAAAATCGGTGTGACTTACGTGCGGGTTTTGCCGACTTCCTTATGCGGGCTGTTTGAAAATTACCATCTAAGAGACCAAGTAAACCGCAAAACATCCAACTCAACAGAAGTCGAGATGTTCCCACTCCCTTAAAGATACATTAAGGTGTCTGGAGGCTTTGACTCCCCAGCATCCAACCAACCAACCAGAAAAGAAAATACCAAACTCCCAAGAAGAGCCTGGACCGAAAGCTTTCCCTTACACGTTTCCACAGAAACTGTGAGAGTCCGTCTCTCTCTCTTTATCTGACCAGGAGGAAAGGCCAAGGGAGAGCCTGAACCAACAAGGAAATCAAGGTCAGATAGGGAATGGTAAACGTGAGATTAAATAGGAACAAATGAAGTGCCAAGCTTGGGCCCATTGAGCCCGACATCCTGTCTCTGACGATGGCCAATCTGCGTCACCTGGAAATAGCTGGCAGATAGGGAAAGTCCATTCCATGTTGCTCTCACCCAGCAGTGCCTATCCCCGGAGCTAAGAGTTGTTGCGCACAGAAAGTCTGCTTCAAAACATGATCCCATCAACACTGCCCTGCCCAAGTTACACCTGCTATTTGGCGCGCACACACTTTTTTTTTTTCTTTTTCTGAAAAGTTTTATGCATATACTGCCAAATTGTAGGAAGCATGCAGGGAAATCCAAACCCTTCCCCAACTCTGCCACCGGGAACGCCTCCGCTCAATCCCGGCAAATTTACGCATGAACATGACATACGCTTGTAAGGTTCCCTGAACGGAGGGCGGGCAATTTTTTTTTTTAATAAAAGGTAATTTCTGTGCTGTTTTATGGGCAGAAATCCCTTTGGAAATTACCCTTCTTAGTAGGTGAGGTTTGGGGTATAGGTTTCCTGTTGGTGAACTCATAGGTACGTTCTGATCTTTTCCTGAAATCTAGATTTGGATGCCATAGATTCCCACTGTGTTAGTGAATGATAATGAGAAACATAGTTCTATTCCTGGTTGAGTTGAATGCTGTTAACGTAATCTCCTGGTGGACCTGACATTTTAGGTCCGTTTTTGGTTTTTTTTTTTTCTGTACAAGGGTGAGGAGGGGGGTAGAGAACAGATGTGGCCTGAAAGAGAGCGGTGATGATAGCCTGACAGAATGAAACATTGGAGGAGGAACTGTCTCCTATCCATTGCTGATCCTCCACAACTCAGAATTGTCCCATAAGATGAAGCAAGCACACCAGAGGTCATCACAGGATTCCGGCTGGTACAGCTCCCAGGAAACCATTAGATTCCAGCGGAATTCCAGCAGAGTTCATTCGAAAGAAAGTGAACTCTAAATACCAGAGAAGATAATCGGGCTTTGCTGCCGATGCTGAAGCGTTGCCATGCGAACATTCCATCTAAGCCCCAGCACGCTCCAGCCGAGAATGCTATGAATTTAGGGCAGATGTCAGCTCTGTGTGTCCTGGGAAACATCTTACATGTGGCATATATGCAGCACTTAGAAGAAATCGAGATGACTAGGAAGAGGACCCAAGGCAATTTGCACTGTTTTAGTGCAGAGGGAGGGAGCCATGAGTTCTGTGGGTAAGATACATCACCATATTCCTTTGGTGCAGTCACTGCAAAGTGAAAGGCCTGTGCCCAGTTCTGCTATCTTATTTTTCAAATTTGGAACTTTACTGAGGCTGGGTTGGTGTACTGATGCCGGCTCGAGTAGGGTGTGAAATGGGCCACTGTTCCTTTGTCCTTTCTTGGATGTTTGTCCACATCAGAAAGCCCAGTATATTCTTTGAGGCAGCATCAGGTTCCACCTATGAAAAACCAGGCACTAGAATAGCAGGGGTAAAACACAAATCAGATTTCTGGTGCATGGCAAGCGAAGTGGAATAGCAAAGATGTTGCAGGCTAGAACTGTGGTGCATTGTTCAGAGCTGGTTGTGCGTGGGTCTCAGTGCTGGAATAGCAGGGGGTGGTGCTGCAGGGCAGGAATGAAGCACATTGGCAGAGTTCCGCTGCAGAAACTGCAGCCGTGGAAGGCAAAAGATGAAGCAGATGCACAGTAGGTAGAAAGGAAGAGGCAGATGGTGAACTACTCACGTTTGGCAGTTCTTCTAAGCAGGGAGTGGGCTGTGATGGGTGAAGCTGCCTCCTGCTTCCATAGCTTTCAGCTGTATTGTTGGACTTGCCCTGTGAATTGAGACCTCAGCTCGGACACTGACTGCTTTGTTTTGTAAGCAGCTATGTGTAGGGCATTGATTGTCCAACCTGGCATTTTTCTCTCTAATTCACATTTTGACCGTGTTGCTTTGCTTGGTGCACAATGTTTGACTGATGTGTTAGCAGGCGTGTGCTTGTTGGCCAGGAGCCAAACGTAGTGGCACAAATCATCATCTGATTGCTGCTCCCTCCCATCCTCCCTCAGCAACTGGGTAACTGTACACCCAACACTTAGGAGTCAGAAAAAGTCTTCTTCGAGGCCGAACATTCCTTTCCTGGGCAAAGAGAGAGAGAGCAATGTAATCTGCATCCATTGTTTCTTCACTAGGCCTCATCTCCCAGTGGGTGAAAGATTGGAGCTTGTTCTGGCCTTAGCATAAACAAGTTCAACATTTGTAGGTGCTTAAGATGGAGATCTAAAGGAGGAAAAGTGAAGAGTGCTCAACAGTGGAAAGGCAGTGAAGCTGGAGAACTTTTAGGATGGACAAAGTGGAAAGAAGCTTCATGTTTCACTGGGGTAGAAAGAAGATCCCCCTCCTAAACATGGGGTTCTATTTTGATCAGGGGAGCTAAACTCATAAAACAGAGAACATGGCAGCAGATAAAGACTGTGTGGCCCAGCCACTCTGCCAGTCCACATCTGCTGCCTGGCTTTCCTATCCCTCGCAGATCTCCTGTGCTTGTCCCATGTTTTCTTGAATTCTGATATGGTCCTCATCTCCACCATCTCCTCAGGGAGGTTGTTCCATGTGTCCACCACTCTTTCTTTAAAAAAAAAATTTCCTTAGATTACTCTTGAGTCTACTTCCTTTTACCCTCAACCTATTACCCCTTGTTCTAGAACTCCTTTATTCATTGAAAGAGGTATGCCTGCAGTATATTTATTCCTTGGAGGAATTTAAATGTCTGTAATCCTATCTTGCCTGTCTTCCAGAGGTACATATGTTTAGATATTTTAAGTCCAAATGAGGTCTCACCAGAGACCTTTACAGAGCTAATATCAGCTCCTTTTTTCTTGCTGGCTATTTCTCGCCCTGTGCACCCAAGCATCTTTTTGGTTTTTGCCATCACCTGTTTTGGCCACCTTTAGATCATCAGATATGACCACCCCCAGATCTCTCTCTCTTGCTCTGTTCACAGAAGAATTTCACCCCTTGTACTGTACCACTCTCTTGGGTTTTAGAACCCAAATGGATAACCTTGTAATCTATCGTCCTCTCCTGATCAAACTCTCTAGTCTCCCAGTCAAAGAAATTGGTTAGCTACATCCAACAAGACCTGTAACATGCTGCCTCTGATCCTGTAATCCATCAGATTCCGGAAACTGCCACTATCTTCACAAATTCCCCCCTGGTGAAGGAATTTGCTTAATATTGGGGGTGCCCAAACCCCCACTGCAACCTCCGAGCTGGCACCTCTGCTCCCAAGAAGGAAGAGCTGGCCGCTCTGTGTGTATAGCAAGGCTGGGCCACCCCCTACCTTGTGGTGGGTTTTCAGGGAGGAGATCATTATAGACAGATCACACAACCCAAGAGTAATGAAAGGATAAGAAGTGCAACTGATCACGGGATTTTGGCCTCACCATAAAGATCTGAGTGCAGAATTGCATCCTGGGTCACAATATTTGTGGCTGTCGTGTAAGTGGGTGCGTGGTGCTGTGACGGAAATCTGGCTGTGTCACCATGCAGATGCGCACCCCTCTTGTCAGTTTGGAGGGATATTGATGATTCAGGCGGTCGTCATAAGCATGGCTGCTCAAGGGTGTGCTGTGAAACTCTTAACCGATCCTGAAATGTAGCTCAGTCTGGTTCTGTTCTTTTTGCACAAGATTTTGCTTGCACAAGGTTTTTTGTTTTTTTTTTGGGGGGGGGGGGGGGGGTGGGAAGGTGTTAAATTTTTTTTCCTGTGAAATTGTTCCCCTTCCAGAAATATCATGAAATGAAAGGTCTGGGCACAAGATGTACCATTTCGTAATTGCACATTGACCTGCAGGCTTGTTTTTGGTACTTTTAATTCTTTTGCTCTGTTTTGGATCTAAATGTCTATAGCCCCCATCCTCTCTTTCTCCTCCCACCCACTCATTCTTCAGAGAGTGACAGCTGGCTATGGGTGTAAAAATAGTGTCATCTGTACCACTTCCATCCTTGGCCCCCTCCCCCCCACCATGCCAAAGTGCTTATCAGCATGGGATCAGAGGGGCGGGGGCTGGGGGACTTCAGAACCTGAGATCCAGGCAGGTGAGAATGGGACAGAGTAAGGGAGCTGTGAAAAGACCTTCTGTCCCACGCTGGGTGAGGGGGGGTGGGGTGTGTGTGGAAAAGTCAGCTGTTTATATTTCTCTATATATAGAGCCTGGCCCACTTCACAGCTTCCAGGCCTGACTGCGGCATGCTGCTGCTGTGCCATGAATTGGGGCTCTGTGTAACCTATAGGCCTACCAAAGCCAACAAAAACACACGCCCAGCCTTTCCCTCCTCTTTTCAAACGGTGAGAGCCCTGCTGTAACAGGGAGCTCGCTGTCCCGGGCCTCGGAGAAGCCCTGCCAGTGAGGGGGGGGGGGGGGGGGGCATGGGGAAGGGCATAGTCTGGGTTTGGCTTTGCTCCTGGACTCTGCGTAATTGCACCGGCCATCGCAGCAGTCATTCTCTGCCTCAGCGTGGAGAGCTTCAGGAGGTCCTGTCCGAGCGTCTTACACCTCCTCTTCTCGAGCAGTCTTTTACGGTACATATCCCCCTCATTTCTTTTAGTTGCCCGCAGACAGTCCTCGTGGCTTTTCTGACCCTTTGACCGCCTTTATTTCTTTTCCCCTCCAGGTATCATCCACGTGCCAGCCACCACCCGCAGCTGAATTGGTAAGTGCCAGACTAAATCCTTTCAAAACCATCTGAAAGCAGTTGAGACATAATTGCATGTTGTGATTGATCGGGTGCGATCACATGACTGCATGTCGCAGTCCTTTTGGGCCCAAGCGAGCAGATAACCAATGGCCAAGCCGCTTTAGCAGTGCTTGATGACATCATCACAGCACACCTGGAGTTTGCTCTAATTTGAACCGTATCGGTTGAGCACAGGAAGAGAAAGAAGAAAAATTATGTTTTTTTTCAATTTGAATAAAAATAAGGGGTAGGCACACCAAAAAGTTCTTGAAATCAATATACCAAGCTGGAGGTTTGGAAATATACATGTCATTTCCACTGGCTTCTCATGGAGGTCAGGCGATAGATAACATGACTGTGATGTGAAACCTAAAATCTGGTGAAGCGGCAGACGATATACCTACCTCTGTACATATGTTCCTGATTTATGGTTCCCAGTTACATTTAATTGAGTTTATGAAAGTTCTCTTTAATAGTTTTCCTGTATACTTGTGTTAATGTATTCTGCCTTGAGGCGACTGTTTTAATGTATTTCCGCCCTGGAGGCGACTGTTCAGTTCCTTGTAAACCGGTACGATATGTATTCTTTACAGGAACATCGGTATATAAAAATTAAAAAATAAATAAATAAAAAAAAGTAAAAATGCCAGACCGGATACACAATGGATTTGGATTTGGATTTGAAAAGTGTCGTTTGGCGTGCCTGACCCTTTTTATATTAGATGTTTTATTGAAGTTCAGAAAATCTCAAGCAGCAGGATCCATTTCCAAAATGCTTTCCAGATTCTAAGATCTTATGTAGGTGGATAGAAGTGCCCAGTGCAGTTGCGCTATGCTCTCCTGCAGCACTGCACTTTTGTGTAAAGTATCCACGTAGCAGGAATGCAATTTTATTTAATTGCACCTCAAACGTGTAAATAAACTGGTGCTCACTGAATGACAACTATCCTTGCCGTAAGCAATCCACCTACCTGAGGGCTCAGATGTCAGGATATGGTCTGAAGGGTTCTTAGGAATGTGAAACCTGAGTTCAGTGATAAGAGACTAGGCTTGTACTCCTTTGCCCAATTGCCAGCTCTTCCACGAAGAGCTAAAGAAACAAACCTTGACACTTCCGTAAAGAGGTGTGGAATTTTGCTAGAAAGGAAAAACAATTGTCTCCGGATCCAGTGGCATGTATCATATAAAAAACAGGATATTTATTAAATATAATTATCTTCATGGTGATTTATCAAGATTCACACAATTTCTCAAGCATCTTTTCCCCTCCCAAAACCCTGGGTAGGTTACTTATTGTTTTCTTGACTTCTCTTTAAAGTCAGATTCCTAGAGCAATCTTTCTCCTCCTCGCACCACTACTGGTTCTTTCTGCACTTTTGCTGGCTCTAAAAGTATTTAAAACATGAGTCCTGCAACCCTCTGAGGCTCGTAGCTAGTCTGGACAGACTCCACGTTGTAAATTTTAAGATAGGAGTCACATGCCTTATATGTGTCCAACAATGTAAATCTTAATTATTACAAACACAGCAGTACCTATTTCCATTGATGGAGGCTAACATTAACACTGCATACTAACAGACATAAACAAGTCTGCTTTTCAAACACTAACTTGGAATGAAAGGATTTCAAACAGGAGTTCTGCAGCCCTCGGAGGCGTTATTTAGGCCTGCAGCTAGCCTGGCCCAGGGTCTCAGCAGATCGAACGACAGCCCTTGGTTGAACTATGAGCAGTCGTCAAATTCAGGGACCGATGCAATAGCATGTGGATTAAAATTGAGCTCTGAAATTCAGTTTCTTAACATACAAGTCCAAAACTATTTTTAAACTCTCAATACAGTAAGCTAATATTGTGCCAGTGCATAACGAGTTAAAATAGTGAACTGACTGGAAATGTATGCATAAACCTGTTAAAATGTGCGCGCAGCACCGGCTGAATGCACATTTTAACTCGGCGAGCCTCTCAGATGTGATTTAAGCATACAAAACTAATGTTTTGGGACATACGGAACACAGACCAATCCTTAACTAATACAACATAAAGGATCACAAATTTAGAAACACAAGCATGCAAAAAATGAAATGGAAACCCAAGAAGCCAGACTCTTCATGCAATGCAATACCAGAGAAAGAGAAGCAGATGCCTTTCCTCCTGCACTGAGCAAAATGCAAGATATAAGAAATGCAAATTATAAAAGCTGACATATTTCACTCTCTAAAAACTAAAAATAAAATATTTTCTTTCCTATTTTTGTTTCTGGGCAGTTTATTTTTTTATTGGGGTTGGTCTTGGTTTCTCTTTTCAGCCTTCTCCTATATTCATTTCCAAGGTCTCCTTTCCATCTTCCATTTCTTTTCTTTCTTTCTGTTTTCTACCCTTCCTTTCCTACATCTGTCTGACACTGCTATTTTTCTTTAATCTTTTTTGTCCATTTCTCTCTTCTGTGTCTCTATCCATTTTTAGCTAAATTTCACCCCATTTTCTCACACTGTTTAACCTTCCAATCCTCAGTATCTCTTTTCATTTCTCAACCACCTACTAGCTTTCCATCTCCTACTCTCATTCCTGTCTATCTCTGATTCCTTTCCTGTCCTCCTCCCCCCCCCCCCCCCCCCCGTCTTTTACTAACTCCCTGGTCCTCTGTTTCCACCCTCTGTACTCACCCCATCCCGACTCTTATCTCTCCTCCCCTCACCAGCACCAGCTGCTTCCCCGTCCCGCCTTCCCTCCCTGCCTCAAGCTCATTCTGTCTCCTACCTCATAACCAGCTTCCTATTATCCCTCTTTCACTGCCTCCCCAGCCCCATTCCCATTCTCATGCCTGTCATAGACTCATTGCTTTCCTGTCTCACACTCCTCCACAGCACCCCCATTTCTTTTCACTGCTTCTTGCCCTCTCTTCAGTCCTCCAGGTCGTTCACACCACCTATCAATCCTACCCCACCCAACATACCTTCACTTGTATCCTCCAAGTGCTGAGTCCCCACTGTCCCACTGCGTCCCTGCTCGGCCCCTCCAACTCTATTTCCAAGTCCCCAGCCTCCCTGCTCTCCCAGACTGTCATCCAGTCTGAGCCCATATCCTCCCACTACCCTCTCCCCAGTCCCCGAGTCCCATTCTTCTCCTGCTCTCCACCCTAGTCTGTGAGTCCTTGCTCTCTCAGATTCCTACCCAGACTCCTGTTCTTCCCCAGTATCTGAGTCCCATTGCTGTCATGCTCTCCCCCCCCCCCCCCCACAATCAATTTCTGAATACATCCTCATCCCCAAATCTTAATTCTTTGATCTTGTTCTTCCCTTTTGCCAAGGAGCTTCTGACTAAAATGCATCCCCACACCCCTACCCCAGTGTGGCTGCAGTTCTGTTTCGGGCTTGGGTGCTCTTTCCCTCTTCTCTCCTGTGGCCTGTATGGTTGAAGCAGGAGCCGTTTGAACAGTGTTCATTTTGTATCTGGCTCACTCGTCTGCCTTGGAACTGCACAGGACCTGTACACAGTAAAGGAGGGGAGCACGATACAGAGGGGGGCACATGATAGGGGGGAGAGGAGAGAGAGAAAAAAGTGTACAATGGAGGAAGGTGTAGAGACAAAAAGCTAGAAGGAGAGGAAAGAGACACAGAAGGGAGAGGGCAGGGATAGATACAAAGGGGGGGCACTGAGGCAAGAGAGAGACAAAGGGTGGACACGAGGGAGCGAGGGGAGAAACAGAAGAAGCACATGAGAGGAAGACGAGAGAAGGGTTTAGGGAGGGAGAGGGAAAGGGAGACGGGAGGGCATAGGAAGAGAGAGATGGGGGGCGTGGGGAGGTCTGAGGAGGGAGACAAGATGGAAAGAAAGACATGGGGAGGGAGGGGGCTAGAGACAGGAGGGCAGCCAGAAGAGGGGGCACAGAGGAGGGAGAATAGAGAGAAAGAGGGGGCATACTGAGAAAAAGGGGCACAAGGAAAACAGAACTGAAAGACTGGGTAGGGGTTAAAGGAAAGGGGAGATCCAGCTTGAAGGGAATGGAGGAGGAAAGAGAAATAATGGCTGGGTGGGAGAGATTTGAGAAGGACAGCTGGGACGAGGTGGTGGAATATTAAGATAGGAATTTCATGGGTGAAAGGTGAAAAAGCAGATGAGATACATAAGAATGAGAAGTGTGATGAGATGGGAGAAGTGACATGGAAGGGAAAAAGTGTCAGCTGGAGGGTGGGAGTGAGAGCTGGAGGCAGGAGGAGAGTCGTAGAAGGGAAAGTAAAATGGAAAGAATAACAGGGAAAGGAATCAAGAAAAGCCCGAAGATAAAAGTAGAAGAGTGAGAACAGTATGATATGGGGAGCAATATAAAGGTAAAAGTGTCTTTTATTTTCAAATTATATATGATTATGTGACTGTGAGGGAGCATATAAGCAACTCCCTTAAAGGACCGGCTACAGCTATCTGCACCAGTCCTCCTTAACTCCCAGCCCAGCAAGGGATTCTGGGCTGGGGTGGATCCCTGCAAGCAGGGATAAGAGGCCAGGGCCCCAGAGAGAGATGGAAACCTCGAGATAACGAACTGTATGTTACAATAGTTTTGATGAACTTTACAATCCAGCTAAGTTGTTTTATTATTCAATAAAGAAGCTTATAAAGATTTTTGCCAGTCTAGCCTGGCTAGTCCTGACCACACGACATCATCACATATGGTGTGTGAAGTGGGATCTCATCCCTAAGAAGGGAGCACAGGCAGAAGCCCACAGCCACAGCAGAGAAGACCCCCTGTACCCCCCCAAAAAAACAAAACCAAAATCCTACAGAGATTTTGTTTCTTTTCTACTGGGACCTCCCAGTTCCACTCAACTGAAGCTACAACGAGCCAAGAGGTTTAGCCCCACCTGTGCAGTCAGGGGTCAAGCAGTATATCAGGGCCAGACAGACCAGCAGGTTCCTTCCCCCCCCCCCCCCTTTCATCATCCGGAGAGGTTCCCAGTTGGAAGTGGCTCAGAAAGCAGGGAAGATGGAGGAAATAATCCATGTCCTTGCTACAGGACAGCAACAATTTACTCCTGGGGGAATTCTGCGCAAAAAAATGTAAAATTATGCGCACAAAAACTGAAAAATTCTGCAAACTTTATATTGGTCAAAATAACACAATTTGCATGACAGTCTTTAAGTAATTACATTTTAAATTATTAAAGAAAAAAGTTATTACTTAAAGTTGCAGAATTTTAAATATTTTGAGGAGAATTGCTGTAGAAATTCACTGTAAGAGTGTCCCTTCCACATACACACACCCTCATACAGGCTCCCTCACTCTCTCGCACACATACACATCCCCTCATATAGGCTCCCTCTCTGAACCCCACACTCAAGCATCCCCCGCACTCCCCCTTTTACCAACCAATCTGTCTCTCGCACTCCCCCATACTCCCTCTCCTCTCTCACACACGCATTCTCTCTCTCCGGCATCCCCCCTCATGCTCTCTCTCACACCCTCCTGCTCTCTCTCACCCTCCCATCCCCGACACACATTCTCGCTCACCGGCATGCCGCGGGACCCATGCCATTCGCGGCGAAGATGAAGGCCTGGTGCACCGTTCGCGGCACACAGGGGCCTTCCATTTTCGCCTTGAGCAGAAAATAGCGGAGACCCCGGCATGCCGCGAACGGAGAGCGTCCCGCGGCACATGCTCCGTTTGCGGCAATAAAGTCCCGGGCGCACCAATTGTGGCACACGGGGGCCTTCCCTTTTCGCCACGAACGCTGCGTCGGGCCTTCATCTTCCCCATGAACGGAGCGTGTGCCACGGGATGTGCTCCATTCGCTGCATGCCAGGGTCTGCTCTGCTATTTTCTGCCTGTCCCGCGATGGCTGCTGTCCTTCCGGTTTTGAATAGTCTTCCGGTGAGGGAGGAAATCGGCGAGGCAACAGTGGAACTCTGCAGGAAGGACGACGAGGGAGGAAATCTGCGGGAAGGAGGAATTCTGCACAAATTCTGCATTCCGCAGTAGCGCAGAATTCCCCCAGGAGTAACAATTGCAGCACACCATGCAAACTCAAATTGACCTGTAGCAGGTGAAGCGACAACAACTGGTGCAGCAAAACACAGTGCTAACACAGATAGCTCAGGTCGTGCAGACTGCTGTGATCAGGACAACCCAGGCAAATCCGTTAACTCACATCCTGTTTAAAGTGAAGGCAGGCGAGGACCTGGAGGTCTTCCTGAAAAACTTTGAGAGGACTGCCTGCCTGTTGGCTTGATCCATAACCAGTTGGACTATGTACTTGGCTAACTTGCTTATGGGCAGCAGCCAACCCAGATGGGTGGGTTACCTATGTGCAAGTCAAAGCCACTATCCTGGAGAGAGCTGGGTCCATCTCAGAAACATACCAGCAGCAGTTCCAATGGGGGTTCCTGCAGCCCAGGGAGAGCCCCTGAAACCTGTTTTATCGCCTGAAGGATGCTGGCTGAAAGTGGCTACAGCTGGTGGCAAAGACTAGTCTCAAAGTAGCCTGACAGGTGCTTCTAGAATAATTCTTAGATGAGCTTGACCTGCCCCTGTGGAACTGGATCTGCCAACATAGAGGGCTTATGTTGGAATGAGCTCTACAAGTGATGGATGCCTTCCAGCAGGAACAATTAATGCCTGATGTGGTAAGGAAGCTAGAAAGACAGCCCGCACAAACTCCCTGACAAAGCTTAGAGAGTGGAGAACCCCAACAGGGTCCCTCAGAAGCAAATAGCTCGTCTTCTGTACCTAAAACCTAAGGTCTCTTCCACGTACTTTAACTGTGGTCAGAGAGGTCATTTGGCAAAAGACTGCCAATTTGAAGGACCTGAAGTTATGGATGTCAGCTTAGTAACCCAGCCAACACTAGAATGTAAATCTCTAGGGATAGAGGAAAAACCCCAAAGCAGGAAAAATCCTCACCCCAGAAGAAGAAAGTTACCTTTAGGAATTCAATCCACCCCAGGAATGAAACTGTGGACAATTTTTCCTTCTGTGCCCCCTGTGCAGGGAATGGTCATCAGGAGGACCACAGTCCATTTGGAAAGGTCGAAAATAAATAGCCCTCTAAAGGAATGATTAAAGGCGAAACCACCCAGTGGGCATACTCCTTTTGTAAGGCTGTGGACCAAAACGTTGAAGAGTGTCCATGGTTAGATGACATGGCATGTGAACCCAAGCTGGAAGAACAATGTATGAAAGAGCAGGCAGCAATAGCAGAACCCCAGAATGAGAACAAAAAATAGAAATAAGACTTTGCAAACACGTTCGCAGAACTTCAAAATTGTAGCTTAGTGGATGTTCCTCATCGGTGGTGTATGGAGTTCGTGATTTAGGTGGAACTGGATGAAGCATTGGTGGATTCTGGGTCTGGCAAGGCTCTTGTTCGGGAGGCCCTCCTTCAAAAAGAGTGCATCAATCACAAGAAGAGAGACATTTACCTGCATACATCGGGACAAACAGGAATACCCAACCAGTCGGGTCTTGTTGACGACCCCGGCAGGTCAACCATTATGGAAGTGGGAGGCCTTCTGAGCTTCCTTACCCGGTTATTCTGGTACGCGATTGTCCCCAGTTTACGGCCCTGTGGAGCCAGCTCACATAGAATCAGGTCAGCCCATCCAGGGGTGGGTCACCAATGAGAGAGCCAGGAAGTAGTCTGGGCATGGCTGGACACCTGGCCTGACAAGACCGAGATAAGGGGGGAGGGTATGTGAGGGAGCATATATAAAACTCCCTTAGAACAATCATCTGTAGTGCTCCTCCTTAACTCCCAACCCAGCAAGGGATTCTGGGATAGGGTGGATTCCTGCAAGCAGGGATAAGAGACCAGGGCCTGAGGGATGAGGGGGATGCCCCAGAGAGAGACGGAAGCCTCAAGATAATGAATTGTAAGTTACAATTGTTTTGTTGAACTGTGCAAACCAGCTAAGCTGTTTTTTCTTTATTATTGCTAACCAATAAAGAAGCTTTTAAAGATTTTTTCCAGAGTCCAGCCTGGAGTCTGTTCTCTGGCTAGTCCTGACTGCTCGGCATCACAGTAATTTTGAAAAGCTTGAGTGATTTTATGTTGTGTTTTTTCTTTAATTGGAGCTATTAGAGATGTGATTTGGCCGAACCTTTTGGTTCGGCCTTCGTTATCGGCCCGCCGCAGGAAATTTCGTTTTCCCGCAGTTTGGGCCAATTTTATTTCAGCTGCCCCAAAACAAAAAACCGAAAAACACCCCAACCCTTCAAATTTAATTAATTACAACCCCCAACCTTCCCGACCACCTCAAAACTTGCCGAAAGTCCCTGGTGGTCCAGCGGGGGTCCCGGGAGCGATCTCCCACTCTCGGGCCGTTGGCTGCCAATAATCAAAATGGCACCGATGGCCCTTAGCCCCTGTCACATGGTAAGGGCAATCAGTGCCATTGGCCAGCCTCTGTCACATGGTAGGAGCAATGGACAGCCGGCACCATCTTAAATGGCTCGGGCCATCCATTGTTCCTACCATGTGACAGGGGCTGACCTTACCGGTCACTTTAGGAAGTCTCCCATTGAATAGAGGGGTGGACAGCTAATTTCCGCAGTCTGCTTCCTCCATTATTTCCTTAGCAGAGGGTATGGGAGAGAAGTGCTGCCTTGTGCTTGGAGTACACCAGCTGCAAGGCCATATTTACCATTTAGCTCTCTGTTTTCTATCTTTTAACCAGTTGGCAGTCCTGAAGAGGACACTGCCCCCTGTCCCATGACATTTTAATATCCCAAGAAGTCTCTCATGAGGCACTTGTCAAATGCTTTCTGGAAATTCAGATACACTATATCAACTGGCTCACCTTTATCCACATGTTAATTTTTGCCTTCAAAAAATGTAGCAGATTGGTGAGGCAAGACTTCCCTTGGCTAAATCCATGTTGGCTTTGTCCCATTAAACTATGCTTATCTGTATGTTCAGCAATTTTGTTCTTTATGATATAGCTTCTACCATTTTGCCTGGCACGGAGGTCAGACTCACTGGTCTGTAGTTTCCTGGCTCACCCCTTGATCCCTTTTTAAAAAATTGGTGTTACATTGCCAACTCTCCAGTCTTCAGCTACCATAGATGATGTTACCGATAGTTTACAAATTTCCAGTAGCAGGTGCAATTTCATTTCTCAGTCCTTTCACTAAAATTTATTTTAGTTTTTCTGAATAATCACCTTTTGAAAATAATTTCTGGCATGGGTATATCTCTTACATCTTCCTCAGAGAACACTGAAGCAAAGAATTCATTTAATCTCTCTGCTATGGCTTTGTCATCCCTAAGTGCCCCTTTTATGCCTTGATCATCTAATGATCCAATGGACTCCCTCGCAGGCTTTTTACCTCGACTATACTTGAAAAAGTTATTATGAGTTTTTGCTGGGACCCCTGCTTTTTAACATATTTATGAATGACCTAGAAATGGGAACGAGTGAGGTGATCAAATTTGCCGATGATACAAATGTATTCAAAGTTGCTAATTCACAAGAGGATTTTGAGAAATTGCGAAACTGGGAGACTGGGCACGCAAATGGAAGATGACATTAATGTGGACAAGTAGAAAATGATGCACACAGGAAAGAGCCATCTAAATTATAGCCACACAATGCAAGATTCCACATTAGGAGTCGTCATTCAGGAAAAGGATCTAGGCATCGTCGTGGATAATATGTTAACATTTTCTGCTCAGTGTGCGGCAGCAGCCAAGAAAGCATATAGAATACTAGGAATAATTAGGAAAGAAATTGAGAATAAATAGGAGAATATCATAATGCCTCTGTATCGCTCCATGGTGCGATAACAGCCACTGCCATTAGCAATGGTAACATGGAATAGACTTTTTTTGGGTACTTGCCAGGTTCTTATGGCCTGGATTGGCCACTGTTGGACACAGGATGCTGGGCTTGATGGACCCTTGGTCTGACCCAGTATGGCATTTTCTTATGTTCTTAACATCTTGAGTATTGTGTGCAGTGTTGGTCACCACATCTCAAAAAGGTATAGTAAAATTAGAAAAGGTACAGAAAAGGGTAACCAAAATTATAAAGGGGGTGAAACAATTCCCCTATGAGGAAAGGCTAACGAGGTTAGGATTTGGTTTGGTGAAGAGAAGGCTGAGGGGAGACATGATAGAGGTCTATAAAATAATGAGGGGAATGGAATGAATAAACAATCGGTTATTTACTCTCTCAAAAAGCACAAAGACCAAGGGACACACAGTGAAGTTACCAGGTGATACATTTAGAATCTAATAAGGGAAATATTTTTTTTATTCAATGATTAATTAAGCTCTGGAATTTGTTACCAGAGGATGTAGTGAAAGCTGTTACTGTAGCTGCATTTAAAAATAGTTTGGATAAGTTCCTGGAGGAAAAGTCCATTAACCATTATTAAGGTGGACTTGGGGAAATCCATTGCTTATTCCTGGGATTTGCATCTTGAAATCTATCTACCCCTTGGAATCCTGCCAGGTACTTATGACCTGGATTGGCCACCATTGGAAACAGGATACTGGGCTTGATGGACTCTGTATGGCAAATCGTATGTTCATATGTTGGGTCTCCAGTGTATGAAATTTAACTCATACATGTTAATTGTAGATATCCTGAAAATGTGAGCAGCTGTGGGCTCACCAGGACAGGTCTAAGAACTGCTAATTTACAGGAACTGGAGCTACAAGTCCATAGTCCTGATGTCTTTTATATATCCTTTCAATTATTATGTATGTGCTACTGTAAACCACCTAGATGGATTATTTTCATCTTATTAGCGGTATATAAAAACTTTTAAATAAATGCCTGCAATGGGGCAAAACCGGGACTGGTTTGGCCTGTTTGGTTGACCTGGGGTGAGGCGGCAACCCCTAATTACAGGCCCCATAGCACAGGTAGCAGTTCCTCTTCATTTTCGTCGTGTTTGTTTTCGGGGCTCTTTGCTCGCCTTGCCCACCATCGCTATTGTCATAGTATCCTTTTGCGAAAATGACTTTAAGATGCAGCACATTTGCAGCTCATGGAACTTGACTGCCTGTCAGATGTGACGCTGAATGCCTTGTGCACGGAGTGCTTGGGGAGGCTCCCTCTCTCTCAGCACACGGGAATTGCATGTGACTTGGCCGGGCCCCTCTCCTGCGATCTGGTTCTGCTGTAGGCTCTGTATTTTCCCTCTAACCCCGTGGTACTTGGTCGGGAAGCAGGAGCAGGTGCTTCCTCCTGGAGGAGATAGCCTGACAGCACCTCATGTTTCCTCCCTCCCTCCCTCTCCCTGCAGGGCTTCCTGCTGCATGCTCAAACCCAGGGCAGGTGGAGTCAAGCTTTTCTCATTTGTTTTGCGAGAACTGGGATGCTGACATATCATTTTGAGGGCTATATTCAGACACAGCCCAGCCAGATAAAGTTATCCGGCTAACTTTGGAGGCATATTCAACAGTGCAGCCACACTAGTGAATGCAGCCGGCTATCTTAATTAGTTAGCTATCTAACTATAGCCGGCTAACTTTAGGGCAGCTCCTTGACCCAACCAAACTTAGGCCTGGATTTTCTAAGGTCGCAGATCTTAGAGAATCCAGCGGTAACAGGGGGCGGGGGGGGGGGGGGTGAAGTGGGGGGCGGGTCTGCGAAAGCCGGCAGTGATCGTACCTCTGCGGTGTGATCGCTGCCGGCTTTCGCACCCAATAGCGCCATTGTAAAAGGTGGTGCTATTGGGCACGCTACTGGCAGCGTAAATGGTTCTTACCTTTTGGCCACTTGCGAAGTTTCCGCTGCGTATCGCACGCGAAAAGGGACTTTTCGCGTGCGATACGCTACGAAAATGACCCCCTTAGCTGGCTAAGTCATCTGGCTAACTCTGAATTTTGGACTCCTTCACCTTTTGCTCCTTCTAACCACAAGTAGAAGACCATCTTCGGGCTGCCTTTTATGTCCATCTTATGCTTATAACCTTCCCTGTTCTTCCTACCTTCGGCACCTCCTGTCTACTTGATCTGTCCTTTTTTCCTATCTTGGCACAATGCCCAGTCCTTGTAGTTCTTACCTACGCCTCCCCCCTTCCCCACCTTGGTCCTTCTCCATGTTGTCCTGTAATCAGAAGTCCTGCTGCAGGTGTCCTTGGTTAGGATATGTCCATCTCCCTGAGTACAGAAGGGATGACACAGGGCTGCTCTGTCAAGGTCTTGCAGGTGTCTCTGTTGTATCTGCCCTTCCATTCCCAAGCATCAAATATGGGCCCTTGAGCATGCTTTAGGGGGCCCCTATGATGCATCTGCAGATTTTGGGGAAGTGAGGGGGGGGGAGAGAGTTGGAAAGCATGTGCTGCATTAATCCTTTGCCAGAGCATCAGTGCCGCACACGATGGAGCGTGATATCGCAAGTCGCTTGGTAGGATCAGTGGCCAGCATAGGGAGGAAGGGAGGGGTAATGCAGCAGTGGTGCATGGGGGGTCCCACAATGGTCAGGCTGCACAGAAGGGTGAGGATTGGGCTCCGAGCCGGTTCTGGTTTTCATTCTGCCAGCTATAAGCGTTTGCATTGGCGAAACAGGAGAAATAGCAGAATACTTAGAAAAAAAAGCCCAGAATGGGTTAGTGTGTCACTCGTGGCAGAAGAGTTCTCTGGCAGCTCCGCCTTAACTGCTGCCATCTTACCTTTACACATCCTTCTTCTTTCATCCCTCCTCCTCCTCCTCCGTCCATTATCTCTTCCCCTTTGCTCAGCCTTGTTTACCTCTCCCTCATTCCTGTTCTCCATTCCTCTTCCCCTCCTCTCCATCCCGCGTTTCCCGCTCCCCTTGCCATGTTCCTCTCTCTCTCTCTTGCTCTAACATCAGGGGTGGGTGGTGGTGAGTGCAGGATTCCAGGCTCCAGCAGGCGACCCCTGCACTGTCTGGCCCCTTGCCCGAGCCTGGCTGCTCAGGAAGAGGTCCGGCTCTGCAGTTTGCACGGCGATCAATCTCTCTCTTAAATTTGTTTTCTCTCTTTCCCACACGCCAGAGGCGGAGGACAGCCCCGGCACGCCACATCGAGCACTTGGTAAGTCCATCTCAAAAGACTGAATCCAAAGCCTTTTTTTCTCTGTACTGTGACTGCAGGTATGGACAAAGTGAGAGAGTCCTGTGGAGGTAGGACAGGTGAGGGTTTCTGTCCCATGTCCTCAGTGAGTGAATTTAAACTGAGGATGTACAAGAAGGGGGGGGGGGGGGAGGGGCAGGGGTTTCCCCATCCTTAACCGCTGTCTGCCCAGAACTCTTTCATATTATCTCATCTGTCCTCCTTGTATAAATATTGGAGTTAGCGACCTGCAGGGGAAATTCTTTCCTTGCCTGCTCTGGCGAGTGCTGCGCAAATCACTTCAGAATAATTTACATTTTGCGTGTCATCTTTCATCCCACTGGGGTCCTAGCCTGAATCGGAGCACTTCAGAAATGAACTTGCAGCCACCTCTAGGCTGAATAGGAGTGCAGCTGTGTGAGAAGAAAGCGGGAACACCACTGACATAGAAATGGATCCCTGTCTTCTACCATTTCCTTAACTGTGTACAATATCTTATGCCTAAATACTATTAAAGCAGTATCTAATTATATTTAGATAGATTGAGACGGAGGGTGGAGAAAGGACTTGCCCACTGTGACACACAGAGCATTGGTGACAGAGTTGGGATTAGAACTGAGGCACGGAGCAGTTAAAATGATCCTTTCCAAGGTCATACATGGAAACTCTGTGGCAGAGCTGGTGGTCAGAAGTAAATTCTGGATGTTTTCCTGACTCATAAGCATATGCTTTAACCACAAGAATAAGTTGTCCATTCTTTTGCTTAAAGTTTGGTGGTCCGAGACCATGGTTTGTGCTACTATGCAGACCCAAGTTCAGGGTTTCCATTAGAAGAGAATTACTCCATGGAGCTTGGGGTAAAGCATTGGGTCCCTAGTGGTAGGGCTAGAACTCTTCTACAGCTATGAAATGGCACTGGAGGGCTCAGCCGCCTAGGCTGCTTTTTTTCCATCATGGTGCCAACTGAAGAACCTGTAGTTACAAGTCAACCGGACACCCAAGCGAAAGTGTGGGCATCTGTTGGTGGTTGTGAACTAGGGTTGCCAACTGTCCGGATTTTCTCCGGGCAGTACAGAATTATAAGGTAGTGTCCAGAAGCCAGACAGAGGGCTATTATGTCTGGAAATTGTCCAGAGTTTAATCCTCCAGTCTAGCACAGCAACTATTTTGACATCCACATCTCCTCACCTAGCCTGAAGGAGCTGTGGTTTAACCCTATAGCCAATGGTGGCACTACACAACCTCCAGAAAGCTGCCTCTGCATGCAAGCACACCTCCTCTCTGCTGCAATTTCAGCCACCAGCACTTCACTTCCCATTGGTGGCCCAAGTTCAAGAAAAGGCTCAGTGTGACTGCTGGCACCTCGCCTCCAACCCACTGACAAACAATGAAAGGGTCCTATGGGGCTGCTGGCACCTCCTGCCTGTGGCACAACAAATAAAGACCCAGTGTGAGGGCTAGCACCTCCCCTCCTACCCACAGCAAAATATGAAAAGGCCCCACTAGGTCGCTGTCTCACCTCCCACCCACAGCAGAACAAGAAGTTCTCCTCTTCTCTATCTTGTGGTGCAACAAGTAAAGGCCACTGGCACCTCCTATCCTGCGCATGGCAGAACAAGAAGCCCATGGGGGCCGACATGTGCCAAACCAGAGGCCCAGAGTGTGAGAGAGCCTTTGTGTGTGTGGGGGGGGGAAGGGAGAGAGCACCAGTGAGTGTGAGAGAGCCTGTGCATGTGTGTGTGAGGGAGAGAGTGCTAGTGAGTATGTGAAACCTTGTTTGTGTGTGTGTGTGTGTGTGTGTGTGTGTGTGTGAGGGCTACGGCGTGTGTGTATGAGGGATGGAGAGCCATTGAGTGTGTGAGAGTTTGTGTGTGTCAGGGGGAGAGAGCCAATGAGAGAAAGCCAGTGTGTGAAAGCCTGTGAGTGAGCCAGTAAATGAGTGAGAGCCTGTGTGTGGGTCTGGGAAGGAGAGAGAGAGCCAGTGAGTGTGTAAGAGTGTGTGTGGGGAGAGAGAGAGCCAGTGAATGTGTAAGAGTGTGTGTGTGTGTGGGGGGGGGGAGAGAGACAGCCAGTGAGTGTGTGTGTGTGTGTGTGTGTGTGTGTGTGAGAGAGAGAGAGAGAGGGATGGAGACCCAGTGAGTGTGTGAGAGTTTGAGTGAGTGTATGTGTGTGTGAGGGAAAGCCAAGTGAGTATGTGAGAGCTTGTGTGTGTGTGAGGAAGAGAAAGCCAATGAGTGTGTGAGAGACTATGTGTATGAGTGTGTGTGACAGAGAGCCAATGAGTGTGGGAAAGCCTGTGTGTGTGTGTGTGAGGGACAGAGTTGATTTGAGTGTGTGAATGAAAGAGTGAGCATGTAAGAGGGGTTTGTGTGTGAGAACCTGTATGTGTGTGAATGTGTGTGTCAGAGAGAGAGGGAGTGTGCATGAGAGTGAACACGTATGAGAGTACGTTTGTGAGAGAGAGAACAAGAGATTAAAATGTGCACTCTCCCTGTCCCCCATGACAATCTAAGGGTGACTGGAAATCAAAAGTTCCCAGATATGGAGAGAAGAGGATATTTTTACCCGTTTGTTTGAATTTATGGACTTTCTTTTATATATGTCTGCTATTTTGGTAAATTTTAAAAATTTTGAATATGCGTTATTAATTATCAGGTGTTATTTTATTCATCAGCTCTTTTGAAATATTTATGAACCATATTGAAATATGGTTTTACTATTAAGATATTTTATATTTCTTGGTTGTATTGGGTATTTTTGTAACAAACAAATTCTTGCACTATATACAGAGTCTGGCTTGCTACAGTTTCAACTGCACATTCCTGTTTATACTTTATGGTCACTTTTTCCATATTTGATTAGGGTCTGTCTGTGTTCTGCTGGCATGTAGTTTCTGTGTAGGGATCTATAGCAGCCTGGCGTATTTTGTTTTCCTAATACGAGGTGCACTGCTGTTTAGGGCCTGGTGTAATATTTACATGCTGTCTTTTCTTTGGTAGGGTTTTTACTGTTTGAATGCTTGCAGTTAGTACTGTTTTTGGTTTGGGAGGTTTACAATATTGCAGTTGTAATTCAGTTTACTCACGGCTTTCTGGCGACCAAGCCCATATCCAACACTGGTTATAATAGGCCTAATACCTTATGGGTTCCAAGTTGGGGTTTTTTTGGTACCAAATCTTCAGTGTAATATACCTCAAAAGGCTGTACAGTACTTTGAATGTCCTTTTCCATATAAAGTCTGTTAAAACTGCATAATTTGTAATTGTATGTGAGGGAATGGTTTGTGCAAGGCTGTAAAGCTTTGACTAGGGCACCTCATACCCTTGCACCAGCCCTGTGATGGCAGTGGTGGGCATCTTACTATGAGACTGAAAACTGGCTCAAGGGATAAGCCACAGCAATGCAGCAAGATGGTTTTGATGAGCTATTGGATAAATGACAAGTACTTGATTCCTCTTCAAATCAAATGCATGTTTTCCTAACGGTAAGGGTGGCAGTTGTTAAGTGATTGTCGTTTTCCTAACTGTTATGAAATGTAATTAGTATTTTTATATTTGGGATTGCTTTGTGCACAGTTTTCTAGTAATAAGACAAGTAATACAAGTTTAAAATAAATAGTCATGTGGAAGGACAAAGCTGAAAATTTGACTCCGTGAGTCCAAGTATTCGGAGTTTTTTCACAGTTGAAAATTGGCAAACCCCCCTTGTGAACCCATAATAACACCCTGACTCAACCGTGAACATACAGTGGGTTATAATTTTGTGAAATGGTTTTGCATGATGCCTTCACGCTGTCCCCTGGTGATCTGACCACTGTCATTCAATGAAGCCATCGCCAGAGCAAACCAAGCCACGAAGAGATGCAGGCAGCTCCTGCAGCTCTGAAAATGTAAGCACGGAGGCAAAACGCCAGGATTGGATCAGTCTGTCCTGAAGAAACGGAGGCAGTCGGTAACCCAGAGATCATGATATGCCAAGCACATGTAGGGGGGGGGGGGGGGGTGGGGGCATCTGAATCCAGGTCATAAGGATCTTACGGGCCAGCCTTGGTTTTCCAGCAAACTATTTCAAGGTTTTTTCAAACTGAGAACCCCTCAAGCTAGGAAGTGGCTAACATCTGGCTCCCTCCTAGACTGACTTAACCTGTCCTTGTGACCCGTAATCCACGGGTAGTGACACCCTGTGCACATGCACACTACTTATCTTTATAAGTGAAGAATGGCATCTTTAAAAAAAAAAATAAAAATATCCCATTTAGCTGAGTGCTGGAGTTCAGTGCCTGAGTGCTAGGACAAGATCCTTAGACCAGATGGAGATCTTCATTCCTGGTCTTGTGAGACAGCCAGGCCCCCCGGTCGCTCGACACATTCCCACGCACGCTGTAAGAATGGTTTCAGCTACTATGAAGTCTTCCTTGCTCGGACGACTAGGAACTAGAGGCGGACATTCACGGACAGGAACAGACGTGGGCCATGTTTAAGAACGGAGCTCGTGGCTGGGCTGCAGTGAGGCAGTCGTTTGCTGCTGAGAGGGGATTACCGTACTTGGAAGAAAGAGGTAGTGGAGTCTGAGCCCAGTGCCTCTGCTGACAATTAAGGAAATGAGAGTGGCAGAAGTCAGTGAGACCGCCGTGGCCATGTTCTGGAATTCTGGCGGCTGGGAAGGGCCAGTTTTATGAGGTCCGTGGGAGGACCGACGTGCCAAAGCGGAGGAGAGGAAAGAGAGGTCAGGGAGACGAAATAAAGAAGAGCTTAAAAAAATATCATTTTTTAAAATTGGGACCGTTTTTAGGTACAATCTGTATTAATATTATTATTTTGCATTTATATGGCATCCTTTATAAGAAATTACGTACAAGTACAGTGAGTCCCTGCACACGAGAGTTTACAGTCTAAGTGGGTTCCTGAGGCAGTAAGCGATAGATGGCAGTTTTGCAAAGGATCTAGCTGGGTAACTAAGGAGTCTGATTTTTTGAGATGTACATAGGCATTTTCCAATGCTCAGCTGACCCAGGAGGTGCAAGGTGCATGGTTATTGTCACTTTGAAAATAGGCTACAAAATAAGTAACTGTAGACTGGTACTTAGGTGGGCTCCCGAAATCTGCCTGCAGAGTGGCTTACCCCAGGTACTAGTAAATGACAGTGGCAGAGGAAGGATTTGGATTCTGGTCTCCAGGGTCCCAGCCCATTTCTCTAAGCCCTAGACCAGCTTTCCTTCCTCCCCCCCCCCCCCCCTCCCAATGTGCTGCCATGGAGAATTTCACGTGATGACAGTTTTTCTCCTGAAGATAAAAGGGGATTGAGGGAGGAAGGAAGGGGGGAAACAAAACAGGAGAGTTAATGGGGAAAGGCCCTTTGCTCCGTGAAAGTTTCGAAGGTGCTTTCAGTTGTTTTTTTTCTCTCTTCTTTTCCTCTGCAGGGTTCTACGAAGTCCTTGAACAGCCCAAAGCAACGAAGCACCCTGCCTCGGTGAGGCCACAATTTTTCAGCCCGGTTGTAGGCCACAGCACCAATAGGGGTTTCCCAGATTCTACCATTCCCACGCCCCCGGCCCCTTTCCTACAGCATGGACAGCGCAAGCGCTCTGGAATCCTTCTGTCCGCCTCCCACTCCCTTCCCTGTGAGCCTGCACCCCACGTGTGCTGGGCACGCAGCGGGACGTCAGCTCATGCACAGGAAACGTTGAAAGCCTGGCTTTCTTATTTCAGACCCTTTGTTAGGGAATTAAAAGTGTTCCAGCATGCACGCGAACTGGACTAGGCCCAGAACCTTCTCCGGAGACTTCTGTGATTCTGACTTTTGTCTTCCACCCTTTCTTGACGTATGGCGGTGGTAGAGGTGCATTGGTGCATTTCCTCACAGATTTCTTTAGTTGGGGGGGGGGGGAGAGAGGGCGGGGAGTGTTGGACATGTTGTCTCTTGGGAACAGAATGGCCCTGGCTTATTTTTGCTTGCTGTCACAGGAGTTTCAGCCTGGACCACGTGATGGAACGGAACTATGACTTCGACTTAACGTACATCACTGAACGTATCATCTCGGTCTTCTTCCCGTCGGCCCTGGAGGAGCAGCGGTATCGAGGCAACCTGAAGGAGGTGGCCCAGATGCTTAAATCCAAACACGAAGACAAATACCTGGTAAGGTGGCAGAGGGAAATGGGATGAGCTGACGTGTAAGCAGCGACTAGGAGCTGTGGTGGAAAAGGAGGGACGGCCAGCGACAGTGATGCGCAAGAGTGTGCTTCGGTAGATGGGGACAGGGAGAGGAAGCCATTGAGGCTGGGGGGGTCACAGATCTTCTGGCCACATGGGTCATTAGACCAGTCTGCTGGCTGCAGGATTTCAAGGAACACACAGCCCTGCCACAAAGCCAGCACACCCCTAAGCCCCTGCTCACCGTTCTTTAACAGGTCCTCCAGCCACGGCCAAGACGTAGGGTGACAAAGGTGTGGGAGTCGAATCGACGTATTTTTCTTGGTTCTGCATGATGCAGAACCCAAAGGACAATTTTTTTTCTTTTCTCTTTTGTTTCATGGCCTGGCAATTTCTTCCTGCTCCTTTGGGCTTCAAGCTCACTTGGAACTGGGGCCCCCCCCCCCCCAACTAGGACTATGGCGACGTGAACTGTCATTCGGGTTTTCCCCTTCCTCTC
The DNA here is from genome assembly GCF_901001135.1 of Rhinatrema bivittatum. NCBI lineage: Eukaryota > Metazoa > Chordata > Amphibia > Gymnophiona > Rhinatrematidae > Rhinatrema > Rhinatrema bivittatum. The sequence continues at coordinate 301,197,755 of NC_042617.1, forward strand.
CAGCTAGCCCAGCCATCACAGCGATAGCCCTTGACCAGGGGCCACAGACCGTGGCTCCCTCCAGAACCCGGCTGATGTGGACCCTGGTTCTGAACAGTAGGTGTCATTGTGCGATGGCCGAGATTCTCTTCCTTCCTGCTGAACCGGGCTGTGAATGCTGACCCTGGGAGAGCAGAGACCGGGCACAGGAATTGAACTTTTTTTTTTTTTTTTTTTTAATAACTCTTTATTTAAATTTGTGCATTAAATACACAGAAATACATATGCAAAACAATTCCACAAGAAGTGTAAAAAAAAGGATCCAGCATATCTTAGCAGCAATAATGTAAGCAAAGTAACAATATTCTACAGCCACATAGTGTAAGGTGCCTTCTAAAAACCACATGCAAGAAAAAGCAGAAATGGAATCCCCAGAAGTCTTTACAGGTTAAGCCATATGCGGATGAGCTGTAATGTAATCATAAGATGGCTTCCTGACAGCATTACATTTAAACTGCTCATGCCGCAGACTGTAACGGAGTTTTTCTAAGTCAGCTATAGTGCGCACCTGTTTTCTCCAATAGTCAAGACAAAGGGTTACGTTTCCGAAAGATAGCTATGGTAAACCTGGCAGCTGGTAAAAGATGACCCACCAACCGCCTATGCTTCCCTGGGACTAAAGAGTCATCCCACCTTCCCAGTAACCCTAGACGAGGGGACAGATGGATAGAAAGCTGTAAGATATCTGCTACTTTATCTGCCACTTTTTCCCAGAAAAAGCTGAACCCCTATGCAATGCTACCACATATGGATGCATGACTCTCGCTCTCCGCAACCCCGCCAGCATTGCGAACTATCAGAGAGGGCGATATTTGCAAGATATACAGGTGTGCGGTACGTTCTATGTAGCAGCCGAATCATGAACTCAATACGACGTTGGCAAATAGAGCTGCGGCGAGCGTTAGTCCAAATCCATTTCCAGGTCTGGGGTGTATAAGCAGTGCCCACATCATTATTCCAGCTGTCAGTTAAAGCCTGGGGAGTAGTAGTACCCAGGTTGCCCTGAAGAATACCTTTGTATTAAGAGAGAAGTAGCTTTCCCAGAAGCATCCGGGTCGGATAAATATGTGAAGAGCCCAGGGGGCTGATCAGGAATTGAACATTGTCATCTGCACAAGAGCAAAGAGCATTGCCATGTAACCACCAGGCCTTCCTACTATTTATTCTCTAAAGAGAGTGTGTGGTGGCCCCCTCTATCCCTGCTGCTCCTTGACTTTCACTGTTCTTGCTTCTGGTGAGACTCTCTTTTTTCTTTCAGCTCTTCAACCTGTCTGAGAAACGTCATGACATCAGCAGACTAAATCCTAAAGTGAGTGGTTGTATCCTCTAACCTCATCTGGAAGCCACCATTCAGCACTAATGTGACATTCCTCCATGAGATCTATCTACTGCACCTCACCCGTACACACCACTAACCCTCCACTCCTTAATCGTAACATGTACTTCCCACAACTGTAGCTGCATACCCCATAGCTTTACTTAAACACTTCCTGACCTTACCTGTACGTCCTATAAACCTTCCCAGAGCCACCTAAGTATACATTTACATTCCATATATACACCCTATAATGCTAACTGAATATATCATACCTTTACTTGTACATGCTATAGCTTTACTTGTATACCTGTCGAACTTGTATCCTTGTCCTTCAGCCTCTTTAATAAGGGCATTTTTTTCTTCTGCCCTCTGCTTGCTTTGTTTAGCTATACGTTCCAACCCTAGATATATATATACTCCCCCGTTTCAGCAGCTGTGTCTGTGTCTTGAGGCCTCAACAGGGCATAGCCAGGTTGAATGGATGTCAGCACTGCTGGAAGCAGGGCAAACGTAGGGTAGGGCCTTTCTTGTTTGCTCTTCCTGTTTTCCACGCAGCGTAATCTCTGAATTCCTGCGGCCTAGGTGCATGACTTTGGCTGGCCAGACCTTCATGCTCCTCCTCTGGACAAAATCTGCTCCATCTGCAAAGCTATAGAGATGTGGTTGAACTCCGACACGCAGCATGTGGTGGTCCTGCACTGCAAGGTAAGAGGTATGGATGGGATTGACGGGATGCCGTCTGGGTGGGAAAGGGTGAAGCTGAGGCCTACACTGAGGTGTTCTTAAGCTATTATCCAAGGACCTTCCCTAGGAAGGCCTGTACATCACAGGAGCCAGTTGAAAAGCAAAAGTGCCACAGCAGAAAGAGATTTTCAGCTGGCAGCCTTAATGACCATCCTTGCCTGAAGGGGCCACACTAGCCTGGGATCAGAAGGGGCTCCATTCATATTTTTTTGGTCCTGGGCATCAGCCTTGCATCAAGCCACTGTTGGAGCTCACCCTGACCCTAGAGGGCATCACCCAACTCCAGGGAGAGCCAGGAGTTTATTTGGCTCTGCACGTTGTCCAGCCTATGAATGCCAGCAATTTCTTTATGAGAATATAAACACGATATCACCTCTAGTAAATCTTCTATTGATATTCCTAAACACTTTTTTCAAAAGGAGAAAATCCCTCAACATTGAAAAACAATCTGCAAAATCCAAATTTTCATCCAAAAAAGAAGAAATTTTAGGGAAAGAAGAGGAAGGTTTCATACAATTTCATATCATTGCATCCAGCAAATGATTTGCATTTAATGCAAGAATGTCGGTATATAAAAGTTAAAAATAAATAAATAAATGGCAATTTTTAATCATAAACTGACCTCCAACCCGTGAATACTTTTTCTATTTTTTAACGTGATCGAATTTTTTAAGTGAATAGTGACTTAAAACTCTTTCTTGAGATTGTATCTACCCCACCCTTCCTCTTCTTTCCCTAAAATTTCTTCTTTTTTGGATGAAAATTTGGATTTTTCAGATTGTTTTTCAATGTTGAGGGATTTTCTCCTTTTGAAAAAAGTGTTTAGGAATATCAATAGAAGATTTACTAGAGGTGATATCGTGTGTATATTCTCATGGTATTTATATCCCTCGTAAAAGATAGTTGTGCATTGTGTCTGTGGTCTCTTACAGCAATTTCTTTATGGCGCGAGAGGGGAATTCAGTCCCCAAAGGTTATTTACTGCTCTGCCAATGAACTGCAGCCTTGCTGTAGAGGGGCTGTGGGCCCATTCCTGTCTCCTGGGATGCCCTCTGTTCTCCTCTGTTCTTTAGCAGTAATGAAGCTGAGAACAGAAACACTTGCTTCAGGTGTGAGTGGGCAGGGGAGGAGTGGCAGGTCTCTGGCTTGAGCTGTTCTGATGGGTTTTGGTCTCTGTCGTAGGGGAACAGGGGGAAGACGGCTGTGATCGTGGCTGCCTACATGCACTACAGTAAAATATCTGCCAGGTAAGCAGTGAGCCAGAGATAGCAAGGAAAGCACACTCATGAGACCCAGGGGCCCACGAAATGCCACGAGGGTGGTGTGCGGAGTTTGACAGGCTCCACGGTGTTCCTGTTGGGGGGGGGGGGGGGGGGGGGGTCATGTGATCAAGCAGGGACAGGCATGTGATTTCCGGCTCTGTTTTTTTTTTTCTCCTGTTTGTACAGCGCAGATCAGGCCCTCAGTACTCTTGCTATGCGGAAGTTCTGCGAGGACAAAGTGGGACCCTACCTCCAGCCATCCCAAAGCAGGTGAGCAATGGACGTGCATTAGGTTCAGAGTTTGGGATAGGTTGAGGCTTAGGGAAGAGAGGAGAGGGAGAGATGAGGGGGGGGGGGGGGGCCTAGGAATGGGAGGGCAGGCAGAAATAAAAAAAAACCCCCAGAGAAGGGTGGGGGCCGGCTGTGTGTGTTTGAGCACAGTAGAGAAACCCATGGCCATGAGAAGAGCTTATGGGGTCCATTTTAAGCCGCTGTCCGGTCAGCAGAATTAGCCGGATAAGCTTCTCCTGCTAACATTGATAGGATATTCAGTGGCACAACAGCATGGAATATTCCCAACTATCTAGGACTGCTCTACGGCACAACCAGAGTTAGCCAAATAACTTATCCAGCTAACTAAACTCTGCCGAGAAATGCCCCCGGAATGCCTCCAAGTTATCCAGCTTAAGTTTTCTCCAGTTGACGGTTTAAGCCGGATAACTTGGAGGCGGTCAGCCAGCGGGGATGTTCATATCTCACCGGCGGTTTGGAACCATGGATAACCATGTCTCTACCATTATCGATTACATGAATAAATCACAGCGTGCAGGGCTGCTGATTATCTTTTAAGAAAGAGCGCTATTGCCGAACAAGACCGCCCGTTTTCTTTAGCTCTGACTTTAGGCAACAACGGTTGACGCTGTCATGTCAGCTAGTGTTATGATAAACAAAAAACAAAAGGGACCTATTACCCCCATCCCTTCCATTTTTTTGGAGTTTTTTTTTTTAGAAACTAGAAGGAGGAGCATCAAGCAGCAGCAAGAGCAGCCTCAGACAGGTTGGAGCCTTGCTGCCGAAATCTAAATTCAGTAGTATTGCTGGGCATTTCTTAACACCCTCCCGTGCACCTTGCAGTCTCCAGCCCCATTTCCACCCTCGGGTTTCTCCTCCTCCACCCCCCCAACACCCGTCCCAGCCCTTGATCCATCAGTCGGGTATTTTTTTTTCCCCCCCTGGTACGTCACAGGCATCTGCTCCCTCTCCCTGGCAGGTACATCACTTACTTCAGTGGCCTTCTCTCGGGTGCAATAAAGATGAGCAGCGACACCCTCTTTCTGCATCACGTCCTCATCCCAATAATTCCAGACTTCGAGGCCTTTGGAGGTAAGCCTGGGGGTCGGGGGAGGAAGGGTGCATTCCAGAGGTGATCAGGGACAGATTCAGAACAGCTGGAGGGATGTGCACCCCTAACGCTGCAGGAGTGCTGGGGGACAGAGAAGACATCAGAGGGACAGTTCTTTATCATATAAAATTAGCAGTATGGTTTTATCATATGCAGATTCTCTTGCACCATATCAGAATTGTGTTAGCGATATTTTATCACGACCGTAATAGTGTAACAGTGTTGATATGATTTATATCCGCATTAAGTCATAGGAGCATTCTGTTCTGCAATGTACGGATTATATATTATTAGCATTTTGTTACATCGTGCCCAGATAATTTTATTCCATTGGCAGAAACGCAGTGCGCCATATTCATACCATGTTGTATCGGTCATGCTGTTGAATAGGGGGAAAGGAGACCAGAGCTCCATCGAGCCAGACCTTTTTCTGACTGCCTGGCAGAACTCCTTATGAAAAACAAAACAAAAAAAAAACCCCTCTGCATCTGTAACCAATTCTGGAGTAGCATGAAAAAAAAACAAAACCCCCTCCCTCCTGACCACAAATATGGCGACCAGCTGAAGTCTCTGCATGCACCCTTTAGTCATTGTAGCCACTCACATCGTTTTCCTACAGAATCTTATGCAGTTTTCTTAGAGTGCTTAGCGCTCCAGCCGTGACTGCCTCCACTGACATAAGGTTACGCTTCCTGAGTAAAGAATCTTTTCTATTGAAGGTGGTGAAAGCTGCCTCCCCATGGGCTTTACAGGGTACGGCTTCCCTTATTTGCTTTGTTGCTTCAGGGGTAAAAAGATCCTCTGTGAGATCACTGTGGGAGCCACTGATTTTATTTGGGTGGCACCATTAAATGATAAATTCATTCTACTTTACTTATTTATTTACATTCCGCCTTACTTCAAAGCGGATTACATTCAGGCCCTGTAGGTACTTCCTTGGCTGTTTTCTTTTTGTGTTTTTCGGGTATCCCTTCAGTTTCCTCCTCCTCCTCCTCCTTTGGGCTTCCAAGCTCTGTTGGAAGTAGGGGCTGGGATCTGATCCTTGAGCCTTCAGCCACCCGGAGAATGTTTACCCTGTTTATCCCCACTCCCAACTCACTTAGCCTAGGTATGGCAGTGACAGTCCTTGGCTGGGGTCGTGCACCTGGGCTCCTTCCAGAATCCTGCAATCCTGGGCTCTAAAACTGGCCACCAGGTGTCGCCATTGCATGAGGACAGGGGCTCCCTCCGCCCAGGGGCTCTGAGTGTACTACTGCTGCATCCCTAGCTCTCGGCCCACTCGGGGACTGGAAGATGCGAGCTGTGAAGCAAAGCTAGGCTCTTTTACATGGCAATGAGAAGCACTACCACTGAGCCATCAGGCTGGCCCTACTTGGATTTTCCCTAATGAAAATGTCCCTGGTTTGTACATTTATTTTCAGCACACATAAGCCCCCGAGTTGACCTTTTTTTATTAGTTCAGTGGCTCCTTATATCCTGTTTTAGGATGGGTGTCCAAAACTGAACACCAGTATTCAAAATGTAAACTATTGGAGGTCCTTAAATAATGAAAGAATGACATCTTTGCCCTTTGCCACTCCGCCCACCCAAGCCTGTACCCAATAAATGGTTTTCCCCTATTAAACCACCTTTGTAACTTCTTTGCCCCTTTGCCTACATGATATTTATATCTCCGTGTACATTTGTGCATTTACAGTTTTAATTACCTCTGCAAAAACACCAGCACTGCTACTTATTCCTTTCTGGAAAACGCTGATAACCATGGTAAATAAGAACAGTGATCCAAGCACAGACCCCCCCCACTACAGCGCTGGCATCCCACATCTCGCCACCTTTCTACCGGAACATCTACTGTTAATCCCAATCCCCCTGCACCCGGTTCCTCACCTCCTCACAAATAGCATCCCCTGAACACCATCATCCATATTTTTAAAATCAGTCTTGTATCAAACATTTTGGCAAACTCTAAGTAAACTCTGCCAGTCTTACTTCCTCTGTCCTCCTTAACTGATTACTGAAATTGTAAGCTACAGTGGTCGCACAGCCACTTCACTCCTTTCCTATAGTAGCCTCGGATGTGGTCAGCTGGTCTCAGTGCCTTATTAACTTTGACACAGGTCAGGACTTTCTGTACCCACCCCTGGGCTGTCATTTCTTTAAAAAAAAAAAAACCAAACAAACAAACCTAAAATGGGCTCAGTCCCTCTAGAGAACTTCAGCATGCATGCGGTCCATGTTTTCCACTTGCAGTTTTCGGCAGAAGGTGCTGTTGAACCTGCCTGGTGCATTGTACCCTATATTTTGAGCATTATCTGATGACGAATGTCCCCCGCTCCGTTGCCGATTGGCTGTTGATCAGCTTATATCCGCTCCTGGGATCAGTTGGTGCCAAATGCTGCTCTCCACAGGTTGACGGCTGCTCTCCTCTTCCTAGGCTACTGCCCCTTCCTGAAGATTTACCAGTCCATGCAGCTTGTCTACACCTCTGGAATCTAGTGAGTGATGGCCTCGTCTCATTGGTTGGGCTCTGGTCACATGCTCAGGGCTGTGGCTCTTGGAGGTTCTGGAACGGTCTCCGGGGATCGTTCTTGTGCACACAGCGGCTTCTCTTTTTACAAAAGCTCGCATGGGCCAGGTGCATGCATGGGCATCACACACGCTTGTGCAGAGACACCACGTGCATGCTCGGACATCGCGCATGAAAACATTGTTCTTGATTATAGGCTTTAGCGGCTAAGGGAGGGCAGTGACAGGCAGTTTCTGTTATGTGATTTCTGTTAAACTCTCTCTGTTCAAATCTGGAAGTATCCTCAAGTTTTTTTGGGGTCAAACTACAGCAATGAATAGATACCGCCCCCCCCCCCCCGCCCCCCTCGTCCAATTGTGCCTCTTCCAGAATTTTTGAAAGTGAGAAATACTCCAGATTGGAAGTAACTGAAGCCCTGAAGGACAGCAAGGGGATGGGGAAGCCAGAGGTGTGGGGAAGCCAGAGGTGTGGGGGTCTTGGATTTTTAACGTATGCTCTTTGTTTAGAGGGTGCTGGAGGGGAACGATTGGGCCTGGGGGAAGGAGAGGCACAGAGTGGGGCAACCTCCTCACCACATCTCAGTTCTTCTTAGTTACCCTGTAACTAAGGGGTGGCCCTTCCCCATCAGTTTTTGTCCCACCAGTAAGCCCATATTGTTTCCTTCTCAGAAGGCTAGTGGCCAAAGTGTACACTGACTTACCAACTACCCTTGCAGTGCCAGATTAATTCTCTCAGCACTGGATCACCCCTGTCCTCTGTAAATCACATTCTCTCCGCTTTCCCTCCACCACCAGTACACAGAAACCACGCCAGTTATACCCTTCCCTGCAGTTTCTGAAGTTGCACACTCTCCCCCAGCATGGATTTTCTGAGGAATTTCTGTCTGTCTTTGCCGTTTTTTCTCCCCCTTCAGTGTTTCTTTTGGCAGAAGTGCCCCTGGCAATGGGAAACCACAGCTCTGCATCACTCTGGAGCCAGCCCTGCTCCTGAAAGGGGACATCATGGTGAGTGAGTCTGGGGGTGTCTGGGAGCAACAAGATGTGACTAAAGAGTCTGTCAGTGGGTGGGTCCAGGGGGCAATAAGCCAGGGAATGCTCCGAGAATGGCACTGTGACATGTTGCAGGCGGGGTGACCGCCTGACTTCAGGTCATATTGGAGCGGAGGAGTAGCCTGTTGGTTAGAACAACAGACTGAGAACTAGGAAAGCCAGGCTTCAAATCCTACTCCTCCCACCGATGATCCTTGTTACATTTGGGAAAGTCACTTCACCCGCCACTGCCTCAAGTATAAATTTAGATAGTGAGCTGCCTAGAGCAAGGCATTACCTTCTCTTCTTTAACTCACTTTGAGCTTGAATTTAGTACAGGCCAATACAGAACGGTGCGCTCGCCTGAGTGCACCATTTAGCCCCCGTTTGGCCACGCTTTTTTGACGCGTCATTATTACCTCTTATACTGTAAGGGGTAGTAATAGTGTGTGAAAAATGCGCGGCCAACCCCCCCTCGAAACTAATAGCGCTCATCATATGCAAATGCATGTTGATGAGCCTATTAGTTAGTCACCTGCAATACAGAAAGTAAAATGTGCGGCCAAGCCGCACATTTTACTCTCAGAAATTAAGTTAATTTCAGACGGCACCGGGCAAGTGTACAGAAAAGCAGAAAAAGCTGCTTTTCTGTACACCCTCCGACTTAATATCATAGCAATATTAAGTCTGAGGTCCCAAAAATTAAAAAAAAAAAAAAACTTCTTTAAAAAAAAAAAAATCTGCCTGCGGGTTGGAAAACGGACGCTCAATTTTGCCGGCGTCTCTTTTCCGAACCCGTGGCTGTCAGCGGGTTCGAGAACCAACGCCGGTAAAATTAAGCGTCGGTTGTCAGACCCGCTGTCAGCCGCTGCTTCCGCTAATAAGGAGGTGCTAGGGATGTGCTAGTGTCCCTAGCGCCTCCTTATTCGCAAGGGCCCTAATTTAAATAAAGAATTGCGTGCCCAGGAGCGCCGGCTCTCCCACAGAGTTTATTGAACGGCCTGAAAGGTAGGTAATTCAGTCTAAAATCTGGGGGGAAAATATCCTTATGGGAGAAGGGACCTAGTCCTGGTTTTTCAACTTTTAAGCTTGTCATGTTAAGGAACATCTCGAATGCCTTGAAATCGGTGCTGAAAAATCAAGGCTGACTTAGGGCTTCCTTACTATCTGGGATCAGGGGCTCAACAGAGCGCTTCAGGTCACTGAGGTTAGGCTGGGCCATTACTTTCTGTCCCATTGCATTCTGTTGCCCCACTTGCACTAAGAAAAGAAGTAATAATCTTTGTGGATGCTTGTGTTTGCTTCCTCTTCCCATTCCTGCCTAGGTGAAATGTTACCACAAGCAGAGCCAGGGCCAGGACCGGAACGTGGTATTCCGTGTGCAGTTCCACACGTGCACAATCCATGACTCCAAGCTGTGGTTTGCAAAGCACGACCTGGATGATGCCTGGATGGGTGAGTATGTGTGTCGGGCAGCTGGAGGTCTGCATGTATTTTGTACATGAACGGAAACAGAGGTAGGGAGGAGAATCCATACGCATCTGAGTGAGTGTACGAAACAGCATGAGTGCAAATAACTGGGAACACATGTAGACTTTTAGATATGTGGGAAATACAGGTCAAACCAGGCCAATGTCGGCCTCTATGCCGAAATTTTCATAACTGGAAAAATTCATTAGATTTTTTTTTTTTTTTACCTACGGCTTTGGGGAAAATTTGAAAGAAATCCAAACTGAAAAGCTGTTAGATTCACTTTTGGAAAATTCAATCAGGATGATGACATCGCATGAGCTTTTTTAGAAAGCTGAAACAACTTTAAAAAAATCCACTCCCACAAACCCCTGTTTGTCAAACCAGTTCCATGAAATAATAAACCTTTCTCCCCTCCCCCGCTCAGGATTGTTGAGTTGTTCAGCAACTGTGTACTCCAAGTATCTCTTGACCCAAAATATCATAAACAAGTCCAAAAAGACAGGGTCAAGAATAAAGCTATATGTGACTCGCTGGGATCATAGGTAGGTAGCCCATATATTACAGCAATGACACCAAAGTTTCAATCATATACCAGGCTGTTCTCCACTACCCAAATGTCTTTTTAAATTCTTTTTTGGTTCTTCTTATGCAATTAAAAATATTATGAAAAATGTCTCTTTACTTTCAGAAATATCAAAGTGCCAATGTATATAATGTTATCCACAGCATTCTCTCTAATAAATCATAGCTGACATTATAGAGTTCATAATCCCACTGTGTATTATACTTAATGCTTCTGTTATCTTATAGTCAATAAAATGAGACTTAGCTTCTGAGTCTTTAAAACACCATCCGAATGCAAAGCGATTTTGTAGCCATATAGGCAGGAGATGTTAAACAACTGACACTGCAGTATTTTGATGATGCACTATTGTCTGCCTCAAGAATCAATCAAATGATATCTGTGTAAAAAAAAAAGAGAGAGAGCTGTTAACTAATAGAACGACTTTACCAGCTCGATCTTTGGTGTCAGCTTTTTCATACGAACCACAGTTTTAAATATTTCCCAACATGGCTGCCATGGAAAGACGCAAAAGCGTCCGGTGACTATGTGTATATATACGTCACACCAACCAATGAGGCCCTCAAAGTGCAAAGATGTCGTACCACTGATTAATAAAATACTGCCCACTCTATTTCTTTAATACGGCCTATGGGATGCATAGGCCTTAACAAAGAAGCAGACATCATTGTCCATTTTTATCTATATGTTATTGTCTCTGTATTTGGTGAGGATCTCATTGTGTGCTGCATGTGTGACTGAAGTGAGATATTCTGCTTATGTGTAGTTTTTGTGTAGGGATCTATAGCAGCCTAGCTTATTCTGTTTTCCTAATATGTGTATTGGTGTTTTAGGGCCTGGTGTATTATTAGAAGTGTAGGCATAGACTAGTGGTTAGAGCAGTGGGCCACAAGCCAGCAAAACCAGGATTCCTATCCCACTTTGGGCAAGTCACGTTACTGTCCATTGTGTCAAGTGCAAACACCAGACAAAAGCTGAATGGAACAGTTCAATAACCCAGACTTTCTGCAGAGAAACAAATAAACAGAAACATAACCATTCCTCATTAAACATCAAACAATAATATCAAGAAATATAAAACATCAATCATAATAGTAAAAATATACTAATAAAAATGGGATGTGCATTCATTTGCGACAAAATAGGAAATAGATATTTCCTATTTTGTCGTGTTTCGGGGGGGGGGGGGTGGTGTCGCCGAAACGATAGGAAAACCCATGAAATTTCGTGTGGTTTTCTTATCGTTTTTTTTGGGGGGGGGGGGGTGCCGGCCATCCATTGCTCCTACCATGTGACAGAGGCCAGCCAATGGCACCGATAGCCCCGTCACATGGTAAGAGCAAAGAGCCACCGGCGCCATTATGTTTACTGGCAGCTGATGGCCCGAGAGCGGGAGATTGCTCCCGGGACCCCCACTGGACTACCAGGGACTTTAGGCAAGCTTTGAGGGGGTTGGGAGGGTGGGGGATTGTAATTAATTAAGGGTTGGGGTGGTTTGTTTTTTTCGTTTCGGGACAGCCGAAAAAAAAATCTACCGAATCACGGGAAATTAAATTTCCCACGGCGGGTTGTTTCGGTTCGGCCGAATCACATCTCTAAAATATTTAAAAACAGCTCATAACTTGAACATACAATAATTAAAATCTAATATACAATTTTTTACAAATTTCCCAGACTCCAATAAAATATTGCAAAATTGCAGACACATCAAGCAGCATGCAATAATTAAAACTAATAAGGATAAAATAACCCCCCTGCTCTCCATCCCTGGGAACTGTTTATTTCCAGTCACTGTGAGACACACAGGAGCTCCATCCCTCTCATACACACACATGTTCCTCCCTCTCTCATACACACACATGTGCTCCCTCCCCCTCTCTCATACAAAGGCCCTCCATCCCATACAGACACACACACACAAGTCCTCTACTCCTTTCTCTCACACACCCAGGCACTCTCTCCCTCTTTCTCATACACACACACAAGCCCTTCCTCCCTCCCTCCCTCTCATATATACACACACAAGCCCTCCTTCTCTCTCATACACACATACAGAAGCCCTTTCTTCCTCCCGCTCATATATATAAACACACACACACACACAAGCCCTCCCTCTCTCTGATACACACAGGACCTCCCTCCCTCTCACACACACACACACACACAAAAATATTTACACCTGAAACTGAAAAAGGAAAAAAACAGAACTGCAATGTGAGGGAGAGACCCAATCGGAAGCTCCCCCCCCCCCCCCACCGATATCACCAGGGGCAGCTCAGACCGTTGAAAGGCACCCTACCACCAGGTGCCGCACGCCGAAGGGGCACGACAAAGGGGCCCTCCCCTTTGTGCACCCCTTAGTGCAACCTGTAGTGCAAATGCCAGTTAATATCTTTGCAATTGAATATCTCTCCTTTGTTTAATATACTTCCTGTTATCCCTTTTTTGCTCAATTGTTAAAAATCTTGCATTTTGAGCTTTTGTAAACCGTTGTGATGGCTTTTGCGAATGACGGTATATAAAACTCATTAAATAAATAAATAAATAAATACACAAGCCCTCCCTCCCTCTCACACACACACAAACACACACATACATACACATACATACACAAGCCCTCCGTCCCTCTTACACACACACACAACACAGACGTCCTCTCTCTCCTAAACACACACAAGCCCTCCCTCCCTCTCACATATATATACACACACACATACACACAAGCCTTCCCTCCCTCCCTCACACACACACACACACACACACACACACACACAACACAGAAGTCCTCTCTCTCCTAAACACACACAAGCCCTATCTTCCTCTTTCTCATATATACACACACAGGTCCTCCCTCTCATATGTACCCACAAACGCTACTTTTCAGGGCTCCGCGGGGCAGACAGTATGGAGAGGGAGGCAAGCACCAAGTAGAGACACATCCACCTTTATTTTGCTGAGGGGAATACAGCAATGTGTATAATAAACAGATAGCAGCCCTATAACGTTACTCTTGGGCCATGCCACTGGCATTGCAACCTGCATGGGACTCTCTTATTAGACTGCCAGGACAGGGAGACTAGGAAGGAGGCAGCAGGTGCAGCATAATTCCTTATCTTTAGTCTGGAGAGAATAGAGATAGAGCAGCACCGCATGGGACTTAAAGAAGGTTGTAGTAGCGCCCACAAAGTGAAACAGCAGGCCACACCGCAACCGTGGGAATCACAGTGCCGGAAGAGAGCCCTACTGGAGCCCAAGCCCCCAAGGACAGGTAAGCAGGCGGCAGCTGCCTAGCAATCGAGGCCTGGCTTAAGAGGGAGGAAAGGGAAGGGAGAGCAAGCCAGGGGAAAATGCAGTGCCTTCGTACTTCCAGGCAGTGGCGGGAGAAAAGTGTGACCAATGCTCCTTGCAGTCCAGGCTAAATGAGCACGCATTTCTCCCCTCCCGCGGCTGCGCCAAAGAAATAGCAGGCAAGTGACTAGAGCGCCACCGCTGATTGGCTGCTCTGCTGGCTTTGCCTGACCAGGTTTTATAAGAACATAAGAACATGCCATACTGGGTCAGACCGAGGGTCCATCAAGCCCAGCATCCTGTTTCCAATAGTGGCCAATCCAGGTCATAAGAACCTGGCAAGTACCCAAAAAACTAAGTCTATTCCATGTTACCATTGCTAGTAATAGCAGTGGCTACTTTCTAAGTCAACTTAATTAATAGCAGGTAATGGACTTCTCCTCCAAGAACTTATCCAATCCTTTTTTAAACATAGCTATACTAACTGCACTAACCACATCCTCTGGCAACAAATTCCAGAGTTTAATTGTGCGTTGAGAAAAAAAGAACTTTCTCCGATTAGTTTTAAATGTGCCACATGCTAACTTCATGGAGTGCCCCCTAGTCTTTCTATTATCTGAAAGAGTAAATAACAGATTCACATCTACTCATTCAAGACCTCTCATGATCTTAATCACCTCTATCATATCCCCCCTCAGTCTCTTCTCCAAGCTGAAAAGTCCTAACCTCTTTAGTCTTTCCTCATAGGGGAGCTGTTCCATTCCCCTTATCATTTTGGTAGCCCTTCTCTGTACCTTCTCCATCGCAGAAGGTCTGGTTTCCCTTGTAACTGGACATTGTACAAATGGCCGCAAAACTGGGCAGTCCAGTCGAAAACCAGGCAGTTGGCCACCCTACATCTGGATGGTGTTTTAAATACTCAGACGCTAAGTCTCATTTTGTGACTATAAGGTAACAGATGCGCTAAGAATAATGCCCAGTGGGATTGTGAACTCTACAATGTCAGCTATGAGTTGTTAGAGAGCATGCTGTGGATGACGTGTAATACATTGGTACTTGGGTATCTTTGAAAGTAAAGAGACATTTTTCATAATATTTTTAACTGCATAAGAAAAACAAAAAAAGAATTGAAAAAAAACAAACATTCGGGTAGTGGAGAACAGCCTAGAATATGATTGAACCTTTGGTGTTTTTGCCGTAATATATGAGCTGCGTAAACCATTTTATGCTATCAGCGGGTAACATATAGCTTTATTCTTGACCCAGTCTTTTTGGAGTTGTTTGACACACCTGCTTTTGAAGAAGTTTGTACATCTATAGTGAACATGTTAGCTAAGTGTGGCCCTAAGGTAGTGAGAGGTAAGGAGTAGAACCTAAGAAAAAGAACTGACCTTGATCAAGTCTGTACTATCGCCACATAGAGCTCCAAGGTTGTTGGTTGTGGTCCTGGCTCAGGAATGTGCCTTCTTGCAGTCTCTTGTGATATTCAGCAGATAACTGTGCGCATGTTCATTGTGCAGAACTTATTTTGTACAATACTCATTTTCCAGCACGGGCATGCACATATCTGTGTACACACGCATACACACCTATGCACAGGTAAGTACTGTCAGAGGGCAAGAGGAGAAGGATGGGGAGGAGAGAGGAAGTAGAGAAGCCACACAGAAATAGAGAAAGCAGGAGAATGAGGGGGGCAGTCTGTACTTTCCTTGCCCTTAACGCCCACCTCCTTCTCTGTTCTCCTAGACGACAGGTTTCCGTCCAGTGCCATTGTGGAGTTCATCTTCTCATCCAGCCCAGAAAAAATCAAAGGTGAGCAGAGAAAAAAAAAAAAAGAGAGACTTTATCTTACAAGAAGAGAGGAAACTGAGGAGATCCAGGGAGGGAAAGAGCAGAAAAAGAGATTGTTGTCTAACCGGGTTGTTTAAATAAGGCTTTACCCCGTCCAGAATTCTTCAAACTGCCCTATGCTGGGTAATTGTTCATGGCACAAAAGCCCTGATTAAATCAAAAAAGAAATCCTCCCTGATAAAGTAATCCGGATAAACCCCCCTGTGGTTTAGAATTTCGGTAAATCTAATTGCCCATTGCTGTCCAGATTATCCCAGTGTGCAGACCTTCCAGCAAGGCAGCGTCTCTCTGGCTCTGTGCAGTCTCCTGGCTGCCTCTGCCCTCTTGTTATTGGCCTTTAAAGCGGCCCAGCCCTGATATCCAGTCGCATCAATTTTTAGAGGAAGGGGGAAAATATTCTTCTCTGCACCCCCGCCCACCTTCTGAAATGTTTCCCCTGGGCTGTCCAAATTCTGGGAGCCCCTGGTTGTTGCTGTCTCCCTATCTTCATTTCACCAGGGTCCCCCCTTTCTTCACCCTGGAAAGGTCACGAGGCCCTGCGCAGCGCCCCGGATGTGACGGTAGATTACAACATCACGGACCCTCTGGTGCGCTACGATTCCTATGAAAACTTCAACCTGCGTCACGAGGACAGCCTGGAAGGTAATGAAGGGAGTCAGAGGTCAGAGCGATCCCCTGGGGAGAAGAGAAAGATGGTTCAGTATTTAGATGACCATTCTAATCTTATTCCCTTGTGCTAAAACTTTTGTGCTAAATCATGTTGTACCGCCCACAACTCTGTAACAAAATATTAACACCTTTGCAACTGACAGCTGTTGCTGTCTCTTGCACATGTATGAGGTAAATATTCAAATGCCAATTAGACGGATAACTAGAACGTTATCCATCCGAATGGCTAAATTGCTATTTTAAAAATCTTGACCTGCTGTGTTGTAGTTGGATAAAGAATTATCCAACTAGAATGTAGCCGGTTAAGTTGGAGGCATTTTAGGGGCAGGCAATACGGAGGAGCAGAGTTAGCCAGTTAAGTTAACTGTATAGCTCAGATATTCGGAACTATCCGGTTAACCTAACTGGCTAACTTTAAGGTATTCAGGTATATTCAGTGGCAGTGCCACACCGCTGAATATATCCGGTTTGGTTAGCTGGATAGGTGTAGCTGGCTAACTTTACTATCCCCTCAGCGGCTGAATATGGACCCTTATGTGTTTTGCATATATGATTGTTTCAGGATGTGTGTGTTAGCTGATATGTACCCTGGCATGGATATTTTGCTTAAACATGTGTGGACATGTGTGCAGGTTTTCTTACATTTGTGAGTGCACACATATAGTCGATACAGTTGCAAGCAGCTTGTCACGTGTGGAGGTATTTACTTACTGATTTCTGAACAAGGTTATCAGCTGCCTGTTTTGTTTTGGGTTTTTTTCAGGACAGACTGGTTTTACCCCAGTGCATGCACAGAGATGTACTTTTGATCTCTCTTTAAAAAAATAAAAGCTTGACCAAATCTCCCAGCATGCAATGGGTGAAAAACCCAGGATTGAATCCACCTGTCCTGAAAATATGGAGCTGCTTGGCAACCCCTTTCTTAACTTTGAGGGAACGCAGAAATGTGATTTCTACTCTGTGCTCCACAGACATGTCCCACACCCGGGGGCCGCTTGATGGAAGCCTGTACGCCAAGGTGAAGAAGAAGCGAAACCTGAGCAGCCTGTCCAGTAACGGCAGCCCTACTAGCCCTATGTCGGAGCAGAGCAGCCGTTTCCTTTCTATCAGCAGTGACTCGGGGCACTCCTCCACCGTGACTGACAAACTGGAAGACCCCCTTCCTCCAGCAAAGATTCTGCCCACCCCGGCTGAGAAGGAGGAGCTGGACAGACTGCTTGGCGGCTTTGGAGTCAAGACCAGACAAGAAGCCATGAAGCAAGAAGGACCAATTCTACATGGAGAAGGAACCCACACACACATGCTGCAGAGACTCTCCATGCCTGGAGAGAGGAGCCCCCCAATCATACTCCCAGGATCTCATTTTGGGCACAGCAATGGGGAGAAGGGACGAGAAACTGCTATTCTAGATGATGAGCTGATGGAAATGAAGCAGTTAGGCATGCTTGGGGGGTATCCTGAGAAGAGAGGTGGCCTGGCTCGTCATTGTTCCTGTAAGGTTGGATACAGATCCCAGAGTTGCCTGGACCCCAGGTGCAGCCACAGCCCAGAACGGATCCAAAATGGTTCCTACTACAGGCCGGAAGGAACGTTGGAGCACAGGAAGCCATTGTACAACAGCAATGGAACTCATGTCAACAATGTACATCTTCATCAGCATCTTCTACATCATGAGGTTTGTGAACAAGCCAGGAATCCTGAGCAGCAGGACAAGAGACAACTGTATCGCTCACTCTCAGAGGGACCCAAACCTCTCCAATACAACTTAAACCATGAACTACAGCCCCTTAATCCCCGAAAATGCATGGGTCTTGGAGACCACCAAGAGCTTATCTACAAGCCATCAAATTACCGTGAGTTGATGATCATGAGAGGTTTGGAGCCACCACCTATGCTCTCTCCAATATGCCCTTGCCAAGAGTGTCAAGAAAAAGCTGCCCGCGATGACATTGATCTCTCTGCTGCCACATTTTATGGTCTCCGGCTGGACCGGGAGTCACCTTCACAAGAGATGTGGCCCCATGATGGACTGAAGCCCTCAATGCTCCACCAGATAGCTAGGGCTGGCCATCCGGTGCCTGCAGTCCCTCTGCTCCTACCAACATCTACCTGCATCCAACATGCCAGAGGAAATCCTGACATGTCTGCTTTTGATTTTGAACCTGCCAATGGCAAGATGCCAACACACCTAGGCCTTGGCTACTCAGCTCATCCTCTACCCATCATTCATCCTAGACTACACAAAGGGGTGGAAGAGAACCCAGAGCCTTTCTACTATGGTAGAATGCCTGATGGCCATTACAGTTCTGGTTACCCAACACTGGGACCTCACCATGGCTCATGTGGCTGTATTACTGCCCAATGTTCACAACAAACTTTCTGCAGTGGCCAGGAATATAGTAGAGCTTTGGCCCGAACCTGTGTGTCACCATCTGATACGAGACCTTGCGCTATTGGATATCACTCCCCACAGTCTGGTTCTATGTCACCCGGAGGGCCATCTTACCCTTCACTGCACCAGTTCAGCTATGAGATGCATCCTGGAGAGAGCTGTGGAGTATGCACTCTCCCCAATGAGCAGGCAAGGTCTGCCTCTCTCACACATGGTAAGTGGCAATGTTACGTAGTTGAGTAGGCTAACAGAAAATCAGAGGGTCCATTGATTACAACCTTTTCCTAGTTCCTTAATAGCTATCTATACATGGTAAGCAAGAGCAGATAGCAAGTCAGTGGCACAGCAGGTTTTGAAGTGAGGTACACAGAAATTTGTTGCTGGAGGATGTGATCAACACCAGTCTGGGTTTAAAAAAGCTTTGGACAAATTGTAGGCTTAGAGAATGTAATCTCTTATTGCTAGAACCTGGGAGTGAACAGTAGGGAATTCATCTTCCCATTAGGATGTGTTGGGTACTTCTTTCAAGTGACCAAGATTGGCCACTGTCAGAGAAAGAATGCTTGGCCTGATGGACCATTGATCTGACTCAGTTTAGTTTTGTTTCAGTTTGGGCCACCTAGTATGGCATTTCTTATATTCTAATGAGATAAAGTGACTTAACTATGTCACACAGTCAGTGTCAGTGGCAAAGCTGCAATATGAATCCATGTGTTCTAGGAATTTTTGACTTCTAATATTGTGCTTGGACCAAGTGGACCCTTAGGTCTTCTCCTACAAATGGTCCACTTGGTCCAAGGGAGCTGACTGGCAGACACCTTTTAGGTTTAGGTTGCTCCTGATGGATTGTGTTGGTGGGATGGGGTATGCTCTGTTCGTTTACATTTATTGTAATCCACCTTGACACCAACTTTGGGAAAAGGCAGAATATCAAATGTTTATAAGTAAGAAAATTTGGAGTATTTTGCTTTCTGTAAAAGTGCAGCAGTAAGGAGGACAGCATCCCGGGGGGCGGGAAACAACCTAGGTCTTGCTTACTGTAACTAAGGGTTTACTGCACGCTATCCTGCAATGTGTTATTTAGCAGGGTGCGCTTTATATTTTTTCCCATCCATTTTCTCCTGCTTTGAGCTCACAGCTCAGTTGGAACGAGGGTTCGGGGGTCTGGCACCATGAGCTTTCATTCATAACTATCGACAGATAGTTTCACACGTTTTATATCTCCTCCCAGCTCACTTAAGCCCAGTCATCGTAATGATGGTCCTTGACCAGGGACCATGAACCCTCCAGTCATGCACTAAATCCAGCCACTAGGTGTCGCTATTGTGCAATGATTAGAGTCTCCCCAGGGGGATGTGAACACTGCCACTATCACACCCAACCCTGGCTGACCCAAAGAGTGGAAAACTTAAGTGGGTCTCAAACTGATGCCCTCCTGCTGGCAGTGCCACTGAGCAGCGAATTGTCTTATCATGTTTGTTGACGTTACTAGGGGGCAGAGCAGAATCCTATTAATGTGAAGAACTTAACTAGTTCCAAAGGTGATTATAATAATGTTTTTATTTATCAAAATGAGACACAGGGAGATGGTGAGGTTGGGAATGTGTGGCAGATCTGGGATTAGAACTGAGGTACAGAGAGTGAAAGTGATTTTACCCCAGGTCACACAAAGAGTCAGTGACAGAGCTGGGATTAGAACGGAGGCACAGGGAGATAAAGTAACTCACTTTATGGACACGGAGAGAGTCAGTGGCATAACAGAGATTAGAGCTGAGGCACAGGCAGATAAAGTGACGCACCCTAAATTTACCACACAGAGCCAGTGACAGAGCTGGGATTAGAACCGAGGCACAGGGAGATAAAATGACTGGCTCCCAAGGTTACAACAAGAGTCAGTGACAGCGCTGAAATTAGAAATCGCATCTCCGGAGTTCTCTGGACTTGCAAATAATGTTTTGAAAACCCAAACCAGGCCTTCTGCCAAATGTCATATAACAGAGATTACTTCCCTGGGCAAGGATGTGATTGCACAGTACCACGTGCTCTGGAAAAAACACTTTTTTTCTTAACAGTGGCTTCAGTAACAGGTAATATTGGATGCTCTTCACTCTACAGATGTCCAGGGCTGTGGCGAGACGGTGACCTGGCGAGACTCCCCCAGCTCCCACAGCTCCCTTCGCCGCCACCACCGAGAGGCACGGATCATCTGTTCCACGCCATCCGATCTCTCGGCTTCACCCACCCCGGTGCACACCAGCAGCCCTGTCCACAGCAAAGGGAGGTACGGTGGTGGTGTTCGTGTGCAGTGCCTCTTATTGTATCACGCTGAGTGCAAACTTAAGACCTGTAGTTGAGCCCCTGTTGCTTTATAATTAGTGAAAATAGCTGTTTACAAGAACTAATTAAGTTACACAATAAAGGCATGTAAATTATTGCTTTGCTGTGCTCCTGAGCTGTTAGTTACATAAACTTTTCAGAGCTATGCTAGAAATTTGCAGTCATTTCACTGGAGATTCTGACGGACTCTCAGGGGCTTAAACTCCAGCAAAGTGCAGAACGCAGGGGCTGAAAGTATTGGCAGAGCTGGCAGCTAAGGTATACCGGGTGCCCGTGATTTCTGCCTTTAGTCTGTCACTCCCCTGCAGCACGTCCATTACACAAACGCATGTTTGCCTGTGATCCACACTCTGAGGAAATGGCAGCAGGTCTGGAAGATGTCCAAGTCCGAGACCAGCTTAAGTGGCTTTCTGTCCTTGCATGTCAAGGGCTGTTGTGGAATTTGGAATGCAAGCATCGTCTTGGGGAACTGGAAAGTACCTGGAGTGGGAGTCTCTTATGTTAATTTTTGAGCAACAAGTGACCAGAACTAATCTCATTTCACTAAGTTAAGTTTCGCAACATCCACAGTGTTTTGAAAGTGAATTCCCCCTACGCAGTCAGATGATTGAAAAAATAAACTTCCTATGCAGTTTAGGCGCGGTCTCCCCCTTCTGGAGCTCCGTGGAATTGCAATAGGTTAAAGCCTCCACACTGGCAGAAAGCACTAGAAAATTAATCCAATTGGCGGTTATACTCATATAAAGCCACCCCAATTGTTTTGGTGAGATTTTTATTTTATTTCTGCAGGGGTTGGGATTGTCAAAAAATGGGAGCAAGTGTTTAAGGCAGAAAAAGTTTTAAAAGATTCATTTTTTATTTTTAAAAAAGTTCTTTTTCCTCCAGCAGCAATTTTCTATTTTTTTTTTTCCTTTTCCTTTTTATTTGTAGAGAATTTTCTTCTCCCTGATCAGTCCCTTCTGAAGTCCAGGGCTGCCCTGCTTTGTTCTCTGTGTCTGCAGAATAGCCCCTCCCACCGTTGGCCTCTTGGAACTTGCATCCCATTGTGCCCTGGGGAAGAGGCGTGGCTGTAAGGTGGCAGAATCGGAGACGTGCCCTGGTGGCCATATTTAAAGTGGAGCCTCAAAACAATGTAGAGCAGTAACAAGACATAGGTTTCCCCGATTCTGAGAAACGGGCAAAGTGGAAGAATTAGCTTGGCTACTTAGCCCCAAGGCTGGAAGATTACACGGGTGTCAGAAAGGGGTGGGGCCACCATGGCTCAAGCAAAATCTGGCCCGTCCTGCAGAATTTACTGCAGGAGATCTGGGGTCGGGCAGTCGGTAGCTGTTTCGGCAGCAGGAGGAGGAAGGCAGCGATGCTTCGGCCATGGCCCCCTCCGCCCCCCCCCACCATTTGCAGCTCTGGGTCCAACTGTTGCTGTGAACTGCACGAGACTCTGTACAGCCACGTGCTGCCAGGCAGGAGAGCGAGCAGGCGACCTGCTTTCCTTCTCCTGTCACTGGGGAAGGGGAAAGGAAGAGAGAGAGAGAGTGAATGGGGCAGGGGAAGACAGAGAGAGAGAGAGAGAGGTGATGAGGGAGGAGGAAGTGGAAAGAGGTGGAACTTGGTTAGCTTGGCCTCCCTCCCTCCCAACAAAAAAAGCTGTTCCGCCACCTCTGGAAGATTATATCTCACTCAAGGGATATATGAAGAGCATGGTGACCAGATAGCCCCATAACATGAAGGACTGGCTGAGCCAGGGCCAGGTTTAAGCAGGGAGGGCAGCGTTGCCACGGTTACACTCCTTTGAAGCAGCACCAGTGCACAGCCCCAAAGCACTTACTGCTGCTTTTTTGGCCCAGGTGTTTCGCACCTTCAATTAATTATAAGCTTTGTATTAATTATGTGCTTTGTGTGTTCAAAACGTGAAAATAACATAAAAAGTTATTAAATAAAAAATCTGGCTCTGAGGGCTTTTGCCTTTATTGCCTCTTCATAAATCCAAGTCTTGATCTGAGCCAGTCCTGGTTTTATCCCCAGCTGCATGCATTGACTTGTAATGCAGATATCCTCAAGAAACGCAGGAGTTGTATCTCCAAGCATGCAATAGATGGAAAACCATGACTGGCTCCGCCTTTCCATTACATGTACCTCAGTATCCTGTGGGTTTTTTTTTTTTTTTCTGTTTTTTGATGTAATTCCCACCTGCATTGTTTAAAGTCATGGACAGTTGCATAGAAGAGACCTGTGTGATGGAGGGCTCATGCTGATTCTTCCATTAGCGCATGAAAATGTAGGGCAACCTGCTTTCTCTGACTTCTTCACCTTTCTCACATGTGTGTGTGTGTGTGTGTGTCTGATTTCACAGCCTGGGAGCACCTGAGAATGATGCTGGTGTCGCAGACCCTCAGGAGGCCTTAGCGAGGTCCGTCCCGCAGGAGGAGGTGGCTCTACCGCTCCCCAGAGGAAGTCTGGAGAAACTGCCGGCTGCTTCGGGGAGCGCCCGGCCGTCCACCACCTGCGGCCCAACAGAGACAGAGCCGCAGAGATCCTCTGAGCCCCCTGGAGAGGACCAGC
The DNA here is from genome assembly GCF_901001135.1 of Rhinatrema bivittatum. Lineage (NCBI taxonomy): Eukaryota > Metazoa > Chordata > Amphibia > Gymnophiona > Rhinatrematidae > Rhinatrema > Rhinatrema bivittatum. The sequence goes on from NC_042617.1 coordinate 301,221,227, forward strand.
AAAGACCTTTAGGACTCTCCCTGCCTGTGCAGCCCTTCCAGGTGCCCGGCGCACAGGGAATTGTGCAGGCAACCCAGCCAGGGAACCCCCTGGTAGCAAAACCCGCTCCCCCCTCACCTCAGACTCCATCTCCATATTCCATGCCTGGCAAACCAGTCATCGGTTCCAGTATGAGCCCGCCCCGTGCAGTGTCTGAAACAACAGAAGGTCCACTGCCCCAGCACACCAGGCCGAAACTCCTCACCGTGCAAGGCCTTCACGTCAACGGCGCTCACGTGGCATCGGGCAGGCAGCACGGTGAAGGGGTCACCTTGCTGCACCGCCCCAACCCGGAGAGGCAGATCCAGCAGACTCCCAGTTCTCCCGTCTCCGTGCCAGCGAGTCCCGGTGCCTCCCTGCCACTGTGTCAAGCCCCCTCGAAAGCCAGCTGGCAAGCGAAGCCAGCATCCGTCACCGTGCCCAGGGATCTGCCTGCCCACAACGGAGGACCGCACGCTCATGTGTTTTTCAACAATCTGGGCTTTGGTGCGCTGCCTCGACATTCCAGGGGAAACCCTAAGGACTCTCCCCTCCCCCCGTCCTCCTTCAGGGCACAGACGCCACTGGGGTCAGATAGCAACTCGGACGCACAGTACTCCCCCACCCCCTCGTTCCCCATCACCACCGCCTTTTACACGGGCGGGGAGGGCAGCCCCCGGCAGCCGCCGTCGCCAGTAGATGGGGCCGGCAGCCAGCAGAAGGTGGGGAGGGAGGCCCTGCCACAGCAGCCCCCGCTGCCCGAGAAGCGTCACCCACCCGTCTTCAGCGAGCGCCCCGCGGGCTGCGGTGGCACCGCGGAGAGGAACGCCACGCTGAGCCGGGATCCAGGAGTGTTTCAGCACCATGTGACCTTCTCACCGGCGGTGACGGACAACGCCGCACCAACCTCAGGTCTCTGCATATATCCACGTCCCGAGAGGGCGGGAGGCGGTGAAGGTGTGACGGAGGAGGGGGGGGGGGGGGGGCGCCAACACGCTGTATCAAGTCTCCAGGGAAGAGGCTTTGTCCGTACATGACCACTCTGTGATTTCCAGCTTCTTGGTTAAAAATCTCAAGTTTTTTTAAAGTGTTCTAAATGCAGTGACAATATATTTTGGAGGCCAGGATGTGTTAGAACTTCACAGAAAGCTGGACAACTGGACAGGCACATGCTAGCCAGTCACCTCCCAGAGAAACATTTCCTTAGAGATTTTTTTTTTTTCTGTTTTCACCACACAAGAAACTGACAGGCTGATGCAATACGGTGCGCACTGGTTAACCTCTGGTTGGACGCGTATTTTTGGACTCGTGTCCACAACCCCCTTATGCTATAAGGGAATTAGCGCGTCCAAAACGTGCGCCCAACCCCCCCGCGAAGGTAATAGCGCTCATCACATGCAAATGCATGTTGATGAGTCTATTAGCTATTCTCTCCAGATTAAAAAAAAAAAAAAAAAAAAATGTGCGCCTGATGCACATTTTTGAGCAGCCCAAAAAGTGTACTGCTTTTCTGTACTTCCTCTGACTTAATATCGTGGCGATATTAAGTCGGAGGAACAAAAAGGAGAACCTTTAAAAACAAAAATTGGAAAAAAAAAAAAGCATGCCGTGGTCAGGTTAGGAAAAGGGACGCTCGTAAAATGGAGCATCCGTTTTCCTAAACCGCTGACAGTTGACCTTTCCAGGGTGCTCACTGCCGAGGAGGCGCTAGGGGGCACACAATTTCCCCTAGTACCTCCTTTTTATACCGCGGCAGCTGATTTAAATATTAAATTGGGAGCCCGGAGAGGTTGATTGGTGCAAGTTAGGAGAGCGGGCATCTGCCTGAAGTGAGTGTGAAGTGTACCAGAATGGGACTGAGTGGCCACAGATTGGCACCCTTGAAGCCTTTATATATTTAGAAAGTGACTTTCAGGAAAATTGCCCACAATAACCTTTCCCCTGTGTTGGAACACTACAAACTTCATTCCCTACAGCACTCTTGGCTGGGATGGGAGGAGCCTTGAGCTTCCCCACAGGCAGTGCTCCTGCACCATTCCCTACAATTCTTCTTACCAGGGGAGGCTGGGACAACCTGGGAAGTGAATTCAGTTGATTAATTTCAGATCCTTGGGAGCAGCCTGTATTCTGCCCTTATTTTAGCACCAGCTCGGGGGCATGGACTAGGTATGATCAGGTCCATCACGGGTCCAGAGAGCATCCTGGGTGGCAGGAGTGGTTCCCTCGCCAATGACACAACTGGAAGATGTGCCTCTCCCTCCAGTGGTCCTCTGCACAGGAGCATTTACAATTTGGAGGACTTACCAGCTGGTTGCGGGTGTTTTAAGTTCTCGCATAGTGTGCATGCTTACGTCTGCTGCTGGCACCGCCCCTTCTGACAGGCATGAGTATAACTAGAATCCTGACCTACCACAGTGAAGACCTGGCTTTATCCTGCTGGATTACCTGCACTTGCAACTCATCCTGAAATCTGACACCAGTCATTATTTTCAGGATTTTTTTTGTTTTGCAGACATACAGCATGAAATTCAAATAAATGTCAAGTCTGTGCAGGATACGTCCAAGTTCTGGTACAAGCCGAGCATCTCCCGGGAGCAAGGTAGGTGGGTAGTATCATTTCTCGGTTAAGATCCAAGTTCAGGATCCCTTTTTTGGGTGAGATTGACAGCCTGTACAATATGGAGGCAGGGTTATGCCCTGCCCCCACCAAAGATATATGGAAGGACCATTATCAAGGAGGAGGAGGAGGATTAAACGATGTGCTTAAATCAATCCTGCATAAAGATATACATATATCTGCTTGTCTCCATCCTACATAGTAGAGACACTAACTTTGGAGCAGTATTGCTCACTGGTTAAAACAATCAATCATGTGACTCAAACAGACTCTAACCTAGTGCCTGATTGTGGTGCTCACTAGGGTTGTCAACTGGCTCTAAATTTTCAGGATAGGTTGATCTAGTCCTGATTTTACTCCCCTGCATGCAGGTACTTATAGTCTTGCTTTTCTTCGGAATGCAATAGGGAAGTCAGAATAAATCCCAGCATGCAATAGGGGGGGGGGAAAAATACCAGGACTGGATCAACCTGTCTTGAAAATCTGGAGCCAGTTGGTAACCCTAGCTCTCATAATGGTGAGATTTGGCTTTGTCTTCTTATTGTAAGCATCAAGATGCACCAACCGAGAAACAGAGTCTAAACATAAGAACAAAAAAAGTTGACATACTGGGTCAGACCGAGCATCAAGCTTAACATCTGTTTCCAACAGTGGCCAATCCAGGGATGACAAGTACCTAAACATTAAATAAATCCCATGTTATTAATGCTGGTAATAAGTAGTGGCTATTCCCTAAGTCAACTTGATTAGTAGCGTTTATGGACTTCTCCTCCAGGAACTTGTCCAAACCTTTTTTTAAATCCAGCTAAGCTGTGCTAATTGCCTTAACCACATCCTCTGGCAATGTGTGCAATGTGAAAGAATTTTCTACGGTTTGTTTTAAATGTGCTACTTGCTAACTCGATGGAGTGTCCCCATGTCTTTGTATTATTTGAAAGAGTAAATAACCGATTCACATTTACCTGATCTAGTCCTCTCATGATTTTATAGAAACATAAAAACATGGCAGCAGAAAAAGATACGGTCTATCCAGTCTGCCTATACGTCCAATTAAATTAGCATTATAATTCCCATCACCTCCTTAGAGATGCCCTGGATTTATCCCATGCTTTCTTGAATTCAGATACTTTTTTTTCTCCACCACCTTCACTGGGAGGCTATTCCACATATCCACCACCCTCTCTGTAAAGAAATATTTCCTAAGATTCCTCCTGAGTCTACTTCCTTTCAACCTCATCACATGATCCCTCGTTCTAGATCATCCTTTCCATTGAAAGAGGCTCACTTCCTGTGCATGGAACCTTTAAATATTTGAGTGTCTCTCTATTGTATCTATCCTATCTCGCCTTTCCTCCAGGGTGTACATTTTAGATCTTTAAGTATATTCTCATATGTTTTAGAATGAAGACTGCTGACCATTTTAGTAACCACTCTCTGAACTGACTCCATCCTGTTTATATCCTTTTGAAGGTGCAGTTTCCAGAATTGTACCCAGTATTCCAAGTATTCCAATTGTACCCAGTATTCCAAGTGAGACCTCAGTCATCTCGTCTCCAAGCTGAACAGCCCTAACCTCTTTAGCCTTTCCTCATAGGGAAGCTGTTCCATCCCCTTTATCATTTTGGTCGTCCTTCTCTGTACCTTTTCTAGTTAACTATATCTTTTTTGAGTTGTGGTGATCAGAATTGTACACAGACTTCAAGGTGTGGTCTCACCATGGAGTGATACAGAAGCATTACAACATTTTCTGTTTATTAACCATTAACTTCCTAATAATTCCTAATATTCTGTTTGCTTTTTTGACTGCTGCAGCTGAGCCGATGATTTCAATGTATTATCCACTATAACACCTAGATCTTTTTCCTGGGTGGTAGCTCCTAATATGGAACCTAACATCGTGTAACTACAGCAAGGGTTATTTTTCCCTATGTGTAACACCTTGCACTTGTCCTCATTAAATTTCATCTACCATTTGGATGCCCAGTCTTCCAGTCTTGCAAGATCCTTCTGCAACTTATCACAATCCATTGTGATTTAACAATTCTAAATAATTTTGTGTCAACTGCAAATTTGATCACCTCACTTGTGCCCCTTTTTACATCATTTCTAAATATATTAAAAAGCGCTGGTTCAAATACAGATCCCTGTGGCACTCCACTATTTACCTTTCTCCACTGAGAAAACTGACCATTTAAACCTACTGTTTCCTATTTTTTAACTGGTTTGCAATCCACTAAACGACATCGCCTAATTTTCTTAGGAGTCTCTCATGGGGGTCCTTGTCAAACACCTTCTGAAAATCCAAATACACTAGATCTACCAGCTCACCTTTATCCACATGTTTATTCACCCCTTCAAGACTTCCCTTGTGTAAATGTATGCTGGTGCTGTTTCTATCTATATGTTCTGTGATTTTATTCTTTAGTATAGTTTCCATGAATTTCCCCAGCACTGAAGTCAGCCTTTGGTCTATAGAGCCATTTTTAAATATTGGGGTTACATTGGCCATCCACCAATCTTCAGATACAAGGGATGATTTTAATGGTAGGTTACAAATTACTACTAATAGATCTGAAATTTCATTTTTTTAGTTCTTTCAAAACCCTGGGATGTATACCATCTGGTCCAAGTGATTTGTTACTCTTCAGTTTGTCAATCTGACCTATTACATCTTCCAGGTATACTATGATTTAGTTCAGTTCATCTGAATCATCACCCTTGAAAAAATTTACCAAAACGGGTATCTCCTCAACAGCCTCATTAGTAAACACAAAAGCAAATAAATCATATTATCTTTCTGCAATGGCCTTATCTTCTCTTAAATGCCTCTAACCCCTCTATCTTCTAATGGTGTCCTCACAAGCTTCCTGCTTCGGATATATTTTTAAACGTTTTTATTATGAGTTTTTGCCTCTGGCCAACTCCTTTCACATTCTCTCTTAGCCTGTCTTACTGATGTTTTACATTCCTGTGCATATCTCCAGATCAGTCCAGACAAGGGTTTTGCATCCCTACCAGCAGATGGAGGCAGAGAACAAAACTTTGAGGCACTGTTACATAAGCGAGAGTGCCACTTGCAGTCCCTTAGTATTTTTCTGTCTCCAGCAGATGCAGAGGTGCAATCCTGCAGTCTGGAGTTTTAAAAAAAAAAGTAAATAAAAAAAATAAAATTAGGTTGGAAGAAAGAAATTTTTGAAGGAAGTTCTTTTGCCTAAAATATCCTCTCACCTCACCTTTTAATGATGCCAGCAGTCATTTGGCCTTCCTTCCACCTTTCTCAATGTGTGGAATACATTTGGACTGCGCTTCTAAGATGGTATTTTTAAATAGTGTCCATGCCTGTTGTACACTCTTAACCTTTTGTAGCTGCACCTTTCAGTTTTTGTCTCATTTTATCAGTCTCCCTTTTTGAAAGTTTAATGCTAGAACTACAGATTTATTTAGTGTCCCCTTCCAGTCATTAAGTCCAATTGTTTTTACTTTATTTTTAGATTTTTTGGCATACAGCATAATCTGTAATAAACAGTATAGGCATACAATGTGATTTAAGTCAAATTTGATCATGTTATGTTCACTATTGCCAAGTTGCCCCACCACCGTTACCTCTCTCACCATATCCTGTGCTCCACTGAGAATTAGATCCAGAATGGGTCCCTCTTTCACTTGTTCCAGAAACAATTTCTTCATGAAGCAGTTGTTTATTCCAGCCAGGAACTTTTTTCTCTAGCATATCCTGATGTTACAATTACCCAGTCAATATTGGGGTAATTGAAATCTCCCATTATTATTGCACAGCTAAAATGGTTAGCTTCCCTAATTTCTCTTAGCATTTCATCATCTGTCTGACCATTTTGGTGGTATAGTATACTCCTATCGCTATACTCTTCCCCAGCATACATGGGATTTCTACCAATAAAGATTCTACTGTGCATTGCATTTAGTCTCCTTCAAGATCTTTATCCTGTTGGACTCTATGCCATCCTGAACATAAAGTGCCCCCACCAAGTTGATCCATCTTATCACTGCAATATAATTTGGTATAACAGTGTCCTATTGGTTACCCTCCTTCCATCAGGTCTCTGAGATGTCAGTTATGTCTACCTCTTCATTCAGTGCTATACACTCTCTCATCTTACTTCTTAAACGTCTGGAATTGGCATACAGACCAAAGTGTGTTTTTTGTTTATATTAACCAGCTGCTAATCAGTTGACAGGAATAATTTGGAATCTTTTAACCAGGTAGTTCTTTACTTTTGCTTTTATTGGAACCTCTCTGATGGGATGCCTCATCTCTCCTGTTTCATTAGTACCTTTTGAAGATACCTTCCTCTGAACCATGCACTGCTGAGTGACTGTCCCTTGTTCTAGTTTAAAAGCTGCTCTAACTCCTTTTTAAAAGATTAGTGCCAGAAGACTGGTTCCACCCTGGTTAAGGTGGAGCCCATCCTTTCATAAGAGACTCCTTCATCTCCAAAAGCTTGTCCAGTTCCTTACAAAACTGAATTCCTCTTTCCTGCACCATTGTCACACCATGAATTGAAACTAGAGCTCTGCCTGCCTCTGGGGATCTGTGTGTGGAACAGGGAGCATTTCAGAGGTTCTGGTTTTCAACTTTCTACCTAAAAGCTTAAATTTGGTTTCAAGAGCCTACCCTCCCACATTATCCTATGTCATCAGTGCTCACATGTATCACAACAACTGGCTCCTCCCCAGCACTAAAATCCTATCTAGGTGATGCATGAGGTGCACCGCCTTCACACCAGGCAGGCAAGTTACCAAGCAATCTTCACATCCACCAGCCACTCAAGTAGCTACATTCCTAATAATTGAATCACCATTATGATGACTGACCTAACTCTTCCCTCCTGGGCACTAGACCTGGGAGACTCAACCTCGGTGTGAGAGGATAATGCATCATCTGAAGAGCAGGTCCTTGCTACAGGATCACTTCCTGCTACACTAGGATGATGCTGTCTGCCAGGTGACCGTCCTCCTCAATGCAGCACTGGGGCTGTCAGACTGGAGTTGGAAATGTCCATGAAGGTCTCCTCTATATACCTCTTTGTCTGCCACTCCAGAGATCAGATTCCTTTTCTGACTGCCAGGAGCTCTTTGCATTTGGTGCACACATATATCCTCTCACCAACTGGTAAAAAAAATCATACATATGACACTCGGTACAAAAGACTGGAAGGCCCCCATCTTGCTGTTGGACTGCTGCCTTCATCTTAATATTGTTGAGTTCTTATTTAAGTTTAGATTGCTAAGGGAGTAAGGTTGAGTACATTAGAAACCTTTACATTTATGTGGTGTATTCACTGTTAATCTGGTAGTGAACTGTGAGGGGATCATTAAAACTCAAGATGAGGGCTGGGGCAATCTTATGTTTTAGATAAAACCCTGATTGATTTTAAATGTGAAAGTGTCTTTTGCCTATACATCTAAGAATGAGCTAGGGGTGGGTGGGAATTGGTGTGGGATGGAGGGAAATACAAACACTAGATTTACCTTCTTTATGCTAGCCAGGCACACACAAACTCTAAACAATTACCTACCTGCTGACTTTCACTCTTCTGTGCCGCTTTAAGGAGCTGTGGCATCAATCGCATGTAATAAAGTGATTTCCCTTCCACCTCCTAACTGTATCAGCGAGAAAATACAATGTGCAAACACAACAAATTTAAACAGCCTGTAACACAATGGAATAATACCAGTTATTGATGCATCCAATCCTGTATGGATTACCAACATATAAACATGGCCCCCATTTTTCTAGCATGCTGTGAAATTTGTCTTTGGCTGCAAAAAGGACACAAAATACTTTCCCACTCACCACTGCTACCATCACCACATCTGAGATCAGCCAAGTAGCAGCAGCTGTTCTTGACTTGCCATTACTGCCCTTCTCCTGTTGCTCAAGCCAGCCTGACAAGGGCTGCTTCTCTCCTTCCTGCTATTGCTTAGACTGGCATGGGCAAGAAGGGAGTTGGAAGCTATCTTCTTGTGCATCGGGGCTGATCTCCTCTTTCTAAAACTAAGGGCCTGGTGGCTGGCTCTGAGCTGTCCCTGCTTCCCTCCTACTCCTGGGGCCCCCAATTATATCCCAGTAAATATTCTAGGATATTGGGAGGAAGCAATGGGTTAGAACAGCATCAATAGGGATGAGACTGTGGTTGGAGGGATCTGAGGCTGAGAGCAGATGAGTCTAGTGGGGAGACAAGGTGGAATTGAAGGAGGAGGAGAGACGGTTGGAGGGACGAGTCTGAGAAAGAGGAGAAGGCTGGAGAGATCATAGGTCGGGGGCTAAGGCTAAATAAGAAAGGGAGAAGGTTAAATTTTTGGTGGGTAGGGGACTAGGGGAAAGGAGGAAGGGATGAGAGACGGGGAGGACAAAGTTGCAGTCTTCTTCTTACTCAGGTGAGCCGTGCTGAAGTTGGGTCAGATATGATGTTAAATTCTGCCAGCCTACCTTTAAACTTGATCAATGGGCAATCATTAATGATGTGGGACATTGTTTGGACTAATTCATAGCTGTAAAGGGGAATATTATAGTAACCCCACTGGAACTGGCTGGCTGGTTTTAGTCACAGAAACGTATGGCTTTTTTTTTTTAATATTCCTCTTTTTGGCCCTTCAAAGTAGATTACATTCTGGTATTGAGGGTATTTCCATATCCCCAGAGGAGCTTACAATCTAACAGTCCAATTCAATAAGTCGCGCACATAAAATGTGCACTAATACAGAGCACCCGTTTCCCTAATGGACGCACAGGCACAGCCCCTGTACGCCCGATGCAGTATTCAGATAAGAATGGTGGTTTCTAACTTCTTTTACTGATAGTTGATCAGATGAGTAGAGGCTGTTTACACTTATTGCATCGGGCATCCAAATGTTTTCAAATGGTGCTTATTTTTGGTTATACTGCCTAACAGGCTGATTCAGTAAAGATCTTGGGAGAATGGGTGCTCTGTGTTCAGCGCCCACTCTCCCGATGCACGCCCAGCCACCTCTCCTGGGCGCACGATCCTCTATTTAAATGAGGGGTCGGGCTAAAAGGAGGTGCTTGGGACGATTACTTGCCCCTAGCGTCTCCTTGGCTTCAGGAGAGATGGCTCTGTCAGCGGGTTCAGGAAACCGATGCTCAATTTTACGAGGGTCGTTTTTCCGAACCTGCTGACAGCAGTTGGTTAGGAAAATGAATGCTGGTAAAATTGAGCATCCATTCTCCTAACCGGACCGGCCAGCAATTTTTTATTTTTTTTAAATTTTTTAAATTTTTATATTTTTGGTTCCTCAGACTTAATATCGCTAAAGCGGGCATTAATTTATCAGCGTAAAATGTGCGGCTTGGCCACACATTTTTCTTTCTGAACCCCGGGTGAAGGACTAATAGACTCATCAACATGCATGTGATGAGCGCTATTAGTTTTCAGGGAATTTGGCCACGCATTTTTGAGGCACTAAATCCCTTAAGCATAAGGGGTAACAGATGCCCCTCAAACATTCGGCCAAATGCTGAGTGCACTTTACAGAATTGGCCTGAAAGTTTATTAATTTATTGATTTTAATTAGGAAAATATATTTAAAATCCATATATGCACCCCCAGTGGTGCTTGAAGCTTGATGCTATATAAAGGGTTGCAATATCCACAATGAATATATTTGAGATATGTTTGTGTAGAGCATATGGGGGGGGGGGGGGGGGGAGCTGTACACCATGCAAGGCCTATAACCTCCTGGGGTTCCCGCACAGGGGGGGAAAGACAGCCTGTTGTAGGCGTCTTTAGGTTTTCTTCTTCTCTTTGGGTTTCTGCACTCCAGCAAGTCACTCCAGTTCTGTTCAAAACAAAAGTTTTTACTGAAACTGGTGGCAGAAAAACAAAATTCCTAAAAGAACGCCAATGGGTAGTGCACCACAGAAAACAAAAGTCCAAAAATGTGGCTCAGTTTCTTTCAGCTGACACATTTCCCCAAGTGGGTAGGTTCTTAGGGGCAGGTACCCTTCCCTCCGTTCAGTTATGGACTCAGTCACCTGAACAGATGACATCAGCTCAGACACTGGACTTTTCACTTATTATGCCCCAACAGACTTTCTTTTATTTAATTTTAACTCCCCTGGTGTCTAATGGTTGTGGCACCACGGACCCTCGTCCGGATTCGCAGAATTCACTGATAATGTTAGTGCCCCGGTAGCCCCAGCCCCCCCCCCCCCCCTCTTAAAAATGGAGTCAGGAGCAAGCGATCCCACTCCCTGTGCCATGGACCATCCCTGGGAGGCACTGAACAGTTACCCCGCTGCTCAGCACTGCCTCTCTCTCTTACTCACAGATGCCCAAGGAAAAGCTCTGGCAGTGGCAGCGCAGGACTGGATGGCTGAAGAGAGTGCGGTTATGGAGAGCCCACTGGAAAATAAAAAAAACAGCTGTGCCGTAGCCTGAAGCTGTTGAAGGGTCAGCCAGCCAGTCCTGCTCTGCCACTGCCAGGGCATCTCCCTGGGCATCTTTGCCCACTTTAGATAAAGAAGAGGACATGAACCATCTTGAAAATGCCAAAGAAGCCTTCACCAGCATTCGCTGGTAAATTGTGAATAAACTTTACTTTCCTAGCACCTAGACAGATGGGTTGGACCAGTGGGTTATGCACCTCTACCAGCAGGTGGAGACGGCGCAAATAGATTGATTTATTTATTTATTTATTTATTTATTTATTTATTTAGGGTTTTTATATACCGACTTTCTTGATATATATATATATCAAATCAAGTCGGTTTCCAAATAACACAACTATCGCCGGGGGGCGTTACATTAAACAATAAACATAATATTGAACAGAGTAACCTTAAACAATAAGTAAGGTCGTTACATTAAACCATAAACATAGAATGTTTATGGTTTATAATAGAATGTTTAGAATGTTTATAGATGTCACAGTATATATACTCCTGCAGTGACATCATCCTGCCAGTATGCTCCGTCTCCAGCAGATGGTAGACGTGCATTTCTCTACTGGGGATTGCTTTAGATTTTGGAAGGAGAAATAAAAGGAAAATTAATTAGCCTCACTCTTCTGCGGTGATACCAAATGGTCCCGCCTCCAGTTGAGAATTCCTGAGGTGATTTCTGTGGTCCCTCAGATGAGTGCCTTGGTCCAGTAGCTGTTTTTTTAGCTGGCGGGGATTTAGCTGCTTGGACAGCTGAAAGGCAGCAAGTGCAGGAAGCCAAGCGCAGCGGTGATGGCATATGCCCTCTCCTCCCGCATCTGGAGACCGTCTCTGTACTCAGCTGGGTAAGGCTGACCTCAAGAAAGATTAAAAAAAAAAATTTATATATATATATATATATATATATATATATATATATATATATAAAAATAATATAAATACAGAGATGCATAAGGAGGGTTTTTGTGTAGGGCTTCCTCCTTACCCAATCTCTATGCTCGGTACGCCGTTCCGATGTTCATCCTGATCCGAAGGAGGTTTAAGGGATGTGGGCAGCCTGGTGGGTTGAGCAGCCTTTATTGGCTAGGCCCTGCTTTGAGACTTTTCTCATGTGTGCCGCGTGGTGGGCCACAGCAGTGTTTTGCGTGCTTTGCCTGTGTGCTCGGCTGCCCTTTTCAGGAGCATTGGTTCAGACAGTGCGTCTGTGCATCCAGTTCTTGGATGATAAGGCGGGCATTGGTTTGGATGTCCAAGTTAAGCAGCATCTGAGCTAGACACGCGCTTAACTGTGCTCTTAGCTTGGGTGCGTTGATTATGCGCTTATCTTTGGGATGCCTAGGTTTTGGGTGCCTAACATTTTGGACGCATAATAATAAAAAAAAAAAAGAATGGTGCCTATAGCTAAGAAATCTAGGCGCCTTTCCTGATGCACTGTCTGTCATATTCAGGCATCTGAACCTGGTGTGCCCTCTAACTTGTGCCAGCACTATTTGGAGGCTCAGGGTGATTTATCTTCCTCTGATTTTACTAAGCCTGGTTCTTCCCAGCCTGATGAGAGCCTGGGTATAGACATGTCAAGTGGAATGCCTGATTTTGGAACTCCCTTAACTGGTTCATCAGGGGGGATATGTGGCTCAGTGGGAGCAGCGCAGGTGCCTCCTGATTTGGATCCTTCTGCCTTTTCTTGGGTAGAATTTTTTCAAGGGTTGCAATCCTTTCTTCAGGTGCAGTCCTCAGCCCAGCTCAATATTGCCAGAGCAGAGCCGCAGCCTGTACTGCTGTTAAGCGCCGGATTACACCTAGATCAGCAGTGGGACTTCTCGGTAGGGATCCAGATGCCAAGGATGATGAGGCTGATCCTGACTCACTGGAGGATGGGAAAATTTCTCCGGGACTGGAACCGTGTAGGACTATCTTGTGGTTCTTTCATATAGATGAGCTGCCGACTCTGGGAGTGCCTGGGACGGATTCCAGTTCTGAGCAGAAGAAAATTCTCATTGTTTTTCCCCTGTCATGGAGGCCATTCAAGAATTGATTGATCTTGAGTGGATCGCCCTGGAGGCTAATTTCAAAGGGGGCCGGGTTTGGAAGGTCTATACCTCTTGGATCCAGTGATAAGAGAGCGTTTACGTTTTCCAAAGGTGGACACACTTGTTTGTGCTGTCTCCTAACAGACAACTATTCCCATAGATGGAGGAGCGGCCTTGAAAGATGTTCATGATAGGAGGATTGAGACCATCCTTAAACAGGCATTTGAAGCAGTGGCAATAACATTGCAGATAGCTTCTTGTTGTTCCCCGGTGGCTCGCTCTTGTTTTCTTCTCTCTCAGGAGGTCGATGACTCTGGGGTGAATTCCAGGGCAGTTATGGAGCCAGCAGCCACCTTTTTGGAAGATGCAGGCTGTGATTTAGTCTGCACTTCATCCAGAGGGGTGGTTTCAATAATAGCAGCCCTGCAACCAATTATGGCTGAGAAATTGGTCGGCCAATGCAACCTCTAATGCTAACCTCACGAAGTTGCCCTTTGAAGGCTTGCTCTTATTTGGAAGCAAGTTGGAGAAACTGGCCAGTAAGTGGGGCGAATCCCCGGTTGGTAGAGGGTAAGAAGCAGATACTGTGCTCCTTTATCATGAGAGGTCGTGCTCAGGGATCCAAGCATTTTCACCCCTACAGAGGAGTGTCCTTCCAGAGGGCTCGTCCTTTAGGTAGTTCCCAGTCCTTTTATCTCAGACAGCCCAGATGGGGTGCAGGGTTGGGCAGTGGAACTTCCCAAGCCTCCCAATGAAGGTTTGCCAACCCACCCACCGAGAACAAGAGATTTATTTTATTTATTTATTTATTTAAGGCTTTTATATACCGACTTTCTTGATACAGATCAAATCAACTCGGTTTACATCGAACTAAGCAGAACTATAACCAGCAAATCAACAAGAGACATTTAGAAGGAGCATAAAAGTTACATTATAACAAGGTTGCCTTAACTGGGAGAAGGAAAAAAAGAGGGGGAGAACGAAAGATAAATTATTAAATACAATAAATTACTATATACAATGGAGTATGGGATGGAGGCAGAGTCCAAACCTCATGATAAGATGTGAGCAAGAATAGCGTTTGATTATTTACATAAGTGATATGAGGATATGGGGACTCCTTTCTCTCTTTTATCAGAGGTGGTGTGAGATCACATTGGATCAGTGGATCCTGGAGATGATATGAAAAGCATATGCGTTGGAGTTTTGCAGTGTTCCTCTGGACATGTTTATGGTGTCTCCCTGCCACTCCCTGCAAAAGAAGCAGGCAGTGGAGTCTACCCTGTCAAGGCTCCTCAGTCTGAGGGCTGTGGTTCCTGTACCCTGTACCCAGAAAATACAGGGTGATATTCCATTTATTTCATTGTGCCCAAGAAGGAGGGCTCCTTTCGTCCCATCCTGGATCTCAAAGGGGTCAACCCTCATTTGCGGGTGATTCATTTTCACATGGAAACTTTGTGCTCAGTGATAATGGCCGTGCAGTTGGGGAAATTTCTGACCTCCTTGGATTTGTCCGAGGTGTACCTCCATATTCCCATGCAAGTGGAGCACCAGTGTTTTCTTGTGTTTCGCAGTGCTGGGGTACCATTATCAGTTTTGGAGGTTTGGTACATCCCACTGGTCCTGAACCCATCTGTCTAGGTGCTAGGAAATGAGAAATTACTACTTACCTGATAATTTTCTTTTGAATCCTCCCTGATAAAGTAATCAGGATAAACTCCTCTGTGGTTTTCCCTGGTTTGTAGGCTATTGCTGCACTCAAATCAAATCGCAGTAGGCGCTTTGTCAAATTATCATGAGGCGATCTCTCTTCATCTCACCTCCATGGTGGTATCAGGTGGAGGTAGACAGATAAATAGGATGATGAGATGATAAATGAATAGCAGGCAGCTGAAACACATCTGAATGTGAAAGCAAAAATGACTTTCTGTGCATACGAGTGACACTTTGCTTAAGCAACTTTGTGCCCAACGATGGATGGGGGTCATGCTGGACAGCACAGATAACTACAGGAGTGCAGCAGGGTGCAGAGCTCTGGACACAATTCACGCAACTTTGTGTAACTGAACATCTACCAGTTTTAAGAGACAATTGGGCCCAGACTGGTACACAACATTCTTCCACAGAATAGCAAAGAATGACTGATGTATGAGAGCATGCACTCCCCCTGTAATTCCAGCCAGTTTGCCGACGATAGTATTTTTCATCTTGACCTTTGCTGCTGTTTTAGACAGGTGGTGTTTGAATGGCATTCTGCGGCTCAGGGCTACCCCCCCATGTACAGCAGATTTGGGCCGTGTTTGTCTGTGATTGTTGAAAGGATTTTCATTTATGGAGGTGGAAGACACTGTTTTGGTGACACTTGGCATATGACGCCGGTGAAAGTGATATTCAGTCACGATGGTCATATCAACATGTAGGCCATCTTCTAGCTAAGAGAGAGGCCTGGAGGCCACAGAAAATGTTAGGGGCATAGGCAAATTTTACAGGACATAGTTTCCAGCAGGTCTTTGTTGTAGATGTTACACAGCATTGGAGACAGCATCAAACCTTGAGGTAGACCATTGGGTTTCTTCCTCTATCTGTGGCCTTTCCATATTGCATGATAAGTTGCTGCTGAATGTGGGTCTTTGCCTGCCTTTTAACAAGTCAATAATCTTAGATTGACGCTAGGCACGAGAGTCTGTCTTTTTAGAATACTCTGGAAAATAACTTAACAAGCCCTTCAGAGGCCAGAGGGACAAGAGCTAGTGGCATGTTAAAATATCCTGGAGCAGGATCAGACTTCAAGCCATGGGACATCTTGTCAACCTTCATCATTGTGAATGCCCCAGGGAACCATTACTGTGGTATTCAGTGGTAAAATCTCCATTAGTTCTCACCTAGATGGACTACAGTCATCTTTAGGTAGAGCTGGGAGAGGGATGATAGGCTGGAAGAAGGAAAGACTACAAGAAGAAGGAAAATAGAAACCCTGGGAGGCAGGGAGAAAAAAGATGAGGAAGAAAGAGGATGTCATGAGAGGTGTGGTAGAAGAGGGAAGAAAGGAAAAGAGAGAATAAGAAATTAAAAGTGAAAGAGGAAAATACCAAAATTAGAGAAACGTGAAAAAATATAAAAATAACAAAACTAATTCTCCAGCCACACAAGAGAGTTTGGAATGCTTTTTTTTTTTTTTTTTAAAGGAAAATATTTGTACTTATTAAATAACGTACATTTTATGCAAATGTACCACAGCAATTTGTAACTCTTGCAGTAGAATCTTTTGCTGAGCTGCTGGAAGACCCTGAGGGCCTTATATATATAAGCATTGCAATGACTGATTTTACTGTCTCCCTCTCTTGCTGCTAGCAATAGCTCTCCTGAAGGACAAAGACCCAGGCTGCTTTCTGATCCGCGACAGCAATTCCTTCCAGGGTGCCTATGGGCTGGCACTGAAGGTGACCACACTCCCGCCCAGTGCACTCAACCAGCCTTGTAAAGGTGAGAATCCCCCTCCCCAGAGGAGGAGCCTGCTGTCCTCTCAATGCACTGTCAAACCTGCAACCCCAAGGTGCATTCTGTCCCTCCAGCCATCCCTGTAAAGGTGAGAAGCCCCCAGAGGCTTGTGCTCCCTCCCCTTCCCCCATTAAATGCACTCTGACGATGCAAGAGAAGCCCTCAGAAGTGCAGACTGCTCCGGTCACTTTACTCACTCTTGAACTCTCCAGTGCTCCACGAGAGGCAATCGCACACTGCAGGTGGACATGGATGAGCACAGTGCAACCTGTTACGCCTCATCATGGGTCAACATGATGACCCATGCAGTATAGTTCGGGGGAGACAGTGTCCTGTATTCCTCGCCTTCTCCCACCCCTTCCATTGCATGCACACTATTGTGACATGTGATTGCAGGTTCAGTGTGTCCTGTCACCAGGTGACTCCATTGCCTCAGGTACAAACCTACGTTACAAGCCCTCTGGGGACTTGAATATTTGAATGTACCTCACCCTGAGCTTCCAGTGAAAAAAGTGAGCACTGTATCCAAAATTTAAAAAATTCTCTGCTTCAGGAGATCCCATGGAGCAGCTCGTTCGTCACTTCCTGATAGAAACAGGGCCCAAAGGTGTCAAGATCAAAGGCTGCCAGGATGAACCCCACTTTGGTGAGTGCCATGAGGGCCCATTACTGCCATGAGCTCTGTGTTCCCCTCACCCCCTTCCTGTGGATTCCTTACACGAGTACTCTATTTTCCCCATATAGACATACTCGATATAAGCTGAAGGGTAGAGATGTATACACTGCCTTAAGACAGCCAGAGACTCTTATAAAAAGACAAGTGAAAATGTGAGACAAACAAGATGTGCAGAATATGGGCTGCCAGTTAGGAGACTTGGGTTTAATTCCTGAGCTGAGCTCCTGCACTTCAAGCTAGGAATGCTGTGGAGGGAGCATTCACAGACCAGATTGGGGTGGGGGGTGTTGTGGAGGGGTAGAAGAGAGAATAGGGGAGCTCCAGCCATCATACTATTGAATCACATTTCAGGTAGCCTCAGCATGTATACAGTTTGTATTAGAAGTCCCAGCAGTCACATGATGGTGATGCCTACCAGTCAGGCTCTTCCAGAGGGAACTATGGTCTGTCATCCCCTGATTGAGGACTGGTGCTATAGTGGCTGCACTATAGTGAGAGGAGGGCATAAAAATGGAGAAAACACCCAGTAATACAAACTTAGTAAACTTTTTTTTTTTTTTTTTTACAAAACTGCAATTGATTTTCCTGTGGATCTTTTGCTTTCAGGGAGCCTGCCAGCACTGGTGTTCCAGCATGCCATCACCCCTATCTCTCTGCCTTGCAGGTTAAAGATCCCCAGCAAAGGTGAGTCATTCCCTCACCCTTGGGTGAGCCACGAGCCCCCACTCCCTTTCCTAATGATAGCTGGCTTCGCTAATTAATGCTGCCCCTCCTTTCTTCCCCAGATCCCATGGAGGAGCATCCTGAAGTCCTAGTCAGTACTAACATGAGCACAGCAGGCGATTTATTGCGGCAGGGGGCAGGTAGGTGGCCAGTGGGGTATAGAGCCTGGGTGATCTGCTTCCCACAAGCAAGGAAACCATTTTTCCTAGGACCACAAAGAGCAGAAGAAGAAATTATTAATTACCTGATAATATCCATTCCTCTAAGGAAGGCAAGCCAATCCACACTAGTGGGTTATGCACTCCTACCAGCAGATGGAAACGAAGCAAATTGACATCACAGTATATATACTCCTGCAATGACATCAGCCTGCCAGTATTCTCTTCAAAAGCAACTGTGGACAGACTAGCAAAAACTTGATTAAAAACAGATAACCATTTCAATACTCAGGCAAAAGGAAACACTGAGCTCAGACAAGAAATACAATAACAGTCTAGGGGCTGGAGTAACACCAGTAACCCCTGGAACACATAGCACACTGGAAGACTATAACACAATCATATGGCAGCCAAGGGTGGGAAGCTGAACCCATCTGTCTAGATTAAGGAAAAGAAAATTATCAGGTAAGTAGTAATTTCTCATTTCCTAGCACCTAGACAGATGGGTTCAGGACCAGTGGGATGTACCAAAGCTACTCCCGAATAGAGCGGGAGGCTGCCCGCGGTCCCGCCAACACTGCATGTGCAAAGGTCGCGTCCTCCTGAGCTCGAATGTCCAAGCAGTAATGCTTAGAGAAACTGTGCAAAGAGGACCATGTCTTTGCTTAGCAATTCTCGACAGGAGACAACCACTTGTGACGTAGTGGAATGTGCCCTAATTTGTCTAGGCAATGGGACATCAGCATCCACATAGGCAGCCCATTTGATTACTTCTTTTATCAAACTGGCTATAGTTGCCCGCATTGCCGGTTCACCTTGTTTACCTCCACCATGGAGCACACACATTTAATCAGACTTCCTGAAAGATTTAATAATCTTCAAGTACCACATCAGATGCCACTTGACATCCAAGGCATGCATCAGAGGATAATCACGCTGCGTAGGCAGGGAAATAGACCGATTCAAATGAAATTCCAAAACCCACTTTCAGCAAAAGGGATGGTACAGTCCTAAGCTGTACCGGCCCTGGAGTCATTTGTAGAAACAGTTCACTGCAAGAAAGATCTGGTGGCCATACAGATTGCTACCAGAAAAAACATTTTCAAGGTGAGCAGCTGCAAAGATAGATCACAAAGTGGCCAAAACGTAGGTCCCGCCAAAAAAAAACTCAAGACCAGATTAAGGACCCAAAGAGGCATTGGTAGCCACAAGGGAGGATGTAGATGCTTAACTCCCTTCAAAAACCTGAACACATCTGGATGGGAAGACTGTTCCAGCATTGACTCACCCTTTATAACAAGCGAGAGTTGCTATCTGCACCTTCAGAGAGTTACGGGCCAAGTCTTTAAGCAAGCCTTCCTGTAAAAATTCCAGTCTGGAATTTCAGCTTTGAGAGGATGAAAACCTCGCTCCTCAAACTAGCGCTTGAACATTCTCCAAACTCTAACATAAGCTAGAGATGTAGAAAATTTTCTGGCTCAGAGCAAATGGAAATCACCACAGAAGAATAACCACACTTCAACAACCGAGCTCTCAAGGGCCAAACTGTAAGACAATACCAACCCAACTCATCGTGCAGCATGGGCCCCTGATGCAATATATCCTTCCTGAATGGTAGTCTGAGAGGACTCAGTAGTCTCTGAAGATTGGCATACCATGGCGTCTGGGGCCAATCAGGAGCAACCAGAAGTACAGTTTTAGTCTGATTTGAAATCTTCCGAATGACCGTGTCTATCACTGACTATAGTGGGAAGGCATACAACACCCTGCTCCGCGGCCAGACCTAAACAAGAGCATAGATACTTAGCGCTTTCGGATTCCTTCTGCAACCTGAAGAAACATGGCACCTTTGCGTTGCTGGAGATCATCAGCAAATCCAGATACAGGCGACCCAGCACACCACTATGATTCGAAAGGCTTCATCTGTCAATTCACACTCTCCTGGGTCCAAGTTCTGCCTGCTGAGAAAGTCGGCCCGTACATTGTCCTTCCCGGCAATGTGGGACGTGGATATGTCCTGGAGAAGTTATTCTGACTAAAGCATGAGCACATCTACCTCCATCGACACTGGTTGGCTGCTGTTTCGTCTTGATATAGGCCACTGTCATGGCATTATCCAACATGATCCTTACCACGCGAGCTTTCTGCTGCTCGGTGCACTGCTAATCAATGATGGTCTCTCTGCTGCTCCTCAGCACTCCAGTGAACTTGTGCCACCAACTTTTTGACAGTGAGCCCCTCAATCCAGAAGGCTTGCATTTGTCATGAGCACTAACCAGATCTGTGTCTCCAAGGAAACCCCCTTCCTGAGATGATCTGCTTGTAACTACCACTGCAACTGGACATTCACTTCCAAAGGTACTGGAATCTCACAGAGTACTCCTGTGACTGCATATTCCACCGGGAGAGCAAAGTATACTGAAGGGGCCACATATGTGCCCTCGCCCAGGGAATAACGTCCAACATAGCTGCCATCTATCCCAGGACTTGCAAATAAGTCCACTTCGTTGGGCGAATAAATCTTTTCAGGGCCTGAACTTAAGTCATTAACATCTGAATGCAACTCTCTGGCAGAAACACTCTGCCCTACTCTATATCAAATCACATGCCGAGATACTATAATGTCTGAGATGGCTGTAAACTTCTCTTGGCCAAGTTAACCATCCAGCCTAGTTCCTGAAACAAGGGGATTACCTTGTAAGAAGCCAAGTGACTCTCTTCCTCCCTTTTTTGGCCACAATCAACCAGCCAGCCAGATATGGATGGATTAGAATGCCTTCCTAGTTCAGAGAGACTGCTACCACCACCATGATCTTGGAGAAGGTCCTGGGCATAGTAGCCCGAAAGGCAGGACCTAACATTGATAATGAAGTCGCAGA
This sequence comes from Rhinatrema bivittatum, assembly GCF_901001135.1. NCBI lineage: Eukaryota > Metazoa > Chordata > Amphibia > Gymnophiona > Rhinatrematidae > Rhinatrema > Rhinatrema bivittatum. Next base: position 301,242,266 of record NC_042617.1, read on the forward strand.
ATGGCAAAGCCCAGGAAACGTTGATGTTCCTGGCGAAAGGGAATATATAGATATGCCTCCATCAGGTCGAGACATGTGAGAAATTCCCGTTTGTACTGCCATTCAGAAATGAATCACGCAAAGGACAAGTGACTCCTTTGAGATCCAGGATGGGCCGAAAAGATCCTTCCTCCTTCTTGGGAATGACAAAATAAGGAAATAGTGCACCATATTTTTTTGTGATCTGGGAACATATTTATGGCCTTCACATCCAACAACCTCCTTAATATAGTCTTCACTGCGACTCTCTTCTGTAGAGAGTTGTATGGAGAGACCATAAAGACACCCAGAGGAATTTGGAAAAATTCCAGAGCATAGCCATCCCTCATCACTTCCAGGGCCCACTGGTCCGTTGTAATTTGGACCCACCTCTGATAAAAGGAAGATATATGCCTGCCTACTTCCTGAAGTATTAGGTGAGCCCTCACACCTTCATTGTTAAGGTCGAGGTGCTCCGGTCCCAGAGCCTACATCTTTACGAGGCTTTCTAGCCGAAAGGACTAAGATCTTTGAAAGGAGTGAGACCTTTGAGTAGTTGCTCCTCTGAAAGGGCAATCCCTGGAACTGCCCTCTGACCCTAAGGACACGATGCTGTCTTCCTGTTCTCTGGCCTGAATAAAAGAAAACCCTTAAAATGTAACCTTGTGAGACTGGACTTGGAAATAGTGTCTGCCGACCAATTTTGCAGCCACAACTGGCGTCTAGCCACTATTCAAAAGCCACCCCCCCTCTAGCAGCTGTCTTGCACCAAATCACAGCCTTCATCGGCTAAGAATGTGGCACCCGTTTCCATCAAGGAACTGCCATCGGAACCCTCCTCCTTGTGTCTCCTAAAAGTCACAAACCAGCCCGGACCACTAGGCAGGAGCAAGAAGCAATCTGCAAATTAATTGCCATGCCTTCAAAGGCCTGCTTAAGGAAAGCCTCAATTCTCCTATCCTGAGCATCTTTTAGAGCTGCCTCTCCTTCCACTGGAATGCTGGTTTGCTTGGAAACAGGCATACCAAGGCATCCACCTTCAGGAATCGCAACTGATCCCTTACCTTTGAATCCAAGGGTACAACCTGCTAAAGCGAGTCCCCCCCCCCCCCCCACCCTAATACTTGTCTCTGGGGTGCCCCCTTCAAGTTCAGTCAATTCTTGAATTGGATCCAGGAGGGGAAAGGAACACGATGCTTTGCGTAAGGCGACCAATATAGTATCTTTCTTTTGCAAGCTCGTAGCATCACTCCCGTCCATATCAAGTGTCTTCAGGGTCTGAGTCAACAGACTCGGCATTGCATCTTTGTGAAAACCCAGAGTAGAGGCTGAAGTGATTCTAAATCAAGTGGAATTTCTCCCTCTTCCAGAAGGGAGAAACCCAAGCATTAGAGTCATCCGATATATCACGATCCCCATCTCCCTGAATATCAGGGACAGCTTCCTTGCGGTGCTTGCTTGCAGTGGCTGACAAAATGGGAGTCCCGAGTATGTTAGTATCTTAGTAGGTTGCTTCATCTCCACCAGGCGCCCCTGCAGAAAAGTCTGCAGGCGTTGGAAAAAATTCCACCCAGGAAAAGAAGGAAGGATCCATACCAGGGCACATAGGCCCAAACTTGACACGCTCTGACCCTTCTCTTGGAGATGTCTCTGCCATCAAGAACAAGGGGAGAGGGGGACACATCCATTGTGCCTTCTTCCATCCCATTCCACTCGAGGGAATAGCCCAACATCAGTAAAATCCTTAGTAGCCAATTGCCTTGAGCAGTCAAACATTGCTGACAAAGATGCAGAGAAAGTGATAGCTGGATTGCCTTTATGGCAAGCCTCCCAAATAGCAAAGCGCTTAGACTTTATTGTCCCTGGCACTAGTCTTCCTCCACTGGTCTCTAGGCGGCCTCCTGCACGCCCACCAACAATACCAGGGAGTACACGCACAAAGACCTGCCCAAAAATAGGCCACAGTTGTAATGCAAAAGTACCCCTGTGCATATCTACGCACCAAAATTAGGCCACAGTTGTACACACAGAAATATCCCCCACATGCAAATATGAGCACAAACGCACAAGTACCCGCGCACGTACGTGCTTATGTCAGTACACTGCTGCGCGGCAAATATGCGAGCACACACTGCGCGTGGAAAAAATCGCCACCACGGCCTACCGTGCGGCTGACAGATCCGAGCCCGAGGAGTGGAGCCTAGCCAAAAGCCACTCAACCCACTGAGCCCAAGCTGCCTCTGCTCTACACTAACTCTCCAGCGAAATGAGAGGGAAAGGCGGTAAGTGCCACAGAGCCACAAATGCTGAGGGAAGAAGACCTCTTAAGGAGAAGAGAGGAACTAAATCTTCCTATGCTTTTCTTTTTTTTTTTTTTTTTCCCCTTACCTGAGCTCAGCCCTTCCTGGCTGAGAACACAAATGAATCACTGGCTACTGGGGGAGAAGGCATAAGCCTTCACTGCCAAGTACTCTATAGTCCTCGAACCACTTTTTTTTTGTTTTGTTTTTGTTTAAGTCTACACTTGCCCGGCTCTCAGACTTAATGCTGAACTGAGGGAGGGACCAAACAGATGTCACCTTAGGTGCTCAAGCTATGCGCCAAAATCTTCTATCTTGACCTATTTTCTCTTCCTTTGTTTTTTATTTTTTTTTACTACAAGCCATCCCCAGTAGGGAGATGCATGTCCACCATCTGCTGGAAATGGAGAATACTGGTGGGCTGATGTCAGTGACCTCATCGAGTCAGCATTAACTCAGTCTCCATCTACTGGTAGGAGTACATAACCCATGGGACAGCTGCCTTTCTTCTACCTGGGACCTGGAGGCTATGAGGGAGATTGAGCTGCAGGCCCATCTGAGGTCACCCATGGTGGTTACCATCTGGACCCGGGGTCTTCAAATAGCAGCGCACAGCAGTGCACCGCCACCAGCACGCCTAAGCTGCGGGCCAAAGGGGCACACCCCTTATGCTGTTTTTTTTCTTGCTGGCGTTATGGGGAAAAAGAGGAAAGGGAAGACATCAGTAACTGTATCAATCCCCACTTTAATGCATGGATTTTATGGACTCACATGTCCAACGAGCTAATTCTGTACTGCAAGTTTAGGTCCCGAATTAGCCGAGATCTCCTTTTCTCCCGAAGTGCATACTCCACCACCTATGCCTCAGACGCCATTAGGTGTGCTGCTGGGGGGGCCCCAGCATTGACATTTTATGCTTCTAATAGTCGTCAGAGCTGTGATGGCTCTCAGGAAGTTCAGGGGGATTTAAGGGAGATGGCTGCTTCTGGAAATACACAAGTATTAAGAGCTGAGGAGCTTGTTCCATCCTGTCTGAGACTACAGTGGTCCCGGATAGAGCAGGATGCTCGGTCTCGGACCCGGGTGTGTTTGAGTTTGCCTATGGAGGGTTCTGTAACGAGCTCTCTTGTTGAGCCAGCAGAGATATCCTTAAACATATGGAGAGCAATATCTAGGCTTGATGATAATTTATTGAATGTGGTGAGCCAGTTATGTGATTATGCTACAGGTGCTTCCTTGAAATTTTCAGATTTGGAAACAAGAACTTCCACTCTGGAAATAAATGTTAAGACTCGGGCTGCAGTAGCTTCCAATCCGCAATCAGCTTTCTCCGCAGGCATCATGGACAACTTAATTATGCACCAGAAATGTGAGATAATGGAGGACAGATTACAATCTAGGAATTTACATTTATTGAATGTTCCTGTGACTCGTCTCCCATCTAGGACAGACGGTTATTTAAGAAATATGTAATTGAGGTCCTTCAGTTCTTTCCAGATAGGAATTTTTTTTTACTATCCAATTGTTACTATCTGCCTGCCAAGAAGAGGTTTGTGAGTTTGGGAGAAGGGGCTTCAGATATTTTAGCCCTGATCTGTTACGTTTTCTTGAAGCTGATAATATTAGAAGAGCTACTTTTGTCGTCACATTTGCAGTAGATTCTGATCAGGATATTTTCCTCTGCCAGCATTTTAAACATAAGGAGAGTGCATTTTGTGGACAAAAGATTCAAACCTTCCCAGATGTTTCTAGGGAAACCCCTGTTAAGAAGACAATTTCCGCATTTGGAACCCTGCATTTTGGCCCTAGGAGCCTCATTTTATCTTAGGTTCCCCTGTAAGCGTGTGATTTGTTTTCAGGGTAATAAGTTTATTTTCTTAGATCCTGCAAATTTACAAGTATTTCTAGTCAATAAGACTTCATAAATATGTTAGGTTTGGGACTGATAAGACAGTTCCAGAGCTGGGCTGCTTTGTTTTCCTTTATGATTATATTTAATTGCTGTAATCTGTCCCTCATAGTACATGGGTTTGTTCGTAAGTAAGTATTTCTTTTTACAAAGTTATGTGATTATATATTGTAATATGATTATCCTGTCTTGTATCAAACGTAATAATATAAAACTGAATAAAGTATAAATTTTAAAAAAAAGTTCATAACCCACTGGTGTGGATTGGCCTGCCAGAGTGCAGAGGAATGTTATTTATCCAACTAGCTGGCTGCAGGGGACTTGGTACAATTTTTATGGTGGGGGCGTGGAAAAAGCTAAAATTGCTTACCTGTAGCAGGAGTTTGCTGTAGCCAGAACAAAATAAGCCACACAACTGGCTAATGTTATCTAGTAGCACTGTGACAGAAAAGCTTGCCTTGAGCTAAGAAAAACCGGGCATGTGCAGGTGTCCTGGTGTATTTGTTGCCCCACAAGACTTTTTAGTCTTTGTAGCAAGCTAATCTTCAACTCTTGAGGGGAAGATAAGTGTCTTATTTGTCCTGCTGTGTATGGAAAACCCGGTTACAGGTTAAGGGGATTAGCATGTCCAAACTCGCACGTAGATAATAGCACTCATCATATATAAATGCCATGTAGATGAGGCTATTACCCCCAATGCCAAAAATAGCCGGGCACCCAACACGCACTTTTTAACCCAGCAAATTTTACGCCAGCCCTGGAGCTGGTATTATCTTGCCGTGTGACAAGGGCTCGCTAAAAAACCAAAAAAAATCCTGCTTTCTGTGGTTCTTCCTGCTTTTAGTATCCTTGCAATATTAAGTAGGAGGAACCACAGAAAGCAGCAACATTAAAAAAAAAAGTCCTGACAGCAGACAGCTTAGAAATACAGATGCTCAATTTACCAGCTTCCATTTTCCTAACCTATGGCTGTGGCATGTTAGGAAAACTGACTCTATTGAGTATCCTATTTCTTAAGCAGTGGCTGGACGCCTGATGCCAAGGGTGCGCTAGGGATGCTCAATTGATCCCTAGCACATCCTTTTTAGTTTGGCACCTCCTTAACATTGCATCGGGTGCCCAGGAGACGTGGCTATGCGAATGTTAAAAACGGGCGCTCAGTTTGAACGCATGTTTTTACGTGCAGCTTATTGCATTGGCCCTTCTGTGGACAAGCGAAGCAGTAACCAGCCATACAAGTGGAGACTTGGAAGCTACAGATTACATAAAAATATTCTATATATTACATTAGTAGTGAATATATACAAACTATATGTTAGAGGCTGGAGGAAAGAATTAATTGAATAAGCTATTGAGAAATGCAACCAAAACTGCTATCTTAATGTGAAGCATTTTTTCAACCTTTATCTCATCATGACACACCTGATGAACAATGCCTCATATATGTGACACATTGCTCATTACAATGCACAGCGGACAATTAAAAAAAAACCAAAAAGCCTAAGAATTACTTTTATTATTAGAATGACTCAAGGGAAAGAGAAGAGCACTCTCTCTGAACAGAAATTAGGCAGAATCTACATCTAATAAATAATAAACATCCCATACCATGGGATCCAGTAACTTGCCATCTTGCAGTTTGAAACCCTTTGCTTTTTTCAAAGCTGTTTCTCTACTACAGACTCATGAGGGATTTGTATCAAAGATCTAACTTCCTTGCTACTGCTAATAGGTCATCTGCCACATTCTTGTTCGAGTTCCTTTGATACTCTGTGAAACCAGAACAGCGACTGCTTGTTTTGGGACTTGTATATATTTTAGTACAAATATATCCCCTCTTGGTTCAGACTCCTGTAAAGTAAATGGAATTGTTTTTGACATTTTTTTGGACAAAAGCAGGATGGTATGACAGACACATTTGCCAATTGTGATTCCTCTTGCAAGTCAGATAATACTGGAGGTGGGTCTTCTGAGGTTGTTCTACCTTTAGATGATGAAGGTGAACCCTGCAACTTAAGACTGATTCAGTCTGCATCAATCCTAGTCTGGCTTGATATGGTAGAATAGTAAAGTTTCAGATTTAGAGGCCATAGACTCCAAACTAGGAGGCATTTGTTCTAAGGGAATATAGGAGGTGGAGAAGCTGCTATGTTAGTAAAAATGTTTTTGATGAAGCCAAGACACATTTTCCTTAAGAAGGTGGGGAAATCCTAGTAAAACTATCCGATTCTGGAACTCAGATCAGCAGAGATTGTTTGCTCAAAGTACATTCAGAATGAACTAACCTTTTTGCACGCGTGGACATTTGGATATTTGTGAGTTCATACAGCTGGGATTTTAGCCTCTTTTTAGGTAAGTAGGATCTTGCTGTCAACAACTATTTAGTGTTGTAGCTAAATCATCAGAGGGCTAGTCATGTTAGTCTAGTGCTGCAAACTTGACAGATACATCTGATGAAGTGGACTCTGTCCTCGAAAGCTCATGCCTCAATAAAGGGGTTAGTCTATAAGGTGCCACTCGCCTCCACATTTTCTTAGTAGAGTTTGAGACCTAACCCATTTTAAATTTAAATGTAAGAGACAGGAGTGGTGGAAGGGTGTGAACTGGATGCCATGCTGATGTGTTATCTTTCTCCTGCAGCTTGCAGTGTGCTTTACCTGAACTCCGTGGAGACAGAATCATTGACTGGCCCTCAGGCTATCTGCAAAGCTACCAACACCACACTGAAATGCAGTCCCCGTCCCACTGCTGGGGTTGTGCACTTCAAAGTATCCACACAAGGCATCACACTGACGGACAATCAGAGGAAGTAAGCACATTTCATTAAGGCATGATGCTGCTGCACCTCTCCATACCTTATTAGTATGATGCTGGAACTCTTGCTGCTGCCTCTCATCTGGGTCCTAGCAGAGAGCTATAATGCATGTAATATTCCAGCGGACACCTGAAACACTACAACCTCTAGAAAACCTATTTGCTAAAGTCTTAACAACTGACCTCCAGCCTTGCCCTACCCTTGCGTAGTTACCCTAAAAATTGGGAATGCGCGGGGTAGTCATAGCATCTCTCTGCTGTCCTTTGCTGATTAGATCTGTACTTGCCTTAAACAGGCTGTTCTTCCGACGTCATTATCCTGTTAACACTGTGACCTTCTGCAGCACGGACCCCCAAGACCAGAGGTAAAAACAATGAGATCTTGTATCCCCGTTTTATTGCTCTCCTACATAAGCAGCAGTGCTTTGGAAATACGCACTATACAAATAGCTTTATAATTAATATAGCAAATGTTGCTTACCTGTAACAGGTGTTCTCACAGGACAGCAGGATGTTAGTCCTCACGTATGAGTGACATCACAGGATGGAGCCCAATCATGGAACACTTTTGTCAAAGTTTCTAGAACTTTGACTGGCACCTACTGAGCATGCCCAGGATGGCACTAACCCTGCAACCAGCAGGGGTCCCCCTTCAGTCTTGTTTAAAAGCTAAAGTAAGTGCCAAAAATAAAATAAGAAAACGTAACGAACCCAACACCGCGGGGTGGCGGGCGGGTTTCGTGAGGACTAACATCCTGCTGTCCTGTGAGAACACCTGTTACAGGTAAGCAACATTTGCTTTCTCACAGGACAAGCAGGATGATAGTCCTCACATATGGGTGAGTACCAAGCTGAGGATGTCAGAGATATGCACCAAATGTACCCAAGACATGCAACCAGCACAACAAGTGGGGTGGAATTCAGTAGAGGGCATCCTGAACCCTAACGGGCAGGCGGAAGGGTGTTGGTACATCAAGTTGCAAAAAGGTTGCGCAGGACAGATTGGCCGAAGATGGAATCCTGTCTTCCAGCCTTGTCCAAACAATAATGGGCTGTAAAGGTATGGAGAGAACTCCAGGTAGCAGCCCTACAAATATCAGGAAGCGGCACTGAGCGTAGGTGCGCTACTGAAGTTGCCATGGCCCTGACAGAGTGCTCTTTAACTCGGTCTTGAAGTAGAATTCCTGCTTGCTGACAGCAAAAGGATATGCAGTCCGCTAACCAGGAGGAGAGAGTCTGTTTACCCACAGGTTGCCCCAATCTGGTGGAATGGAAAGAAAAACAGTTGAGTGCTTGTCCTGTGGGCAGTTGTACGGTCTAGGTAGAATGCTAGAGCCCGTTTACAGTCAACGGTAGGCAGAGCCTGCTCTCCTGGGTTTGAGTGGGGCCTGGGAAAGAAAGGGGGTAGTATAATGGATTGATTGATATGAAACTCTGATACTACCTTAGGCAAAAACTTAGGGTGAGTGCGGAGAACTACCGTGTCATGCAGAAGTTTAGTGTAAGGTGGGTAGGTAACTAGAGCCTGTAACTCAGTAACTCTGTGAGCAGATGTGATTGCCAGAAGAAAAATCACTTTTCTTGTGAAATATCGAAGATCACAGGATTGGAGTGGCTCGAATGGTGGTTTCATCAGCCAACCTAAAACTAGGTTAAGGTCCCAAGCAGGGCCCGGAGGGCGCAGTGGAGGTTTAAGTTGAAGCAAGCCCTTCAAAAAGTGTGTGACAAGGGATTGTCCATTGTGACCATAGAGTCCACTGCATGACTCTCATGGCCAAGCAGGCCATCGGGATAACATGCACCGAGGATGCCATGTACCCCAGCAGGATGAGGAAATGGTGTGCAGTTGAGCATTGTTGAGATTGTAGCTGGTGTGCGAGAGACGTGAGAGTGAGAGTTTGCTGTCGAGGCAGAAATGCCTTTGCTTTGAAGGTGTCCAAGTCTGCCCCTATGAATGACAAAGTTTGAGATGGGACTAAGCAGGATTTCATGTAATTGATGAGAAATCCTAGAGAGATCAGAGTGTGTAAGGTAAGACGTAGGGATGACCGAGCCGCTTGCTGAGTGGGAGCCCTGATTAACCAATCGTCGAGATAGGGGTAGACGTGAACACCTTGGGTCCTTAGGAAGGCTGCTATCACTACGAGACACTTGGTGAAGACTCGTGGAGCAGATGCTAGGTCAAACGGGAGCACTTGGTACTGATAGTGCTTTGGGCCTACCAGGAATCTCAGAAATCTGCGATGAGACGGAGTGATGACTATGTGAGTGTAAGCGTCCTGGAGGTCTAGAGAGCAGAGCCAGTCCCCTCTTTGCAGAAGAGGAAGGAGGGAACCCAAGGTTACCATTTTGAACTTTTCTCGTTGGAGGAACTTGTTGAGGGCCCGTAGGTCCAGAATTGGACGAACACTGCCTGACTTTTTGGGGATTAGAAAATACCGGGAATAAAATCTGAAGCCCTATTGGGAGTAGGGCACTGGTTTGATTGCTCTGAATCAAAGGAGGAGAGAGACTTCCTGGTCCAGGAGTAGTGAATGGTCTTGATGTTCCCCACTTCAGCTGAGGTGGGGAATCCGGTGGGATGGAGAGAAAGTTCAGGTGATAACCTTGAGAAATTATGGCAAGGACCCACTGGTCTGAGGAGATTGTGTGCCACATGTTGTTGAAGTGGCACAATTGACCTCCCACTGGTACATGCGGCAGTGGAAGCTGGCTGCTGCTCTCTATGCAGGAGTCAAAAACTGGAAGCAGGGCCCGGCTGAGGAGCTGCTTGTGGTTTTTATTTACGAGGTTGACGAGACTGGGCCTTTTGGAAAGGCTTTGTGGAGCAACCTTTAGACGGTGGTGGATAGGACTTCTTTTGACGATAGAATGACTTTTTGGAGTCCTTCCTGAATGGTTGTTTGGCCGGGTATTCAGAAGGCATCAGAGAGAGTTGGCAAAGAGTCTCATGATGATCCTTGAACTGCGCCACTGTTTGTTGGATTTGTTCCCCAAACAGATTGTCTCCAATGCAAGGCAGATTGGATAATCTGTCCTGGACTTCAGGACGTAAGTCCGAAGACTTAAGCCAGGCCCATCTTACAGAAATAGCAGCTGCTGAAACCCTGGAAGCGGTGTCAGATGTCATAAGAGGACCTTTATTTCATGTTTTCCCGCTTCAAAACCTTTGTGAACCAGGGTTTGTAGCTGTTCCTGGAATTGCTGAGGCAGGGACTCTGCAAATTCTTGTATTTGTTTGAAGAGGACCCTATTATACTGGGTCATATAAAATTGGTAAGATGCAATCCGAGAGATAAGCATTGATCCCTGGAAGACCCGCCGATCAATGGCATCCAGAAATTTCTGCTCCTTGCCTGGAGGGAAGGAAGAATGAGGCTTTCAACTACGTGCCCTCGTTTGGGCAGATTCAACAACTATGGACTGGTGATCCAATTGAGGTTTTTGGAACCCTGGAGCTGACTGGACCAAATATGTGGTGTCTGCTTTCCGGTTGACTGGTACTACCGAACCAGGGTGTTCCCAATTCATTTTGAGAAGATCCAAAAGAACTTGATGGATAGGGATGGAGGTGATTTCTTTGGGAGCATTCAGAAATTGTAACAGCTCCATCATCTGATGTCTATATCTTGCTCTGTCTGTAGTTGGAAAGGAACCAACTCGGACATTTCCTTCACAAAATTGATGAAGGACAAGCCCTCCGGAGGAGAACGCTTCCTGCTTTCAGTAGGAGAGGGTGGTGATGATAAATCCTCAGTGTCTGGTGACGAATCATCGGTCCAGGTATCATAAGGATCAGCTCCAGTCCCTCTAGGAACCTGAGAGGGACAGGACGAAGGTATTCCCAAAGGTCCCGGTCTAGGCTCTGAAGCCAAGGAGGGAGTTACCAGGGGCACCGATGTTGGCATCGAGGGCATCGATGGACGAGTCTGTGGCACCGATGGTAGTAACGGCATCGAAGACGTCGATGGTTTAGGCATCGGCAGGACTCCCGATGGAGGCAGATGGAACGGTGTTCCTCCTCCTGATGACAGTGGAAGAGGAGAGGGCGCCGGATCCATTGGTGAAAAAGCGGCTATAAGCGCTTTCATGCTCGAAAGCAGCGGTGCCAGCGCTGCTGGAATGGGGTCAGTGATCTGTTCCACACTCAGCACCGGGTTTGGCATCGGAGGAACCTGGAATCTGTGCATCACTTTGTCGATGGCCTCCTGAACCATCTGGTCCAGCTGTTCATGGATACCTGGAGCAAGCAGCCCTGGCTCTAGAAGGGGAGAAGGAGGCAGAGGCGTAGCCGGAGGGACCACTGTTAAAGGCGGAGTCGCGGCATCCCATTACCCGTCCGGGTGAGGGTTGCCTCGGTGACCCGGTCTCAGAAAGGTTCGATGCATTTTCTGGACAGGGCTTCTTTGATGATGGCGAGGTCGATGATTTGCCCTTCATCAATGGTCCGAGGCTTTCGGTGCCGATGTTTCTCTCTTCAATCCCCTCGGTCTTGAGGGGGAACAGAGGTAGTTGATGGCCGGGAAGTCGTTGACGCTGGACGGTCACCGGCCGGTGCCCGATACTGGCGCAACGTGGATGGTGCCGGTTCGGACAACGTCGAAGCTGTGGACTACGTTGGAGTTTGAGACCGAAAGAGAAGTCCCATTTTCTCCATTCTGGCTTTGCGACCTTTTGGTGTCATTAAGGCACATTTGGTGCAAGTCAGGACATCATGCTCATACCCTAGGCATTTTACACAGACTTTATGCGGATCTGTGATGGACATGGTGCGAGTGCAGTCAGGGCACCGACGGAACCCCGACGCCATGGCCTTTGAAAAAAATTGAGCCGTGGTGCTGTCGACGGTCAGTAGGCCACGAGGGCCAAACCCGACAGGAATCGACTGCAACTGGGTAAAAACATCGGAGGACCGCGGAAGTAAAAATTCTCCCCCATCTTAAAGAACCTACATTGGCTGCCAATAAACTATAGAATCTTACACAAATCCCTTACCATAATCCACAAAACGATCTACAAACAACACCCGCTAGACCTCCAGTTCCCCCTCAAACTCCATTCCTCATCCAGACCCATCAGAGAATCATACAAAGGATCTCTCCATGTGCCTCCTAACAAAACTTCATGCCACACCGCAACCAAAGAACGAGCATTCTCGATAGCAGAACCCTGCCTACAAACATTTAAAAAAAAACTTAAAACCTGGCTATTTAGCCAAGCTTTCCCTTAATCTATTCACTTTCGGAACTCTACATCTCAAGCCTACCTGACATCTTACATAGCGAAATCCTTTAATCACAATGGTTATCCCTCTGTCCTTCTCTTTCTTCTATTCCCAAGTTTGATCTCCTTGTTATATGTAACTTTTTTACCTCCTCTGATTATTTTACTGTTAAATGGTTGATAGAATGTTTACCCCTTGTTCCATGTAAACCGATTTGATATGACACCCTTCATGAAGGTCGGTATATAAAAGAATTAAATAAATAAATAAGAGGGGGACCCCTGTGGGGTATGAAAGTTTGAAGTAATTCCGTGAGGAAAAATTCCTCTCAGGAAGATCCAAGAGCTCCTTAACCGCATGGCTACTGCTGCGTGGAAAAAAGAAGACTGAAGGGGCACCCCTGCTGGTTGCAGGGTTAGTGCCATCCTGGGCATGCCCAGTAGGTGCCAGTCAAAGTTCTAGAAACTTTGACAAAAGTGTTCCGTGATTGGGCTCCATCCTGTTATGTCACCCATATGTGAGGACTAGCATCCTGCTTGTCCTGTGAGAATACCACTATCATTTACAGAGAGAACACAAGGCATAAACACAGCTTGCTTCTTCAACAGTCTGCCTCCATCATAAGAGTAGTCCCCTCAGCTAGTACCTGCTGCTGCGAAAGGCTGGGATTGCACACCACAGCCAGCACTCTTGCACCATTCCCTCTTGCTGTAAAAAGATGGGACTCCCAGCTCCCCCCATAATCACCACTTTCTTCTGGGAAAGGCTAGGACAGCAGGAGCTCCCTCACAGCCAGCAAGCACCATCTGCTGGGACCACAGGACCAGTAACCTCCCTCACAGCAGGCACTCCTACACTGCTCCCTATATTACCTCCTTGTTGGGAAAGGCTAGGAGTGCAGGAGTATGAGCTCCCACCCTGTTTCTTAAAGCTCCTATACACATACTACACCTTATCCCATAGGCAAAAGGATTGCTGTTTTATCAAACATTCAGTTTCTGAGATAGTTGAGAATTTCTACCAACTCTCGTTTTTATTTTCTTGCAGATGGACAAATGCTGATGGAACTACATCCAAGTATGTACAGCAACTGTGAATCCTTTAACCCCACATCCCTTCTTATTCCCCCACTCACAGCACAGGCACTGAGTAGCACTTACAGGAAGGAGTCAGTGTAACTGGATGAGAACTACAATATCTCTTTTCAGGCCCATGAGAGAAGAGAGATACCAACTAAGGCCTCAGTTGGTACCAGCCAGTAGCATCTGAGGCCTTAGTTTAAAACACCTATCCCCCTGCCATTGTGATTCTGGAATGACAATCTCCAAGAGAACAGGCTGAGCCAGGCCTGGTTTTGCCCCATGGCCTACAGGGAGACATAGTCCTGAGTTTTTCTCTTGGTTTTTCCTTGAAAAACAAGACTACACCTCCCTGCATGCTATGGCTCAGCTTGGGGCCCTGAGCACAGAGCTCCATAGTCATACTATTTAAAAGATGCTGGACACACTACCACCTCGAAGGGTAACTCATCCATTGCTTGCACCCCCTCACCCCACTGTCTCGCCCTGCTACCAATTAAGCTACCAATTATTTTTTGTGCTACCCTAGTGGAGGTGAAGAATTTTACTGTGCTAAGATGACCAATTTTGCAATTTATTCTCTTATATATTGCTTCGAGGACAAGTATGATGGTAGTCTTCACAGATGGTTGACATCATCAGATGGAACTGGATACAGAAAACTTTGAGCATGCCCTATATCAGGATTCCAAGTGGGTCCCTATTCAGTCTTTTTTTTCCCACGGAGTTGTAAACCTCGCCATTAGATTCTCTAAAAACTTGGCTTTTTGCCTTCTGGAAACTTTGGGTTTTTTTGCGATCCTTTTCTTTGGTCTGGCACTGGGTCCCTCGCAGTGCCTTCCCGTAGTGTCCCCAGTCAGAGTTTTTGGCGTTTCAGAAAAGTTTCTTTTCGTGGTCGGTTCCCTCCATGGTGGCGGTGCCTCCGTGCCCACCGGCCATCGACACCTGCCACCATCGTTCTGTCCTATGCTTTTGCTTCACCATCATAGCTACATTCGGCTTTCATAGATACCCCCAGTGCCCGAGGACCATGTTAATCACTGACCTCATGAAATTTGTATCCTCCGCCTGGGGGCATTGCATGCTGCCCAGGAGTCACCGCTTGTGCACCCAGATGATCCCGAAGGGACGTCAGCTTAGACTCAACAAGATGGATCAGCATTTTTGAGTCTAAGAAGTCCAAACCATCGCCATTGGCATCAAAGAACCTCTGAGCGTACCGATGGACACCTCACCGTCGACATCAGCAGGACTGTCAGTTCCATCAAGGTTGCCGGTGGATAGGGGTGCCGAAGACCGACCGTTGTCTATCTCCTCCGGACCAAGGATGCCAGGTTCATTGTCCACGATGTCAGCACCAGGGAAGGACCGGGCCAAGCGTCAAGGGAAGCCTAAGAGGCATCAGCACTGGAGTTCTCCGAGGAGGATTCGGATGGTCTCCTGTCAGGCCCTTCTCCTCCAGATAAGTGAAGGAAGTGTTCGCTTGAAGACTTAATCTTCGCAGGCTTTGTGAGGGTGATGGCGGAGGCCATCCCATTCCAGTTTTGAATGGAGAAGGATGCCATCACACAAAATGCTTGAGATCCTCCAGTTTGTGGAGCCTCCTAAGGAGATCATGGTGTTCCCAGTATTTATTTATTTTTAATTTTTATATACCGATGTTCCTGTATACAATACATATCGCACCGGTTTACATGGAACTGAACTGTCGCCTCAGGGGCGGATACATTGGAACAGGTTGAAATACATTGGAACAGTGTACATCCTTCACCCTATCACTTAAGAGATAGGGTGAGGGATGCTGTGGACCAACTCTGGCACCATCCTGAAACCCTCCAGCAACTCTACACCAGTACTTCAGACTCATCCTCCTTCTCCAGGAGGCTGTCAAAACCAGGGTCAAAGAAGTCCTCCTTTCGCTAAAGGAAGTACTATCCTCTGTCTCCTTGATCCCATCAACACCATCAGAGCTCCCGTGGCCATCCCAGGCAGCAGAGAGCTCCCAAGCCTCAGCCAGCTCCTCTGTCAACTCCTTGGATGGGATTTTGACTGGGCCATAGGGAGCGTAAGCCAGTTACTCACATCCGGGACAACTGACCCTCTGTTCGTGGACAGGCTGTAATTCTTTGCAAACCAGTGGCCCAGTGTAACCTCGGACCAGTGGGTTCTGTCCATCGTCTGCCAGGAGTACCAATTAAATGTATTGGGTGGCCTGCCAAATTGCCCTCTGTGCCCATTTTGGGGGCTGGTAGGACATCAGGAGTTACTACAAGCGAAGGTCTCTTCCCTCTTAATGGCCAGAGCGGTCGAGCCCATACCACCAGGGCAAAGAGGGCAGGGATTCTACTCCAGATACTTCCTGATTTCAAAGAGGACTCCATCGCCTGAGGACCTTGAACAAGTTTCTAAAAAAAAAAAAAGAAAAGTTCAAGATGGTTTCCCTGGGCAACTTGATCCCCCTTTTGCAAAAAAGGGGACAGGCTATGCTCCCGCGACCTAAAGGACGCATACACTCTTATCGAGGTCTTCTCCCATCGCAGGAAGTATCTCAGATTTGTGGTGGGAAAACAGCACTTCTCATACCGGGAATTGCCGTTTGGGCTTACGTCTGCCCCACAGGTCTTCACAAAATGTCTGGCCATGGTGGCAGCACACCTTCACAGTCTAGGACTGCATATTTTCCCTTATCTAGATGACTGGCTGTTCAAGAGCACATCTCAGGCAGGTGTTGGAGTCACTAGGGTTCTCTCTCAACTTCCCAAAGTCCATCTCAGTCCGTCACCTCAACTGGACTTTTTCGGGACCTTGCTAGATACGGCTCAGGCCAGGGCTTTTCTGCTGCACCAGAGGACTGTCGCTTTGGCATCCATTGTGGCAGAAGTTCAACAGAGTCAACAGGTATTAGCCTGTTGAGGCCTTTGGGCCACACTGCCATAACCGTCCATGTCACTCCCTTGGCATGTTTACACATGCGCAGAACGCAATGGACCCTGAGGTCACAGGGGCGCCAAGCTACTCTGAGCCTCCAGGATTGCACCTGGTCTTTCAGGGACTCTGTCCTGGTGGCAGGCCTTTTCCACACTGGAATGGGGGACTTCCTTTTGGAGTCTCCCTACTCAAATTGTACTAACCATGGAATCGTCCATCCTGGAGTGGGAAGCTCATGTGGATGGGCTTGGCACCCAGGGTCTGTGGTCCACTCAGGAACATTTCTCATCAGATCATCTTCCTGGAGCTCCGGGTGAGCAGGTATGGGCTATGGGCTTTCAGAGATTTATTTATTTATTTGTTTGTTTATTTATTTATTTTTAACTTTTATATACCGGCATTCCTGTATAATATACAAATCACACCGGTTTACATTGAACCTATAAATTTGCACGAAGGCAATACAAAGAACAGGGAATACATAGAACAGGAAATTTGATTAACCAGGACAAAGGAACTAATACTGGCATTATAATACTATAATCTCAGTACTATGAATTGGCCCCGGGGACCGCACAAAGATTATAAAGACAGTAGATACAGTCGTGGAATCGTGTGAATACAGTGAGAGTAAAAACATGCGATGAACTACAGGAATGAGTAAATACATTTGAATCCAAAAGATATCTAAGGAACAACGTTACATCGAATCTTAAATTGGGATTACATGGGTAAAACTTTGAAAAACTTTAAAGTACCGCATAATCTACTTTGACGAACTTTAAAATACAGCATAATCTACAAGATCGGCTGTCCAACAAAGTTGTCCTGATCCAGACCTACAACCAAGTAGCCATATGATATATCAACAAGCAGGGAGAATGGGATCGTACCTCCTGTGTCAGAAAGTGGTCCAGATCTGGTTGTGGGCCCTGTCTCATGGGATGGTGCTCGGGGCCATGTACCTGGCCGGGATGGAGAATGTGGTAGTAGACAGGCTGTGTCGAGCCTTCAGGCCCTACACGTGGTCCCTGGACCAGGGTAGTGAATTGGATATTCTGATTCTGGTGGAGCCCAGACGTAGATCTGTTTGCATCCCCCCTACAACAAGAAGGTACCTCTGCTCTGCTCCCTGTCCAGGTCAGACAGCAAACCAGGCTCAAATGCCCAGGCCCGTCATTGGGGCAAGGGTCTTCTGTACATTTATTTATTTATTTATTTATTAATTATTTTTATTATACCGAGTTTCATGATAGGAATCACATCAACCCGGTTTACAATTAACAATGTGAGTAAAGGCAGAGAGTAACAAAGTAAAGAACATTTCCCAATACAAGAACAAATATAGTATGAAACTTAACAAATATTATAACAATATTTTGGATGTGAGAAAGTTACAAAAAACATATCCTCCAATTCCCTTAGTGGTGAAGCTTTGCAAGCACACGACTATGATCCTCATAGCCATTCAATGGCAGAAACAGGTCTGGTTTCCACTCCTGCGTGAATTGTCCATCTGGAAACCGATCAGTCTGAAGACTTCCCCAGGTATCATCACACAAGATCAAGGCAAGCTGCAGCATCCCAACCTCCAGGCCCTGTCTCTCACAGCCTGGAATATGAGAGGTTAATTTTGTAGTCGCTTAATCTTCCTGAGAATGTGTCTTGGGTCCTGGTGGCTTCTAGAAAGCTTCCACTAGAAAGCCCTATGGATTGAAGTGGAGGAGGTTTTCCATCTGGTGTGAGCATAAGGCCCTAGATTCATTCTCCTACCCCACACAAAAACTGCTTGATTACCTTCTACACCTTTCGGAGGCTGGCTTAAAAACCAACTCTGTCAGAGTTCATCTTAGTGCAATTGGCACATAGCACCACGGTGAAGATGGTACGCCCATCTCTGTACAGCCTATAGTGAGAAATTACTACTTATCTGATAATTTTCTTTTCTTTAGTATAGACAGGTGGATCCAGAACAAGTGGGTTATGCACCTCTACCAGCAGATGGAGATGGAGCAAACTGTCATCACAGTATATATACCCCTGCAGTAACATCAGTATTCTCTGCAAAAGCCAACTGTGGACAAACTAACAAAACTTGATTATTAAAGGATAACCATTCCAGCACTCAGCCAACAAGGAATACTGAGCTCAGACAAAGAATGCATTAACACTAGTCTAGGGCCTGGATTAACACTTGCCAGTAACCCCTGGCAACACACAGCCACACAGGAGGACAACAGCACAACCCGCAGCCAAGGGTGGGAAGGTGGATCCACCTGTCTATACAAAAGAAAAGGAAATTATCAGGTAAGAATATAAGAACATAAGAAATTGCCATACTGGGTTAGATCAAGGGTCCATGAACCCCAACATCCTGTTTCCAACAGTGGCTAATCCAGGCTATAAGTACCTGGCAAGAATCCAAAAGCTAAGTACAGCCCATGCTACTGGTGGCTCTTTTCTAAGGCAACTTGACTTAATAATTTCTCATTTCTTAGTGTTTAGACAGGTGGACTCAGAACAAGTGGCATTTACCAAAGCTACTTCCAAACACGGCGGGAGGCTGCCCGCAGACCAGTCAAAACTACACATGCGATGGCTGCATCCTCCCGGGCCTGCACATCTAGATGATAATACCTGGAGAATGTGTGTAATGAGGACCACAACTTGGCAAATGTCAATGGGAGTCAACAATCTAACATCCACGCATGACACTGTCTGAGCCCTAACCTGACTAGGCAACGGCTGCTCAGTATCCACATATGTGGTCGTGACTACCTCCTTAATCCAGCGAGCTATTGTAGACCCTGATGCCAGCTTGCCCTGATTACTTCTACCATGGAGAACAAACAGGCAATCCATCTTCCTGAGAGGCTTAGAAACCTCCAGATACGTCTCTTGACATCCAAGAACCGTAACAGACGATATTCCTCTGCATCTCTTTCCTTATCCAGAGATGGCAGGGAATTGGACTGATTCATGTGAAAATCTGAAACAACTTTTGGTAAAAAGGAAGGAAAAGTATGCAGGTGTATCGACCCTGGAGGAACAGCTCCTAGCAAGACAAGGTGTGTAGTTCGGATACTCTACGCTCCGAACAAATTGGCACAAGAAAAATAGTTTTCAAAGTCAGTAACCACAAGGAGAGGTTTTGCATCTGTCAAAAAATGGGGCCCATCAAAACAATCCAAAACCAGATTAAGATTCCACAAAGGCACTGGTAACTGCAAGGGAGGATGAAGATGTTTCACTCCTTTCAAGAAACGGGCCACCTCCGGATGAGCCAACAAGGGCCACCATTCACCTGACCTTTGAAACAGGCATGAGCCACTACCTGTATCTTTAAGGAATTAAGGGCCAACCCGTTATTCAATTCATCCTGCAAAAATTCCTGAATGAGGAAAAACCCCTCAATCTTCACACCAAGCCTCAAACACTTACCAAACCTGCAGGTAAGCTAAGGAAGTGGAAACAACTCTTGCTCACAGCAAGGTGGCAATCACTGCAGTAGAACATCCACGCTTCAGCAAGTGAGCCCTCTGAAGGGCCATACTGTAAAACAGAAGTGAGTCGGGTCTTCGTAAAGAACAGGCCCCTGCTTAACCAGGTCCCTTAAATGTCCAATTTCTGCAGCTCTTTACTGGTTGATCATGTAGAGTTTCAAGTTATCAGAGATCGTCCTGGTATTTGTCCTGCCATGTGCTCGGGAGATATTCAATGAATAAGTCCCATGTTTTGGAAAATGCCCCTTTCTTCCGGTGCGAGAATAAAAGCCAGGTGTGATTATCCAAATTTAAGAGGGTTAACATTTCAGTCCGCTCAAAGTCCAACGTCTGAGAATCTTGTTGAATCCATTTAGATAATATGTATTTCCTTGCCACCCCCAGGGCTTTAATTATCAATAAATAGTGTTGGCAGGACCAGTCCACTTCTGCATCAACTGTACCTAGAATAGCCAGAGCTGCAGACTTTGGGGGTGAGCTCCCCAGTATATTCGCCAAATACTGCAGCACCATAGTCCAAAACTCTTGTATTGGGGGGATGATCCACCTTTAACCACCACTGCAAGTGAGTGCAGACCTCCATCAGCAGGTGAAGCTAAATCGAATAGTCCTGAGACTGTGGGCTCCAATGAGATAGCAGCATGCGCTGAAGAGGATGCATGTGCGCCTTCGCCCACGGCACCACTTCCAGAGTTGCTGCCATCAATCCAAGCACCTGTAGATAGGACCACACTGTTGGGTATATTGTGTTCATCAGTAGACGCATCTGCACCATCAACTTCTGAATATGATTGTCTGGCAGGGACACTCTGCCTTGCTTTGTGACGAACCAAACACAGAGCAACTCTAGCGACTGAGATGGCTGAAGACTGCTCTTGGCCAGGTTCACCACCCAACCAAGCTCTTGCAACAAGGAAATCACCTTGTGCGACATCAGGAGGCTTCTCTTCCAGAGTCTTGGCCCGAGTCAGCCAGTCGTCTAAGTATGGGTGTACCAGAATCCCAACTTTTCTCAACTCTGACGTCACCACCATAACCTTGGAAAAAGTTCTGGGTGCAGTGGTCAGACCAAAAGGCAAATCGAAAAACTGATAATGACATCCCAAAACCGTGAATCTCAGAAAACGTTGATGCTGTATCTGTATGGGAATATGCAAGTATGCCTTGGACAGATCCAAAGACGCCAGAAACTCCAATTAAACGGCCATTATCACTGAGTGCAATGTTTCCATGCGAAAATGAACCACCTGCAAATGACAGCTAACCCCTTTGAGATCCAGGATGGGATGAAATGAGCCCTCCTTCTTGGCCCCAATGAAATACATGGAATATTGGTCCATATTTTCTTGAGACGTGGGCACTGGAACCACATCCCTCAGACTGAGGAGCCTTGACAATGTACACTCCACTGCCCTCTTCTTCTGTGAGGAGTGGCAGGGAGACACCATGAACATGTCCCGAGGAACACTATGCAACTCCAGCACATATCCATCTCATATCACCTCCAGGATCCACTGGTCTGATATGATTTCTACCCACCTCTGATAAAAGAGAGGCAACCTCCTATCTTCTGTTCCTGGGGATGGGTCTGCACACTTTCATTGGGAGGCTTGGGGTGGGGGGGGGGGGTGTTCCCCTACCCAAGCCTGCACACCATCTGGCTGTCTGGGATGAACGGACTGAGACCTACCGAAAGGCCGTTTCATCTGTAGGGTTGAAAACGTTTGGATCTCCTAGCACGACCTCTCATGCTAAAGGAGCACAATGTCTGCTTCTTATCCTCCAGTAACAGAAGACTCGCCCCACTTATTGGCCATTTTCTCCAACTCTCTCCCAAAAAAGAGCGAGCCTTTAAAGGGTAACTTCATATGTATAGACTTGGAGGTCATCTCCCCTAACCAATTTCTCAGCCATAACTGATGCCTGGCTACTATTACTGAAGTCACCCCTCTGGCTGAGGTGTGGAATAAATTGCAGTTTGCATCTACCAAAAAAGGCGGCTGCTGGCTCCATCACTGCCCTGGATTTCATACCAGATTCACCTATCTCCTGAGAGCGAAATAAACAGGAGCTATCCACCAGGGAACAACAAGAAGCTATCTGCAAATTCTTTGCCACTGCTTCAACTGCTTGGTTAAGGATGGCCTCAATCCTCCTATTGTGCACATCCTTCAAGGCTGCCTCTCCCTCTACAGGGATAGTCGTCTGCTTGGTGATGGCACACAAAGCGCATCCACTTTTGGAAAGCATAATTGTTCTCTCGCAGCTGAATCCAGGGGGTGCAGTCCAAGTCTTGTCCCCCTTTGAAATTAGCTTCGGGGGCACCTGACTGAAGATCAATCAATTTTTGAATGACCTCCATAATAGGGAAAAAACAAAGAGGCTTTATGCAAAGAAATCAAAATGGGATCTTTCTTTGGCTCAGACATGGATTCAGCCCCAGCGACTCCCAGCATCTTTCATGTCTGGGAAATCAGAGCGGGTAACTCATCTCTATAAAAGAACTGCAACATAGTCCTATACGGTTCTATTTCTGGAGGAATTTCCCCATCCTCCACAGACTTAGGATCGACTTCATTTTCCGTACCATCTGGGTTCCTATCGGGAAGACCGGCTGCCAATCTACATGCACTTCAACACTTAAATGCAGCACCAGGCATGCGGGAGTTCACCACCTGTGACTCTGACCTGGCAAAATTGGTCAGGGCCAAGGACTGCACCTGAAGAAAGGACTTCAATCCTTGAAAAAATTCTACCCAAGAAAAGGCAGCAGGATCCATGCCAAAACCAGGAGGCACCTGTCCTGTGCCCACTGAACTACCTTCCCCTGCAGACGATCCAGTAAGGGGAGTTCCAAAATTAGGCGCCCCTTCTGACACGTCTTTACCCAGGCCCGCATCAGGCTGGGAAGTATCAGATGAAAGCAATTCCCCCCGAGCCTCCAAGCAGCACCGACACAAGTTAGAGGGAATGCCAGGCTGAGATGCCCGAATATGACAAGCAGCACAGTTGGTAAGGCATTTTGGTTTTTTAGCTATAGGTTCCTTCTGTCAGTACGTTTTAACAGGCAACTGAAAGATGTGCGTCCAGCTGTATTTGCGCTGCAAAAAAATAGGCGTCCAAACCCTGTGCCTCAATGAGCACCCAAAAACCGAGTGCCCTCAATGCCATTCAGATTGTGTGTATAGGTAAGTGCGCGCCTCAAATAGACCCTGCTACCAACTGGACGCCCAAGCAGGTGCTTAACTAAGCGTACAAAAACTGGATGCACAGCCGAATGCACTCACATGAACAGAGGGTCCTGAAGAGGGTAGCCTAATGCTCAGGAAAACGCTGCCCCAGCCTATCACGTGGCACACAGGGCCTAGCCCACAAAGGCTGCTCAACCCGCCAGGCTGCCCATGTCCCCAAAACTCCCTTGGAGGAGGGAACAAACATCAGATCGGTGTGCCAAGCATGGAGGCTGGAGGAAAGAGGAATCCCTACAAAAAAAATCCTCCTCTGCTTTTTTTTTTTTTTGCTTTACCTGTGTTGGCTAAGTACAGAATCGGTCTCTGGCTGCGGGGGGGGGGGGGGGAAGAGGCCAAATACTGTTACCGCCATGCTCAGCTTCCTGCACCCACTTGCCTTTCAAATGTCTTTTACAGCTAAGTTCATGCCAGCTGACAACCAGCTATGGACCAAGGCCCTCATCTGAGGGAAAATCCAATATATATCACCTCAGGAGAGTAGGGTGAATTGATTTTCTTTCTTCTTTTCTCCTCCTGAAAACTTTAAGCAATCCCCAGTAGGGAGAGACATGTCCACCATCTGCTGGAGACTGAGAATACTGGCGAGCTGACACTGCAGGGGTATATTGATTTCAGCTTTGTTCCATCTCCATCTGCTGGTAGAGGTGCATAACCCACTTGTCCTGGATCCACCTATCTAAACGCTAAGAAATTGTACATTTCATGTGGGGCCTGCTTTAATTTAAGCCTCCCCTAAGGCCTCCCACTAGGTCTTGGGACCTCAACATGGTGTTAGCTCAGCTGATGAAAGCTCCTTTTGAGCAGCTGCCCACCTGTGACTTGAAGAAACTGACCTGGAAGGTCATATTATTGGTGGTGGTCACTTCAGCACGCAGGGTCAGCGAGCTCCAGGCCTTAGTGACTTATCCACCTTATACTAAGTTTTATCATGACAGGGTGGTCTTGCGTACACCCTCTGAAGTTCCTGTCAGGTGGTGACAGATTTCCATCTTAACCAGTCTATCACCCTGCCACTATGTTTTCCTAGGCACCATTCACACCAAGGCGAATGAGCACTGCACGGTTTGGACTCAAGCAAGCCTTAGCCTTCTATCTGGAGTGGACAGAAGCCCATAGGCAGTCCACCCAACTTTTTATTTCTTTTTACAAGAATAGGTTGTGTATTGCCGTTCCCAAACACACTATCCAATTGACTAGCAGACTGCATCTCCTTCTGTTATGCCCAGGCAGGACTACATCTTGGAGGTCGTCAAGGCTCATTCTGTCAGGGCCATGGCAGAAGTGGTGGCCCGCTTGCACAGTGGTTCCCATAGAGATCTGCAAGGCTGCAATGTGGCATTCTCTCCACACATTCACATTCCATTACTGTCTGGATAGAGATGTCCTCTGGAACCCTTTTGAAGTGTAGAACCCAACTCTCCCAACCTAGGGCCTGTTTTTTGGGTTCAGGCTGTCTCCCCCTCTGTTACCAACAGCACTGGTGTTATTATGCCCATTGCCACCTGGTTATGTGTCTGTTGGTCCCCTTTTGTGTTGGGGAGCAGCCCGTAGTTACGGATTCACCCATGTGTGAGGATTACGATCCTGTTTGTCCTCAGAGAAAACAGAGTTGCTTACCTGTAACAGGTTTTCTCTGAGGACAGCAGGATATTAGTCCTCATGAAACCCACCCGCCATCCCGCGCAGTTAGATTGCTCCAATTTTTTATTATAATTCTATGCTACGTGACTGAAGAGGGACCCCTTATGGACGTGTGATATAGGGCATTCTAGGCCTAGTCAGTTTCTAGAAACTTTACATAAGTTTTCCAGATCAGCCTCCTTCTGATGATGTCACCAATGTATGAGGACTAATATCCTGCTGGCCTCAAACACCTGTTACAGGTAAGGAACCCTGCTAAAATCTTGTGAGAATTGAGTCTTTTGCAAAGCACTAGTGCTAGATTATGTTATTGTTAGTAGCTGCCTTCCTTCCAGTACAGTCCATGATGAGCGATACAGACCACCATTACCTGAAGCTAGAATCTTATGTTATTCTCTTTCCATGGGCAGGATCTTTGGCTTTGTAGCAAAGAAACCCGGCAATGCCTTTGAAAACGTCTGTCATCTATTTGCCGAGCTGGACCCAGAGCAACCAGCTTCTGCCATTGTGAACTTCATCACCAAAGTCATGTTGGGAGCACACAGAAAGTAGAGGGCAGGGCTTTCCCCTGGACTGAGCACAGCCCTGCAGGAAAGCAGGCACAGAATGCAGGAGAAAAAGTACAGCTTGTTTACTTTTTTTTTTATTGTACAAACCATACAGGCCATCTAAGAAATTTTAAATTATGTGGTGACAAACTTGTGTGGCTGACTTTAAGCCTGCTTGTTAACATAGACTGAACGTGCCTTGACCCTGGGACTGCTCAACAGCACCACTGTGAAAATAAAAATAGCAGATTGGCCGCATGGAGAAAGGAGACCACCTTGTACCTGAACAGGGTCTGACTCATGGCTTCAACCTGCCACTCCCTTCCTCTGCAGGAAGGTGAGTGGCTTCTGCAATATTCTCTTACTATTCATGGCTGGATGCTGTTCCTACCAGACCTGAACTTGTGATAGAAAGTAGCTGGGCTTATGCAGTCTTGTTGGCCCAATAAGGGCAGAAACAGAAAAGCTGCCTTCACACCAACAGGCACTAAAGAAAATGCACTTCCTTAGCAATGTTTCTAAATGTATAAAGATAGGAACTTATTATTGGGGGAGAATGGAGAAGTCTCTCTAGGAGCTGTATTTAGGTCACACAAACTGACAAGGAACCCCTTGGGAATAGCCCATGGTCCATGAGATGAAATTCCCAGTTCCAGTGGACACTTGTTCAAGTCTAGTGAAAAACAACTCCTGGCTGCTGCAGTGACACTGTCTCTGGTTATAAGCCTAAAAGAGCAATGAACAAATTCAATGTTATCCACAGCAGCTTCTCTTGGGATATTTGTGCAGTGGTGGTGGTGATAGTTTCTCTATCATGGTTATAGAGCTGATGCAAGCCCAACAGACGGGTCAATTCAGTAAAGTTGATTCGGTAAAGTCCGCGGGAGAGCGGGCAAATGCCTGCTGTCCCGGCGCACGATACAGTATTTAAATGAGGCCCGGCAGTAGAAAATGGCAAAAGGAGGCACTAGGGACACTAGTGCATCCCTAGCGCCTTCTTTTTGACAGGAGTGGCAGCTGTCAGCAGGTTTGACAGCCGACGCTCAATTTTGCCGGTGTCAGTTCTCGAGCCCGCTGACAGCCACGGGCTCGGAAACCGGACACCGGCAAAATTGAGCATCCGGTTTTCGACCCGACAGCCGCCGGCCAACTTCAAATTTTTTTTTTCTTTTTTTACTCTTCGGGACCTCTGACAATATCGCCATGATATTAAGTCGGAGGGTGCACAGAAAAGCAGTTTTTACTGCTTTTCTGTGCACTTTCCCCGTGCCGGAAGAAATTAGCGCCTACCTTTGGGTAGGCGCTAATTTCTGAAAGTAAAATGTGCAGCCTGGCTGCACATTTACTTACTGAATCGCACGGGAATACCTAATAGGGCCATCAACATGCATTTGCATGTTGAGGGCGCTATTAGGTTCGGCGGGTTGGACGCACATTTCCGCCCCTTACTGAATAAGGGGTAAGGGAAACCGCGAGTCCAATGGCAGGTTAACAGTGCACTCCGTCGGAGCACACTGTACTGTATCAGCCCAAGAGAAAGTAAAGGGCTTCTTAAAATGTGGAGGGAGGGTGGGTGGGGCGGGCTTTACAAAACATGTGGTACTTTAGCCTGAAACAGAATTTAGGGAAGAGGCCCTGTGGTTAACCTCTTCCATGCTGTAAAGCCCCTTGCACTTTTTATATTATGTAAGTAACAGCTCAGTCTAACAGCTGTTAGAGCACAGAGGATACATGTTCAACCAACTTTTGATATTAGGCAAGTACCAGCTCAGAGAGACCAGCACCTCTTATTTAGACATTAGGTCAGCACTAATGTAGAGGAGGAAAGTACCCTCCACCCTAGGTGGGTACAGTGGTGCCAGGCTTCTGTACTTGCTTGTAGCATTGGCATTCATGCATGAGACTGTGTGCCAAGTTTCTTCCTTTCTTCCATAAACTTCAGTGCAGCATCAGTATAGGATGGTATCAGCACCCTAAGTAGCTCTTAAACATTTTTTCTGTAAATTCATGGTTTGTAAGAACAGTGCAGATGAGAGATGGGTGGTTGGTTAGTACCTGGTATTACAATTTGAATGTATTTTGTGCCTTTCTTCCAAACAGCAATCCAAAGTGCTTTACAAGTTAGAAAGCCTTTTATCTCTCTCCCCCTCTGGAAACAGGCTGTATTTAGTATCAGCAAGTTGCAATAGCCAAAGAAGGGATTTTCCATGAATATTGTGCTGCTAAAAACAGCTAGAGTGTTTGCCAAGAGCTATGCTCCCAAAGTATTCTACATGAGTAAAAGGTGAGAGAAAGGAGGATTACATTTGTGAGTCAGCAAGTGAAAAGGGGAAGAGCAGGGTTTAAAACACTGAGCCATAACCTTGATTGGGGTTGTCTTGGACCTCACGGAGGCCCTAAAGTGCAAAACAACTAAACCCATTTCAGTAATTCAACTATGGTAGTATTTCACAAAAGAAAAAAAAAACATACAAAATTAAAAAAAAAAAACAAAACTGCAGTTCTGAGACAGATATGATTCTGACACTATGAAGAACCATAATTTGCAGAAAGCAAGAGAAAAGGTTGCAATTGTAATAAATATTGGAGCCCACCTTAAAAAGGACTCCTCAACTGCCTAGAACAGATGCACTCTTTGCTTCAATCTGCTTTTGCATAACACACTGTAAAAATATACAGTGCAATAACCTTTCAAATGGTTGCGCTATATAGGCATGAGTTGGAAGAAAGGGGCTCCTCTAAACAAAAGTTGCTTCCAAAGCTGAGGAGGGAAATCATCCCACAGTATCATGACCAAAGACTAGAACATGAGTGGGCAAGTCCAGTCCTCAATAGCCATTAACAGAGGTTGTTAGAATATTCCTAATGAATATGCATGAGATTTACATATAGCTTTGCCTGCCCACTGCCTCAACTACCTGAAAACCTGACTTGGAAGAGATAGATCTGCTATTAAGATTGGGCAGAGAAGCATGAAAAAAGGGTCTCTGGCATTCATATTAGCAGGAGTAGAGAATGTACACTTGGACTTCCTCAGTTGTAACAGGCTACCGGAGAAGAGGTTTATACCTCCCAACCAGCAGATGTCACTCTTTATAACCTTTCAGGCTGTTCTCAGCTTCCCAGCATTCCATGGAACAAGCTAAGATAGGAAAATTAGTTTCTTACTTGATCATTTTCGTTCCTGTAGTACCACGGATCAGTCCAGATTCCTGAGTTTTGCGCCCCCCCCCCCCCAGCAGATGGAGACAGAAGTTTTCAAAACAAAATTCCACCTTATATAGGATAGTGCTACCTACAGTCCGGCAGTATTACTCAATGTCAAAGCAGAATGGCTCTCAAAAAACCATAACTATGTACAATAACCCTTCAACAAGAAAATAACCGGTTCACTGAACCCTCCTAGGAACTGAACCTGTAGAATCACTTGAGGACAGTCAATCCAATTTCTGCAGATCTGAAAAAAAAAAAATCAATCAATAACCGAGCTGACTCTCCCTTACTTCCATGCGATCCCCAGGCGGCACTCTGGACTGATCTGTGGTACTACAGGAACGAAAATTATCAGGTAAGAAACTCATTTTCCTTTCCCTATACAGAGCCGGATCAGTCCAGACTCCTGGGATGTACCAGAGCTTTTTTTTTTTAAACCTGGGATGGGATCTGGAGAGGCCTGCTCGAAGTACTGCTTCTCCAAAACCTCCTTCACCTGGTGCCTGAACATCCAGTCTGTAATGCCTCGCAAATGTATGCATGGATTTCCAAGTAGCGGCCCTGCAACTCTCCTGCGGAGATACCATCTGACACTCCGCCCAAGATGCCGCTTGAGACTGGTAGAGGGCGACCACGTATAAACTATGCTGAACCAATAGTCTCCTTCAGCCAGCGAGCTATGGTAGTCTTGGAAGCCCTCTGTCCTCGTTTGGGACCACTCCACAGCACAAACAGATGGTCCGTCACACGAAACGCATTGGTAATTTCCAAATAATGCAGCAAAGCTCTGCGAACATCCAGTCTCCAAGTCCCGAGACAAGGGATCCGATCAGTCTAAATCCGGAAAAGCCGACAACTCCACCGATTGGTTGACATGAAAAGAAATCATTTTCAGCAGAAATGAAGGAACTGTCCACAAGGAAACCCCCGAATCAGAGATCTGCAAAACAGTTCCCTACAGGAAAGAGCCTGGAGTTCCAATACTCTACAAACCGACGTAATGACTATCAAAAAAAATTACCTTCAAAGTAAGATCCTTCAGAGTCACCCTTTTCAATGGCTCAAAGCATGCAGAGCACAGAACTCAGAACTAAATTCAAGCTCCATGACGGACAAGGGTGCCTCACCGGAGGATGCAAGTGCTTTGCCCCTTGCAAAAAATGAGCCACATCCGGATGTGCCGCTAATGGTACGCCCTGAACAGTACCCCGCAAGCACCCAAGAGCCGCCACCTGCACCCTGAGAGAACTACACGATAAGCCCTTGGAAAGACCAACTTGAAGAAAACACAGGATATCCGACACAAAAGCCCGGGTAGGAACAACCTGCCGGTCTAGACACCAAGATTAAAAAACCATCCACACTAACATACGCGAGGCTGGTGGATGTTTTACGTGGTCGCAGAAGGGTAGTCACTACAGCGGGCGAATAACCTTTGCGACTCAGCCGTTGCCTTTCAAAAGCCATGCTGCTAGACAGAAGCAATCGATTTCTTCCAAACAAAAAGGCCCCTGCTGCAGCAGGTCTGGGAGAACTGGAAACTGCAGTGGTCCTGCCACCACTAGATGTAGAAGGTCCACAAACCATGGACGTCTCAGCCATTCTGGTGCTACCAAGATTACCTCAGCTGGATGGATCTCTATCCATCTGAGCACTTTGCCGATCAATGGCCATGGTGGGAAGGCGAACAGCAGGACGGTCGGTCAGGGCAGAACCAAGGCATCTACCCCTTCTGCTCCCCTCTCTCTGCGATGACTGTAAAAATGCGGGGCTTTGGCATTCTGAAATGTTGCCACAAGATCCATGCTGGGTATGCCGCGCCTGTCGCATATGAGTTGAAACACCTCATCCGCCAACTCCCATTCCCCAGGATCAAGACTGTTCCGACTGAGAAAGTCTGCCTGAAAGTTGTCGACACCGGCTATATGAGACACCACAATGCTGACTAAGTGCTGCTCCACCCAGCTGATCAACTGACGGGCTTCTATCGCCACCAGCTAACTTCTGGTTCCTCCTTGGCGATTGATGTACGCCCCCATGGTCGCATTGTCTGACAGAATTCTGACCGACCTCCCCTGAAGGAGAGGATGGAATGCCTGTAACGCTAACCAAACCGCTCTCGTCTCCAAATGATTGATTGACCACTGTGATTCGTCAGGAGTCCAAAATCCTTGTATTGATCTCCCCTGGCATACCGCCCCAACTGGAGAGGCTGGCATCCATGGTGAGCACAGTCCACGCTGGCACTTCCAGGGGAACTCCTCGGGATAAATTGTCCGCTACCAGCCACCAATCGAGACTGGATCACGCAGTATGCGTAAGCGGGAGAGGCAGATGAAAAGGTTCGGAGACTGGGTTCCATCGGGAAAGCAACGTGGACTGTAAAGGCCTCATATGAGCAAAGGCCCAGGGTACCAGTTCCAGGGCTGAAGTCATCGAACCGAGAACCTGCAAATAGTCTTGGACCCAGGGTGGCTGCTTGAGTAATAAGTCTCTCATTTGACCTTGCAGCTTGGAGATGCGCTCTGTGGTAAGAAAAACTCTGCTCTGCTGAGTGTCTAATAGAGCACCCAAAAATTCCAAGGACTGAGTGGGTACCAACCGACTCTTGGCAAAATTGACCACCCAGCCTAGTGATTGCAGAAGCTGGAGCACTTTGCGAATCGCCACCTGGGCAAGCGATTCCGATTTTGCCCGAATCGGCCAGTTGTCCAAGGATGCACCAAAAGCCCCTCCCTCCGGAGATGGGCCGCCACCACCACCACTACTTTGGTGAACGTCCTGGGCGCGGTGACAAGTCCAAAGGGCAGTGCTCAAAACTGGAAGCGATGACCCAGCACTGAGAATCGAAGAAACCTCTGATGATCTGGACGGATGCCGATATGGAGGTACGCTTCCGTGAGATCCAAGGACGCCAGAAATTACCCTTTTCGCACCGAGGCAATGATGGACCGGAGCATCTCCATGTGGAAACGTGGCACTCGGAAGTCATCTTTTTACCCTTTGGAGATCCAGGATGGGCCGAAAGGAGTACCGTCCTTTTCTTCTTGCCTCTGAAGGAACGGAGTCGATGGTCCCTAGCTGGAGAAGGCGCTGCAAGGTGTCCTGTACCACTTTGTTTGGTTTGGTAACCACAGGGAGAGATGAGAAACCGGTCCCGGGGGTGCCGTACAAAATCTAAAGCATAGCCTTGTCTTATCACAGTAAGCACCCACTGATCCGAAGTTACCTTGGCCCATTCCTCGAAAAACAGGGACAGTCTGCCCCCGCCAGCTGGTACCGAGGAATGGACCAGTGTCCCTTCATTGGGAGGACTTGGTTCCAGACGCAGACTGGGAATTACCAGCTCTGCCAAATTGTCGGCCACGAAAGGACTGGGACCAGGTCTGCTGCCTATTTGGTGCCTGACGAAAGGAAGTAGTGGGAGCTCTAGATGTTCGAAATATTCGATTTCCTCTGAATCTTTCCCGGGACAAAAAGGCTCCCTTTGATTTCGGTCTATCCTCCGGTAACCGATGGACCTTATTCTCCCCAAGAGAGTGGATCATATCTTCCAGATCCTTTCCAAAATCAACTTGCCCTTGAACAGTAAAGATCCAAGCTGGGCCTTGGAGGATACATCCGCCGACCAGTTACTTAACCACAAGAGCCTACGGGCCGAGATCGCCAACACCATGGACCTTTCCGAGGTCCGTAACAGGTCGTAAAATGCATCAGCACTGTAGGCAATAGAAGCCTCTAGGCAGCCTGCCTGGGAAGCTTCCTCCGTCGAGAGACCAGCTTTGACCTGTAACTGCTGCACCCAGCAGAGGCCCGCTCACAAGGCAAAATTGCTGCACATAGCAGCCCGCACTCCTAGTGCTGAGACCTCAAATATCCTCTTAAGCTGCAACTCCAACTTCCTGTTTTGCAGGTCTTTGAGTGCTTTCGCTCCCATAATAGGAATCGTAGTTTCCTTACTGTGGACACAGCCACATCCACCCTGGGCACTCGCAGCATTTCCAAAGCATCCTCTAGCAGAGGATATAGCTTATCCATGGACTTGCTCACCTTCAAACCCAAATCCGGGGCATCCCATTCACGGAAAAGCAAGTCTGTAGCCAAGAAATGGAAAGGAAATGAGGTAGCTGGGCCTTTCAGACCCAACAAGATTGGATCCATAGCTCCCAGCTTGGATTCCTCTGGCGGTCCTTCAATGCCCAGCTCAGCCAGAATAACAGGAATAAGAGATCCCAACTCCTCCTTCCTAAAAGACGGACCACCTTAGGGTCATCCCCTTCCACGATATGTGATCCCCTAGTCGCGTCATGTTGCTGTAAACCAGGGTCCACATCCACCCCCTGCGGGGCTTGGGCTGAAGATCCGGGTTCCCTGGGTCAGAGTCCTGCCCAGAAGTATCTGAATCAGACTGCGGGACCCCCACATGTAGTGGACGCTTGGGCTTCGATGGCCCTGGTCCCCCGTTAGGCTTGGACCACTTCTTCGCATGAAGCTTAGAACCCAGAGAGGACAATTTCATGCCAGACTGCTGCTTTCCTGCCTTCCTCACTTTAAAAGCCTTATGGAGGCACAAAATAAATGCTGATGAAAAAGAGGAAGAGGAATCTGAAGCCCCCTTGGGGCTGACCTCTGTTGCAGGTGAATTAGGCAATAAAAGATCCCTTTCCCCGGTAAAATTCTGCTGAGGAGAAAGTGGAGGCGGCAGAATCCCCTCCCCCAACGCTGCACAAGGTGCAGGCCGAAAATCTTCCAAAATGGCGCTGCGCGGGAACAGAGCAGCCTCAGTCTGCCTAGCAGCAGCTGTCCCTTCAGGGATTCATGCAACCTTGATTTTCGCGATTTTCGCGGCTCCAGATGCCCCAGAGGAGCACCCCCTGGGCAACCACGCGGAACAGAGGCCCTCTCTGGACAGCCACGCTCAGGCCGAGCCACACGCGTGGCATGCCAACGATCGCGGCATCGGGAGCACCAGAAAAAAAGGCACAAGAGGAAAATGAAATAAAAATGCAAAAGGAAACCGCTCGGTACACAGCTGCAACAAGCCAGGAAGGAGAGAGAGTCGCAGCAACGGAACAGGACGACACGAAGTAACTTTTTTTTTTCCCCAAAAAACTTGCCCTGTAGTGTTCAAGGTCCTGTTCCTGCTGGGTGGAGTGAACTGAGCTCCCCGGTGTCTCACCCAGAGCTTCCAACTAGGGGAAAAGAGGGTCCTCGACCCAGTAGTGCAGCTGTCTCAATACCAGTGGGGGATGGCCCTCTCAGGACCTCACGACCCTCTGAGAGGCTGAAGACCTTACTGCTCCTGGATTACACTCTTATGACTTTTTTTTTTTTTAAATTAAAGCAAAATTGATCAAAACAAAATCACCCTAAGTCTAACCAACACCTAGCCTAAAACCAAGGAAAACAGCTCAGACTGTAGGTTTTGCACCTCCACCATCTGCTGGCGACAGAAATACTGCTGGACTGTAGGTGGCACCATCGTATATAAGGTGGAGTTTTGTTTTGAAAACTTCTGTCTCCATCTGCTGGGGGGGGCAAAACCCAGGAGTCTGGACTGATCCGGGTATGTACAGGGAAAATAATTTTTAGTACACTAAAATGAATATACATGTCTGCATATCATAGGTTTTCAGGATATCCACAATAAATAGATCATGGAGACTTACACTCTGCAAATGTATCTCCTGTAGATATCCTGAAAACCCAACTGGATGTGGGGGGCCCCAGGACAGAGTTTGGGAATCCTGAGCTAGAGACACTTATCTATATGGCATCCTTTTTTTTTTCCAACTTTATCAAGGCCAGCAACAATTTTTTTTAAAGTAAGGAGCAGGATCCCTAAGGAAAGGCTACTCAGATGCTCGAGGCCTATACCAGTCAAACTGGAAGCCCCCTGGTCTAGGGCTATGCACAAATAAGGGAAGGAGTACCAGATTTTTCACTTCAGAAACTGCCTTCTAATTTTATCAGTCTTCTTCAGTCAATGTAACCAGGCCTCGGCTCACAAAATGGGATGCATGTCTACCATGTGTTGGAGACAAATACTGACAAACTGAAATCATTAACCTCATTCTCCATCTGCTGGTTGGTGGGCATAACCTACTAGACTGGTGAAGTTGGATGATGAGGAATTACTTATTCCTGGGCTAGAGTATATTCCCTATCTCATTTTCTTTGGGCCTGGCAGTCTGGAAAAAGGTCCCTACAGAGACTCAATGAGAGGTGGGATCTGAACTGTGGAATCTGAACTGAGTCACAGAGACAAAGTGACTCACCCCAAGGTCACCCAGAGTAAGTGGCAGAGCCAGAATTAGCATACAGGGGGAGAAAGTGACATACCCATGGTCACAAGCACAGTTGGCAGCAGAGGAGAGTCAAACTCATACTTAGCAGATCAGACCACCTTCCTCTTAAGGTAAGAGGTCGAGATACTTTGTGACGGCATCCCTCTTTTTCTATTTATAACTCCATCATGTTGGGCAGTATGCCTAGGGAACAGCATCTCTCGGTGACCAAGAGCTACATGGAAGTCTCCATCATCCCTGGCCACCAGCTTTTGTGCCAACAGTGTCTGTAGTAGCAGCAGCAAGCACTTGCGCTGCCCCACAGCTTCAGATAGATTGCTTACATCATAGTACTACCACCCCACACATGTTTTGCACTTCTGGGTCTCTACTAGATCATATCAGGAAAAGGAGGTCTCTCTCCCATCTTCATAAGTGCAGCCCAGGCTTGGGTGGGTTCAGTATTTCTAGAAAGAGGAGATTAGCAGCTGGAGTATAAAGTTAGCTGTGGTAATAAGAAAAATACATTCTTTTCTCTTATCCATCTTAAAGATAAACAGTGAAGACCTTGTTAAAAATTATAAGAAAGAGAACCAAATTACCATTACAGTACACATTTAAAACAAGAAATTGGTTTCAATAGATAGTGTTTGAATTATACTCCCCTTTTGCCTTAGGGGCTAATCTTGAGAAAAGGGACATCAGTCACACTGACGCTGTTATCCAGCCCATGCACATAAACACAGTATCCCACACAAACCCCTATATGCCTTTACCCATCCCAAACACATAACCACACAACCTAGTCGTTACACCAACCATGCCAAGCTCTACAATCCTTGGACTCCTTTAATTACTCCAAGCATACATGCTGACACACCGCCTCATGCTAAGCATTCAAAACCCCCACCCTTGCCCCATTACACTGTAAACAATTATAAATATTTGCAGGTCATATTTAAAGGCTCCTTCACCCCCAAGCCCGTTAAGTCCCCTTTAAAATTAAGCACCTATGCATATAGAGTGAAAGTGGTGTGGGGAGCAGTTTAGAATCTGTTTTTGGGTTACTTTGGAATCCTAGCTATTCATGGTCAGGTGGGCAGGTATGGGAAGAAGATATGGAGCCAGAAGAGTGCCAAGAACAATCAGACTTAGCACTGGTGAGCGGAAGCAGTACCCAGAGACAGCTGGAACTGGCAATGTCCAGATCCATAGCTATACTAGTGTAGGATACGATGAAGAAAAGAACAGAGATCTATTTTTGTCTAACAAAGAATTTATATAAGCTTTAGTCAGAGATCTATAATATATAGTCTATACTCATGTTTGTGCTGTTACATGTGCTTGTATACATGGTTTTTATAATATATATTTTCTCTATGAAACATGTTAAAATAGAGCTTCCATTCTGCCTCTCCCACCCAAGAAAAAAAATAAAAAATTAAAGCTGCTTTTAAGAAAAAAAAAAGATTATATCTTGTAGCATAACTCGCCGGGTGTAGAAGTGTCTTTGCTCCTTTTGCCTCACATCATCCTCTCATTACCAGCCACACTGAGGGACGCCATGCACTTTCCGAGTGAACAGAAGCAAAAGGCCAAGAACTCTCTCATGTCCCAGAAATGCTAATATGCAGCACATGAATTTCACACTCTACTGTACAGAAAATGGTTATCTTTATCTTTATTGTATATAAACATCTGCATTATGTACATACATTTCTACATATGATCATGAGGAAAGAATAATTACAGTGGCGGGGGGGGGGGGGAGTTTATTCTGGAATGATTGTAAGTGGTGGTTTTTCATCACTATGTCCACCTTAGAGACAGAAGAGTTTCAGAATAAGGCATCCCCCTTTAACCTACCTTCCCTCCCTCCAATCATGTCCTAACCCAGCCCCGTACCACTGAAGTGGCAAATATTAGCAATATGCCTTCGTTGCCAGCTAGGATCCCCACCCCTTCCTTAAAGCTATAGGGCACAGGCATAAATATTTCATGGGATAAGAGTCCATGGAAGTAAGGCTTACTAGCCCCCAATTGAACAGAATAACCGCTTTTTATTATATTATTGTAAACATGCCATTGTCAAAACAACCAGATTGCTAGATTGTGCATTGAATCCCTCCCCCCCCCCCACCCCCCACTGCTCTTCTAACATTTACAATGCTGTCTTAAGACAGAAAACAGCAGTTAAATTGTTCCACCATACAAGGTATGGGAAATTTCCAATCTTCCTTTAAATAAAAGTATTTATATCTGTGTAAGGCTTATAATAAATTAAATCAGTACATTTTAAGATGTCTAATATGGTATGGATATTTCATGCTGGATGGGACACAAAAAATTGCTCAGCGTCTGGGTATTCATCAAGCAGCATGAAACACCTTCACCACTACAACACCTCTCTCTCGCAGGAGCTGATATTACACAGTATTATATTCAAAGTGCTTGTCATTATTACTTCATGTTTAACTCTTCCTTCCCGTTTACTGCACAGCATACCATTCACTGTATGCACAATTAAAAGTCAGTTTCATCCAATCAGATAGCTCCTTAAACCAAGGTTGTCTGCCACTCCTAACCTGCTGTCATAGTGTTGTCAAGTAAGCAACAGTGACCATAGAAGAACCCTTTTTTTTTTTTTTTTTGCACAAGCAGCATCATTTTGTTAGGTTCATTTTATCAAGGTTATTCACAAAATAACACTTTAAAAAAAGAGCCCTGGTAAAAGACTAGTTCATGAAGCCAGACTTGCTGCAAGTTTCCTGATCCAAACATTCCCTTCTTAAACTGTAAGCCACAGTAATCTACAGAAAAGGATGGACTTTCCAGCCACTCCAGCAATGTGGACTGTTGAAAATCCAAAGCTATACTGCATGCATGGACTTGGACTGATTTCCTTCAACAAAGCAAAACTACAAGTCCATGCATGCAGTAAGGCAAAACCAGTATAGGGTTAGCCTATCCTGTCATAAGGGAATCAGCTATGATATGCTGAGTACTGAAGTGCCTATGGCCAGAGTAAGAGGAATGAGGACAGTAGCATGGCAAGCAGTAGATGAGAGGTGGCAGAATGGACAAACCCAAATAGGTTTCTAGAATAAGATCAGAGACCTCAGGAGAGGTAAGTGGAGGAGGGGAGAGTCAATCAGTACAAACCTCTCCCCCTTTCTCTGAAGCCACCATGGACAGGCACAATGCTTCTTAAAAGACATGCACTATTATCCATGATCAGAAATTCTAACTTCAAACAGATGGGTGTGAAAAAAAAAAAAAAAGACTGAAAAAGCCTATATTCCTCTTACTTTGAGCAAATAGTTTTCTGTTCATTTACATAACATCTCATGAGAGAAGGATATGATAAAGGTGATGATGCAGCTCATGCCATATATCATGGAGCAAAGACAATGGATACAGCAAGATAACACAGATGTAGAGGAAGTAAAACATGCTGCCAGGAAGAGTGTGGCTGCTGTTTTGATTTTTTTAATTCTAGTAAAAACAAACATTTTCAGCATTTGTGAAAAGGGGTAGGATTGATGGCGCTGGAAAGGAGTTCATGGAACAGTACAAGCTTCCTCTGACCACTTCTTGGATGCTGCTCAGTTTTGCTCCGGAGCAGCCACCTTTAAGGGCAACAGGGTAATTTGGTATCCAAGTCTGAGCAATGGATTTGCCCCCCCCCTAAGTGAAAGTTAATACTGTGGTGGTGGGTGTCACCACCTCCTTCCAGTCATTCACTGCTCACAGGCTCTAACACAGAAGCAGAAAGGCTGGGAGTGAAGGGGGAAGGAGAGGGTTTAGGGCCTACTTTTCACTTGGGACTTTTTTTTTTTTTTTTTTTTAAGATAATGGTAAATTTTCCTCTGGTTTTAAATTTAAAATAAACTGTTGCAATGTTGGCTTTGTGTGGCGTGTATCAGAGCCAAGTATGTCCAATGTTCTCTTTGTGATTCATTTTTGAATAAACAAACTCTCAAAACAGTTTAAGATTAAGGAATGAGAAAGGAAATATTTCAGCAGTCAATGGCTTCTTCCCCTTGGTGTGGTTCAAAAGGCAAGAATAAAACAAATTTCTGTTAAATATCCAAGATGACAAAGTGCAACCCTGCACACTTCTTTTGAAAACAAAGCTGACAGAAATTCTCTCAATTATAATTTGTCTTTATGATCCAGCAACATCCCCCAGTTCTTCTCGACTTTCAACTCACAACTGGCTCTAAAGAGATGTGCTCACTACATCTCTCTAGAGATGAAACTCTGGGAAAAAAAATGCAACAGACTGCACTGTGGCTTTTTTTGGTTACCCATTTGAGAATGGAATACTCAAGGAGCACAGCTCCTGCAACCTACACTTCCTAGTCCATTTCCTTTATATAGGCACTGATCTTGTGAGAGTGCTATTACCCAGGCCACTGAGCAGCCAGAAAGCCAGGCAGCTTCACTGAAGAGAGAGACCAGCAATCTTGCCCTCTGTGTCCAGGCTCTAAATTAAGCAAGTTGCACTCATGAAGTTGTAGTTGTTTTTCTTCATCTTCGTGCTCTTTCAGTTCTAGGGTTTTTTTTGTTTTGTTTTTTTAAGGGGACAGACATAGCCCAAAGGGTCATGATCCCAGTCTGCAATGGAAGATAAAAGTCCCGTGTGTGCACTCGGGCATCCTGGATACCACCATTCTCCAATTCCACCTCTAACCAATGCTTTGGGGAAGTGGGGGGGCAGGAAAAGGAACAGGTCATACTTCAAACAAGTTAGCTTTGGGGTTGTCATCCCACTCCAATTCACAATTCTTTCTAATGGAATGATTTAATACAGAAAGCAGCCAAATGTGTGCACGCTTATTAGCTTTAGGCTCCTGTGCAGATTGACAGGGTTCCTGGCTACTTAATTAAAGCAAAGTTACCTGTACCAGATGTTCTCCATGGTCAGCAAGATAAATCAGTCACACAAGTAGGTGATGTAATCATATGGTACCAAGGAGGAATGTGCTCTCTGAGCTCAGAACGATCTAGAAGTCTTATTGAAGTCTTTGAGCATGCATGAGTCCTCCTGCAGAGCTGCTACTATGCAAGTCCCCAGAGTCATTTTACTGGCTATGGGGAGGGAGGGAGGGTGTGGCTGAATTTTCTCCTGCTTGTCCACAGAATAAGCCAAGTTGATTATTTCTAAAATATATTTGTCTTTTGCTGGATTTGCCATCCAGTTGAAGAGAGGATGGAGGGAAAGTTGAAGATCTTCGTTAAAAGTATTTAGTAACTTTGGTCAAGTAGTTCTTATTGGAAGAGTCTTCCTAGAAACAGTAATGGTTAGTAAAGCTGTATATGAAGGACCAAGTGGCTGCTTTCAGATGTCAAACTGAAGCAGAGTGAAGGTACGATTCTGAAGTTGCTTATACGTGACTAGCTTTAATTTTATTTGGAAGTTAGTGTCCAGCATTAACATAGCAATAGGACATACAGTTAGAAAGCCATGTAGAGAGTTTTGTTTGCTTGGTTTTTGGTTGTTTTTTTTTTAACGTTCTGGACCTTGCTTAGCTGGGTCATAACAGTTGAGATTTACGAAAAGGTTTGGATCTTTCCAAATAAACGATTAGGGCTCTTCTGCAGTCCAAGATATGAAGAGTGTGTTCAGCATTGCTGGAATAAGGCTTTGGAAGAGATACTGGAAGGACTATGGCTTGATTTAAATGAAACTCAGAAACAATCTTTGGTTTAAAAAAAAACCAAAAAACAGTAGTGTTAAGAACGCACCTTTTTTTTGAAGGTATGTGTAGGGGCAGCATGGACTACTTCGACTAATTTACTCAGTGTGCTCAGATTACTGCTACTAGAAATAACATTTTCTAAGTCAGAAATTTTAGATGAACCAATGCTAAAAGTTCAAACAGTGAATTCATTAATTGAGCAGGAACTGTACTGAGGTCACATTGAGTTAGCAGGACTTACTTGGGAGGATAAAGTTGGTAGAGGCCCTTGATAAATGTCAAGAAATTTTAACATTTTTAAGTGATGGTGATATGGCGCACTAGCACTTAAGTGTACTCTGACGGAGATAGCGTAAATATTGAAGTACTACTGCAGTGCAGCAACAGAATGGATCTTCTTTCTGAGCATACCAAATGGCAAATGTTTTCCATTTGAAATTTTAGGGCTAGCTGGTCAAAGATCTCCTTGCCACCAAAAATTTACACTTTACTAGGTAAGGTCAGCACTACTACTATTTCCATTTCAATATCCATGCCATGAGTGCTAGAGACTGAAGGCTGGGGTGACTAAGTAATCCATCGCACTGGGTCAGGAGAAATGGGAATATCTTAAAGCAGCAGCTAGTCTCAAAGACATGCAAACCAAATTTGATGTGGCCAAAAACGGCTATGACCTTAATCTCCCCTTTGTCCTTTCTTGATAGGAGACGAAGTGGTGGAAAACATGGACTAGGCCTTGGTTCCATGGAAATGAGAAAGCATCAAATGCTAGAAGTCAAGTACTAATTTTTCAAGCAGCAGCGAGGAAGTCTGTGGTTAAACAGAGCAGCAAAGAGGTCTACCTACAGCATTCTCCAGATTCAAAAGACAAACTGCACCATCTTGAAGAGATTTATGAGGTTGAAGGTGACAGCTGAGTCAGATATTGTACTTTTCTGGAAGATGTATGGAATATATATATATATATTTTTTTTTTTTAAGATCATCCAAGTCCATATTTTGCAGGTTTCCTTGCATAGTCTTGAAGATCCAGCTCCTTGTTTACGCTTATTGCTACTTGACTGTCTGGATTTGAACGACTGTCCTCTTTAAACATGGCTCAAAGACCAGAGCAACTTTGAATATGGTTCTCAGTGCCAGAAGTGTGATATGAAGTCTTCTCTTCAAGGGTCCAAATACCTTGCAATCAAGCTTTGCTGAGATGGGCTCCCTAGCCCCAAGTACAGGCATCCATTGTTAGTATTTGTTGTGCTTGTGGTGGATGAAATTGTTGACAAGAAAGAAGATTTGATGGTTGAGTCTACCACTGCAATGAACAAATGAGAAGAAATGTTAGGTCCAACGATGTTTTAAGTATCACTGAGCCACTCTCATCCATAGACATACAAAAGTGTGACATGGACTGTGGCTGCCATGTAGCCTAACCTTTCTATGAAGGTGCTGGCTGAAACTGATTGCCAGTTGACAAAGTGTGAACTACGTAGGTTAGGGTATCCTTCCTTTGAAAAGGAAGAAAAGGCTTTTCTTTCCTTTCCGGGCATCCAAGTATGCTTCTATGAAGTCCAATTGGGGGGTTGGGTCGGGGGGGGGGGGGGGGGGGGGGGGGGGGGACTGACATCTGAAAATTCACCATGATCCCTAGTGAGTGTATAGACTGGTTTTGCCTCACTTCTTTCGAGGGTCTGCTTGATCTTAGCCAGTCTAAATTTGGGAAGATTAAAACCTTGCTTTTCTTGACATGGGCATTACCACGGTGAGGCACTTTAGTGGATAATCTTGGGGCCGCCACTAGGTAAATGGCAATATGGTACAGAAAATTGATTTTCTGTTAGGTAAAAGCACAGGTACTTCCTGTGATCCTTGTGAATGGGTATTTGGATAAACCGGTAAGCATCTTTCAGATCCAAGCCAATCTCTAGCTAAGGGAGTAGTCTTGGATCAGCAGGAACCAGTGTGACAGCAGGGAGCGCTGAAGTGGTCACATTTGTGCTCCTGCCCATGGTACTACCTCTAGGGTTGACGCCATCAAACTGAGGACCTGAAGATAGCTCCACACAGTCGGAGCACTTGGGACATTAACTTCCTTATCTGTGTGGATGGGAGGAAGACCTTGTCCTGCTTGGTATCAAACCAGATTCCCAGATATTCCAAGGACTGGAAAGGTTTGAGACTGCTTTTGTCCATGTTTACAACCCAACCGAGTTCCTGAAGCAGGGAGGTCACCTTGCTGGTCATCTGGAGTCTCTCTTCACGGACTTTGCCAGGATCAACCAGTCGTCCAAGTACAGGTGCACCAGGATTCCCTCTTTTCTCAGTGCAACCACTGCGACCACCATAATCTCGGAAAATGTTCTGGGGGCGGTGGCCAGACCAAAAGGCAGCGCCCAAACTGATAGTGGCAGCCCAGCACCGCAAAGTAGGAAACTATGTCCTTGCCAGATTAGAATATGAAGGTAGGTCTTGGAAAGATCCAGGGAGGGTAAGAACTCTCCTGGTTGTAAGGCTGTTATCAAGAGCGCAGAGTTTCCATGCGGAAATAAATTACTCGTAAATGTCCGTTGACACTCTTGAGGTCCAGGATGGAGCGGAAAAGAACCCGCCTTCTTGGGTACAATGAAATAGATAGAATAACACCTCATTTTCCTGGGGTGCAGGTACTGGAATTATAGCCCTCAACCTGAGCAGCCTTACCAAGGTGGACTCCATTGCCTGCTTCTTGTGCTGAGAGTGCAAGGAGACAACATGAACAAGTCCCGAGGAGTGCTGCGAAATTCCAGCACATATACTTCTCATATGACATCCCATTACCATTTGTCCGAAGTGATCTCGACCCACTGCTGGTGGAAGAGGGACAATCAATCCCCTATCACCTTGTTCTGAGGGTGGGTCGGCAAAACTTCATTGGAGGGGTTCGGGACAAGCCTGAGCCTGAACCTGTCCCTCTTTTGGGCTGTTGACTTTGAAAGGACTGAGACCTCTCAAAGGACAGAGACCTCTGAAAAGTAGAGTTTCTATAGGCTGAAAGTGTTGGGAGCCTATGGATCGACCTCATGGTCGAGGGGCACTGTAATTGCTTTCTCATCTTCTAGTAGCTGGGGCACTGGAGATTCACCCCATTTACTGGCTAGCTTTTCCAATTCGCTTTCGAAAAGGAGTGATCCCTTATAGGGCATCTTTGTGAGGTTTGCTTAGAGGTTGTGTCTGCTGACCAGGTCAGAGCCCGCATCAGCTAAAAAGGCGGTGGCGGGTTCCATAACCTCTCTGGAATTCGCCCCTGAGCCATCCACCTCCCGAGAGAGAAGCAAGCACAAACAAGCTACCAGTGCACAAAAAGAAGCAATCTGTAAGGTCATTGCTATTGCGTCAAAGGCTTAAGGATAGACTCATACCGCCTATCGTGCGTATTCTTCAAGGCCGCTCCTCCCTCCACTGGGATAGTTTGCTTCAAAATTGCACAGACCAGCGCATCCACTTGAGGGAAACGTAGACATTCTCTCACCACCTGATCCAGTGGGTGTAGAGATTCTATTGCTCGTCCACTTCTAAAACTCGCTTCAGGGGTGTCCCACTCCAGGTCAATCAACTCCTGGATGGCTTCCAGCACTAGAAATAGCAAGAGGCTTTCTGTAGAGAAACCAGAATGGGATTCTTCTTGGTTCCATCGTAACAGTCCGCCCCAGGAACTTGCAGCAACTTCAGGGTCTGGGAAACAAGGGCCGGCAATTCATCTCTATAGAAAAAACATAACATGGTCTGATTTGGTTCTAAACCTGGAGGGATTTCCCCATCTTCCAAGGAATCTGAATCTCTTTCTTCATCTGTGCTTTCCGCGTCCCTACAAGGGATACCTTTGGTGAGACGAGGCATGTC
Source organism: Rhinatrema bivittatum (assembly GCF_901001135.1). Taxonomy (NCBI): domain Eukaryota; kingdom Metazoa; phylum Chordata; class Amphibia; order Gymnophiona; family Rhinatrematidae; genus Rhinatrema; species Rhinatrema bivittatum. Next base: position 301,286,556 of record NC_042617.1, read on the forward strand.
TCAAGGCCTGCCAATAGGGCGGCCTTACCAGCTGGGGTTCCGTCCGGACAGGGGCAAGTGAAGCAGACTCACCTGTACGAAGGCTTGAAGGTATTGAAAAAAATTCCATCCAAGAGAAGGCAGCCGGTTCCATGCCTAGCCCAGGAAGTACTGGGGTAGTTGCTGCTGGATTTCCTTATCCCATGCAAGACTCAACCTCGGGATTACTCAGATCCGGGGTACTTCTGGTTAAGGTTGTGGCTGACCCATCCTGTGATTGGGAGGAGCCGGCTTAGTAAAGTCTGGGGAGGCCAACTCTCCCTGGGCCTCCTCATAGTGCTGACATAAGTAAGAATCCAGGTCAGACTGTGGTGCCCTAAGATGACAAGCAGCGCAGAGAGAATGGCGCTTATGTTTCTTTGCTGCCGGAGCCATTAGGAAAGGAAGCTGCACATTCAACTAGCTCGCGCTTAAAAAATTTGTGTGCACAGATTTCGGGCGCCTGCACAGACTGCTGTGAGATGCATGCACAGCCCATGCACCTGGTTTTATCTAAACTCTGCACCAGGAAAGTTGTGCACGTACATATGCGTCATTATGTGCCAGTGCTTGCGCACAGCCGGCACGTACCACACGTACCGACGCTCTATTGTGGGCAATGGAAGAAAAAATGTACGCAAGATGGCCTACCAGATGGTATGCCTACCAAGCCTAAAGCAGGGCCTAGCCCACCAGGGGCCACTCTACCCACTCGGAAGCCCACTTCCCTTTACCCCAATGGGATTGGGAACGACATCGGTACGGTGCGCCAAGCAGGGAGACAGGAGGAAGTCTTACCAAAACCCCTCCAACATCTCTGAAGTGGGAGGAATCCTCTTCTCTTTTTTTTTTTTTTTTCCTTTACTTACCTGGGCTCAGCACTTACCGGCTGAGTACAGTTATGGTCTCCAGCTTAGGGGGGGAAAGGGTTTTGGCCATCACCATCATGCTCGGCTTCCTGCACCCACTGCCTTTCAGCTGCTTCAGAAGCAAAGTCCACCTTGGGAACCAGCTATTGGAACAAGGTACACCTCTGAGGGATCTCAGAAATCACCTCAGGAATTTTCAACTGGGGGAGAGACTTTTAGGTATCACTGCAGGAGAGCGGGGCTCAATCTTTCTCTAACTTAAAAAGAAGAATTTCTTCTAAAGGGTACAGCAATGCCCATAGGGAAAGCACGTTCACATCTGCTAGGAGACGGAGAAATACTGAAGGGCTGAGGTCACTGCAGGGGTGTAATCCAGGGTGACGTCAACTTTGAAACCTGACTGTCTCCATCAGCAGGGGAGCATATAACCCATTAGTACCAAGTCCATCTGGTTACATGCTAGGAAAATAATTCAGAAAAATGCGAAAAATTAACTTGGAAAAAATATCACAGTATGCAGCCAAAGAGAACGAAATTGTCCCTTAGCTTCAGTGGAAGAAAAATGATTGAGAGACTTCTGTAGTGGCTTCAGAGAACACTTTCCTTCCAAGCTCTAAGAGAGCACATTGCAGGCCTGCACCATACAATGTTTGTTTTAATTTGCTCTTGCTTGTCCATGGAGAAACTCAGTCATCCTTGACAAAATACTGGCAGGTGTTCCTCCCAGCACCAAATGACACCTTTAAAAGGATGATCTCATCCAGACAATCTTACAGCGAGAAAAGAAACAGATCCAGGTTATGATTACAGGCAGCAATGAGGCCAGCATCAGCTGGGGACCAGAACCAGGCACCCTTTTCCAGCCTGGAAGTTCCAGAGAGCACACTTGGGACTAAAAGGATTGAGAGTTCTTTCCATCACAGGCACAGGAGTTCCTATATTACACAAATGACTGCCATAGGCTGGTGACTAAGCCAAAAAACCTCCCAGGATGGATACCAAAAATACCTTTCCTTTACCTGGATTATCATGTTCAGTTGGGACCCCCTCACATAAGTGAGATGTATTTGGGGTGTACATTCTATATAAAAGGGTTCAGTCTCTTTACCTATATCTTTGTTACAGATGAAGCTTCAGTGCCTGGATGGACAGCTCCATTCATGAACTGCCAGCTCCATCCATGAACTGCCAGGGTCTCAGAGCAGCATGTTACTCTCTATCGCAGCTGCATCCATCACACTAAGTCTCACAGAACCTACTCCACTCCCAAGAGGGTGGGGCTCTTCTCCGCTCCTGCCACAAAGATTCGCAGAGGACATCTCATGCTGCGCTCCAGCGGTGGCACATTCTGATCAGCTACTGCTCTGCGAAGTGCATGAGAAAATGGCAAAACCATAGACAACATCAAACTCCCAGCATCATGAGCCAAGAGTGAGACCACAAGGAGTGATGCTGCAGAATTACCCTACACAGGGGCGAGATTACTGTTCAAAACATAGCTGCTCCTGGGGCAGGGGGATGGGGGATGAAGAGAGCTAGGGTCATCCACCAAACACCTGGCCTTGCAATGTCTCCATGCAGCTACACAGCTTCTAGCCACTTAGGGGATGCAGGTCCACTTTCACCTTCTCGCCACTGCTCAGCATCCCAATGGTGGGGTAGAAGCCTCCGGCTGGCACCACTGCATCCTTCTTGCCAATGATCTTCCCATTCCGCGTGAAGAAAACCTGAGGCAGGAAAGCATGAGAAAAATAAATGTAAGCTTCAACTTCAGTGTGGGGAAAACTAACTTCTGAAATTCATGGTATCAACAATTCTCAGGAAATGTTCATTTTATTTTAAAGAAAGATTGTAATCTACATTGTTTCCATAAGATGCCCCTATTGCTCCATATATGATGCTTTAATGGTCAGTGGATGACATTTCTGTTAGTCAAACAATATAGTAAGAACATAAGAACATGCCATACTGGGTCAGAACAAGGGTCCATCAAGCCCAGTATCCTGTTTCCAACAGTGGCCAAGCTAGAACACAAGTACCTGGCAGGATCCCAAGGGGTAAAGAAGATTTCAAGCTGCTTATCCCAAGAATAAGCAGTGGATTTCTGCAACTCTCCCTTAATTGTTAATGAAATTTTCCTCCAGGAACTTGTCCAAACCTTTTTTAAACACAGATATACTAATAGCTTTCACCACATCCTCTGGCAAAGAATTCCAGAGCTTAAACTGTGTATCAAGTAAAAAAAATATTTTGTCTTAGTTTTAAATGTATTGCCTAGTAACTTAATTGTGTGGCCCCTGGTCTTTGAACTTTTTGAAAGAGAAAACTGATTGATGCTTACTCATTCCATTCCACTCTTTTTATAGACCTCTATCATATCTCCCCCCTCAGCCATATCTTCTTCAAGCTGAGTCCTAACCTCTTTAGCCTTTCCTCATAGGGGAATTGCTCCATCCCCTTTTATCATCTTGGTTGCCCTTCTTTGTACCTTTTCTAATTCTGCTATATCTTTCTTGAGATGTGGTGACCAGAACTGAACACAATACTCAAGAAGAGGTCACAGCATGGAGCAATACAGAGGCATTATGATATTCTGTTTTATTCTCCATTCCTGTCCTAATAATCCCTAGCATTCTATTTACTTTCTTGGCTGCTGCTGCTGCACACTGAGCAGAAGATTTCAACGTATTTTCCTAAATGTGGAAGCTTGCATTTTGTAGGTATGATTTGGGCTACTCTTCCCTAAGTGCATCATTTTGCAATTGTCTACATTAAATTTCATTTGCCATTTCCATGCCCACTCTCCCAGTTTTGAAATGTCCTCTTGCAATTTCTCACAATCCTTTTGTGATTTAATAACTTTGAATAATTGTGTCATCGGCAAATTTGATCACCTCACTTGTTCCCATTTCCAGGTGATTTATAAATATATTAAAAAGCATCGGGGCACTTCACTAGTCACCTTTTTCCATTGGGAAAATTTAACATTTAGCCTCTCTTATTTTCTATCTTTTAAGCAGTTGGCAATCCCCAATAGGACACTGCCACCTATCCCATGACATTCTAATTTCCTAAGAAGTCTCTCATGAGAGACTTTGTCAAATGCTTTCTGGAAATTCAGACACTATATTAACTGGCTCACCTTTATCCATGTTTATTTACGCCTTCAAAAAAAAATGTAGCAAATTTGTGAGGCAAGACTTCCTTTGGCTAAATCTATGATGGCCATGTCCCATTAAACTATGCTTATCTATACTGTCAGCAATTTTGTTCTTTATGACTGTACCAGGCAAAATGTTAGAAACTGACGTCACACTTACTGGTCTGTAACTTCCTGGGATCACCACTTGATCCTTTTTTAAAAATTGGCGTTACAATGGCAACCTTCCAGTCTTCAGGTCCCATAGATGTTATTGATCATTTACAAATTTTCAATAACAGGTCCACAATTTTATTTTTCAATTCTTTCAGCACTCTGGGATGTACACAATCTGGTCCAGGTGATTTGCTACTCTTTAATTTGTCAATTTACCCTAGCACATCTTCCAGGTTCACTGCAATTTGTTTCAGTTCCTCTGAATCATCACCTTTGAATATCATTTCTGGCATGGCTATATCTCTTACATTTTCCTCAGTGAATACAGAATAATTCATTTAGTCTCTCTGTTAAGGCTTTGTCATCTCTAAGTTCTCCTTTTACCTCTTGATCATCTACTGATCCAACTGACTCCCTCACAGGCTTTTTACCTTGAATCTACCTGAAAAAGGTTTTATTATGAGTTTTTGCTTCCATGGTAAGCTTCTTTTTAAATTCTCTTTGCCTTCCTTATCAATGCTTTGCATCTGACTTGCCAGTGCTTATGCAGTTTCCTGTTTTCTTCATTCGGTTCCCTTTTCCATTCCTTGAAAGATGTTTTTAGATATTATAGTCTCTCTCACCTCACCTTTCAACCATGTCAGTAGTCTTAGCCTTCTTTCCACTTTTTGTAATGCATGGAATACATCTGCTCTGGGCTTCCACAATTATATTTTAAACATCCATGCCAGAGCTAAATTCCTAAACTTTGCAGTTGCTCCTTTCATTTTTTTTCCTAAACATTTTCTTCATTTTATCATAGGCATCTTTTTGAAATGTATATGCTGTCATAGCACATTTATTTTTTTACGCTCCCTCTAGTTAAGTCAAATTTTGATAATGTTGTGATTGATATTGCCAAGTGGCTCCAACACTCTTACCTCTTGCACCAGTTCTTGTGTTCCACTAAGGACTAGGTCTAAAATAGTTGTCCCTCATGTTGGTTCTTGTACAAGCTGCTCCATGAAGCAGTTATTTATTTCATCTAGGAACTGTACTTCTCTAGAATGTCCTGATGTAACCTTCACCCAGTCAATACTGGGGTAACTGAAATCACTTATTAGTACTGTGTGCTGATTTTGTTAGTAAATGATGACAGATAAAGACCTAAATGGTCCATCTAGTCTACCCAGCAAGGAGTTTAGGGTTGTAACACCACTCCATGCATGGTTATCCCCATGCAGAAATGTTACAGCTAAAATTACCACAGGGTCCCCCCCTATTTCTTCATTTCTATCTCTGGCCATAGGGATCCTCTATGCTTATCCTACATCCTTTTGAATTCTGTTACTGTTTTTGTGCTCACCACCTCTTCCATTACCATCCCTTCTGTGAAGAAATATTTACGTTATTCCCGAGTCTACTCCTTTGGAGTTTTGTATCATGACCTCTAGTTCAACAGCTTTCTTTCCACTGGAAAATTTGATTCTTGTAATCTTGTGCATCAATATCTTTCAGATATTTTAAGTCTGTATCATATCTCCCCTCTCTTTTCCTCCAGAATTCTGTTTCCTCTCATATGTCTTTTGATGCAAACCCCACTCCATTTGGGTTGCCTTGCTCTGGACAACCTTTTGAGATACGATTTCTAGAACTGAATACAGTATTCCAGGTGAGGCCTCACCAATGACCTGTATGGGGGCATTAATTTCCTTTTTCCTGTTATGCCTCCTATGCAGCCAGGCATCCCTCTTGCCTTAATCACTGCCTTGTTATTCTGCCTCTCTATGGAACTCAGGCCAATTAGAATTCCATATTCTCTTCCAGGAAGAAATGAATCTCATTACAACTGAGCAGCAAATGAAGCTTGGAGTAGGAATTTTGGTGCATCTCAGTCTATCCCTGGTATATTAGCTCATCACATCATTTTCAAATTTACTGTAATGTAAGCTTAATTTTCTGGCCACATTTGCTTCAAAACTTGGCCAAAGTATCACAAATTGGAATATATATTACATACTGCCCATCCCACGTTCAATTTTTCGATTCCAAAGTAGGTTTGATTCCTTACCCTCCCCCCCCCCCCAGCAGCAACTTCTAGTCGAAAGTCCCAGTGCGTACATCAGTACACCCACCATTTCCTGCTCCATACAATGCCACAGGCAATTTAAATGGGAACTTGCATGCCCCAGACCCTGGCAGTAGCAGCAGCATCAGAGCAATCAGTTATGTCAGCTGCTTCCCAATGTGCTTTTGAAGATACCAACAAATGGAGGTTCTTCAAGATAAGCTAACTCCCAATGTGTTTGTATCTGAAGCATATTACCCAACCAGGGCTGCTTTTAATTTGGCTGAAATTTAAAATAAATCACGGACTTGTGAATCCAAGTGTAACTCTTTAAGCAGGTATTACAAATGAGGCCATGGTTTCAGAAAACTCAGTGTCTCTTTCTGCAGGTGCTGCTGTACAGAATGTGACAAGAGCTTAAAAAGATGCAGAATTATGCATTTAGGTTGCAAATACCAAGGGAGAGGTACAGTACAGGGGGTGTGAAATTCTTCCACGCACAAAAGAGCAGAATCTGGGGGTGATCGCATCCAATGATCTTAAGGTGGTCAAACTGGTAGATAAAGTGATGGCAAAAGCTAGAAAGATGCTCGGCTGCATAGGCATAGAAATGCTCAGCAGAAAAAGGGAGGTGATATTCCTATCGGTGAGACCTCATTTGGAATACTGTGTAGAATTCTGGAGACCACACCTTCAAAAAGGATATAAACAGGATGGAGTCTGTCCAGAGAGTGGCTACTAAAACAATCAGTGGGTTTCATTCTAAAGTGTATTGAAATAGATTGAAATATCTAAACATGTATATTCTAGAAGAAAGGCAGAATAGAGAGAATGAGAGAAATTTAAATACCTCCAACACTTCCATGCACAGGAAGCAGGCCTCTTTCAAAGAAAGGGATGTTCTAGGATAGGAGTCTGCAATCTATGGCACACATGCCATGAGTGGCATGCGAGATCATTTTTATTGGCACACAGTGGCTACATCCGATTTGTTGCCTCAGGAGGGGGTCTCATGCTGAAATCCTCTCCTTTATGAATAACTGCAGTAGCGCAGCGATGACATGCCCGAGAAACAGCCACTGAAGAAACATGCTGAAGAATCAATCCTGGCTGTACTGAAGAGACCAGGGACCTTCAGAATAGAAGAATTATTTTTGGCCATAGTCCCTCTTCCTTCACGTAGAAGTATTGGTGGCAGTGGGATAGCGTAATTCTACTTCCATCTCCCCTCACAATCCCTTAACTCCCTGCGTCTATCCTAAATCAGGACGGCAGCCTCGCAGCTCCTCTGGTGCTTTTTCCCTCCTCCCCTGCTAGGGCCTGAATGGCGTGCTTAAAACCATGGGATTCAAAGCACGACCCTGGGACCCCACAGGGGAGGAGGGAGAAAACTCCTGAGCAGCTGCAAGGCCGCCATCCTCTTGCTTTTAGAATCGGCGCAGGTAAGTGAGGAGATTTGAGCCAGAGATAGTGAGGTCAATTTATTTATTTATTTAACACTTTTTTATACCGACCTTCATAGTAATAACCATATCGGATCGGTTTACATTTAACAAGGGTATAACTGTAGCGTAACTAAAGAAAATTAAACAAAAGAAATGAATAAGGCAAAGTTACTTTCAACAAGGATAAGGAACTTGGAAGCTTATGTAGCTGGAAGGAAGTAAAGGTGGTAATAATTAAGAAATACAATAGCGGATACGGGTTAAAGCTTAAACGTGCTTTAACCTAGAGGTGCCATAGTCCATCGTTCATGAAGATCAAAGGCCATCGTCCAAGTAAGAGAAGGGCAACTAGTGATTGTCTGGAGGATCCCCGAAAGCTAGGTGAAAGAGCCACGTCTTGAGCTTTTTTCTGAAAGTTAAAAGGCAGGGTTCCAATCTGAGGTCTGAAGGGATATTATTCCAGATCGATGGGCCTGCGATCGAAAACGCTCGGTCTTTGGTCGAGGAGAGGCGTGTGGCTTTAGTCGGGGGAAATTTCAGAGTTCCTTTGTGAGTATCTCTAGTTGGTCTGTTGGAGGAGTGTAGATTGAAGGGGAGTTCAAGATCGAGTTGAAGTTGATGGTGAATGAATTTGTGAATTAAGGTGATTGATTTGTATAATATTCTATAATTCACTGGTAACCAATGTAGGTTTCTAAGAATGGGAGAGATGTGTTCACCACGGCTGGTGTTGGTCAGCAATCTCGCTGCGGCATTTTGTATCATCTGCAGTGGTTTGGTGGTAGATTTGGGGAGGCCTAGGAAGAGGGCACTGCAGTAGTCCATCTTAGCAAATAGCAATGCTTGGAGGACTGTCCTGAAGTCATAGAAGAATAGGAGTGGTTTGAGACGTTTTAGAACCTGTAGTCTGTAGAAGCAGTCTTTGGATGTGGTGTTGACCATTTTCTTTAGGTTTAGTCGATTATCCAGAATTACCCCAAGGTCTCTGACATGCGTATTGGTGATGTGGGCGTTGTGTGGGGATGGAAGGGGGAGGTTTTCTTCCTTTGAAGAGATGAGGAGGAGCTCTGTTTTTGAGGCATTGAGGACCAAGTTTAGGCTGTTGAGAAGACTGGTGATAGATAGGAGGCAGTTATTCCAATGAGAGAGAGCTTTTGAGAAAGAACCTGTAATAGGGATTAGAATCTGTACGTCGTCTGCATACAGATAATGAATTAGATTGAGATCGGTTAGTAATTGGCAAAGGGGGAGGAGGTAGATGTTAAAGAGGGTTGGGGATAAGGAGGATCCTTGTGGTACACCAAGAGTGGACTTCGTTAAAGGTGACTCTTTATTATTGATTTTGACTTTAAAGGTTCTATTGCTGAGGAAGGACTTGAACCAACTGTGGGCTGATCCAGCGATACCGATATCCGTTAGGCGATCCAGAAGGATGGAATGGTTGACGGTGTCAAATGCCGCCGAGATGTCTAGCAGGACTAATAAAAAGGAGTAGCCTTTGTCTAAACCCATTATAATATGGTCTGTAAGAGAAATGAGGAGGGTTTCCGTGTTGCGTGATTTGCGGAAACCATATTGCAAAGGGTGTAGGATATTGTGATCTTCTAGATACTCTGAAAGCTGGGTGTTTACCAGTTTCTCCGTTAGTTTGGCTAAGAATGGGAGATTAGAGGTTAATGGGGGGGGGGGAGGGTAGATGGATGGGTGGAGGGAAGGGGGGTACCTGGGAAGATGTGGCAGAATTGTTGGGATTTGAAAGGGCTTAGTTTAATGTATTTTTAGCCAGCTAGCCTTTGGTTTTAATGTATTTTAGTCATGTACCATGTTTTGTTTTTAGTATATATGTGTTTGAAGGTTGCTACTGCAATTTCAATCAATGTAAACCGCCTTGAAATGAACTTGAAAGCCGGTATATAAGATTGATTAAATAAATAAATAAATAAATAAATAAATAAATAAATAAATAGTGAACTGAGCATTGCCATGAGGGACAGGGATCACCATAGAGAGTGGGAAGGAAAGGAGTGAATGAACCAGGGCTTGCCATGGGGGTGGGAAACCCTTGGCATCTCTGCCCCACGTGATCAGTTCAGCCAGAGCACACGCGCGTGACTGCATATGTGGGGGAGACAGCACTCGCGCGTGACTGCATATGTGGGGGAGACAGCACGCGTGTATGTTGGATAGCTTGTACACAATAAGAGGAGAAAGTTTGTGTGTACCCTCCCCCATCCCAACTAATTTATCACAATCTCAGGGTGACTAGAAATCAAACGTTCTCCTAGGACAAGCAGGATGGTAGTCCTCAGAGATGGGTGACATCACATGAGCCCGGTACAGAAAACTTTATCTGTGCGTCCACAAGGGGATCCTCTTCAGTCTTTTTTTTTCCGCGAAGTTGTTGCCTCACGATCTGGAGCTCTGCTCTTCGTTTTCTCTCAAAAAGTGCTCCCGGTTGTTTGACTTTTTTTTTCCTGTACTGGGTCCCTCAGCTCCAGTTGGTGCCATCCAGCGGCGTGGTAGGTGTTTTTCTCCTTCGTTGCAGTCGATTCCTGGGGTGTTGCTCCTCGGTGGCCATCAGCCATCAACCGCTCGCTGGCTGGTTTTTTTTTTATGGCATCTGTTTTTCGATGATGCTCCCAGTGCCTGCAGACCATGTCTATTACTGATCCGCACGAAGTCTGTATCCTCTGCCTGGAGGCGTCGCATGATGTCCGCGGGTGCCATCTGTGGGATCTGATAACCCCCCAAAGGCCATCGTACCCAGCTGGATAAGATGGAGAAGCTTTTTGGATCCAAAAAGTCTGATCCATCCACTTCGGCTTCAGGGGCGTCAACTCCTAGAGGCTGTGTGGAACTGTTGGATACACTGTCCCTTTCCATTCCCCCAGTGGGGCCATCCCGAGAGAGAGTAACCAGAGATAGTCTCTGATGTCGTCACATGCCAAGACGTCAGGATCTTCGGCTTCTTCGGTGCTGGGAGAAGACTGGGCTGAGCACTGCCGCAAACACAGTCACTGGTTGCCGTTGACACACAGCCCGAGGACCGATGCAGCATTGGTGGCTGCCATGCTGCCACAGAAGCAACCCCATGGTGAGAGGCATCGCCCTCTATCAGACCTGGAGTCCCAGGTGTTCCCACTGATAATGGTACTGGGCACCAAGCCTCCTCAGGGCTCCGAGGAAGCTCTGGTGTCGCCGCCTCCTCCTCCTGTCCTCACTTCACAGTACTTTCAGGAAGAGTTGGACCGCAGGGTTCAGAAGGCGGTGCTCCAAGCCCTGCGGGGTATCGAACCACCACTGGCACCGGTCCCCATGCCAGTGCTGGAGCCTGCGCAGTCTTTTGGCGCCCCTGCTAAAGCATCTGGATGTCCTTCTAGGCGTCCTTCCGACGCAGCCGTAAGGACCATCGGTTCCTCAGCAGCTTCCGATACCCCCCCTCTGGAGCGATACCCATTATTGGATCCGAGGAGGAAGAAGACTTGCCACGGCTGCTGGTGCTTACAGGATGCTCCAAATGGAAATAGTAGCTATCCCAGTCCATGATATTTTTAAGGAACTTCTTAGGATCTGGGTGCATCCTGTCTCCGACCCCCGCCAGTTAATCAGAAGGCTTATGCCGTCTACCTGGTCCAACAGGCTTTGGGTTTTGAGAGGCACTATCTCCCACATCAGTTGGTTTTGGAAGAATCCACCCTTAAAAAGGCCAAGCGCTCTCACACCCACGCCTCTGCCCCTCCAGGGATAGAGCACAGGGCATTGGATGCCCTGGGTAGGAAAGTGTAGCAGGGCACGATGCTCATCACCCGTATCGCCTCCTACCAGTTATATATGACCCAGTATAATCGGAACCTGTGAAAACAGATCCAGAAGCACCTGCTTCAACAGCAACAAGATGCGTTCTCAGAGGTAGTACAGCAGGATCTGGAGACAGGAAAACATGAGGTGAGATCTACCTACGATGTTTGAGACAGAAGAGAGGATGGCTGCAGCGGGTATCTGTGCTCATAGGATGGCCTGGCTCCGTGCCTCAGACTTTCAGCCAGAGGTCAAAGTAAAGCTGGCAGATCTACCCTGTACAGGTGAAAATCTCTTCAGGGTAAGTTCAGGGATGCGATAGCTCAAATGAAGGACCACCAAGAGACCCTGGAACATATGTCGACTAGTGCTGCTGATCTGCTGTCCTGTCAGGAAATCCGAGACAAAGCTCAAGAAAATCATTCTATCTCCAGTGGAAATACTATCCTCCTGCCTCGTGGGCTTGCATGCCCCACAGTGGTTCCCAGAAGTCGCTCCCGTTGGCAGCAGGCCCCCAGGCCTCAGCCAGCTCCCCAGCAAAGCCTGCTATGGGGTTTGACTGGGAACGAGGGAGCGTGAGCCAGACTGTCGTATCTTCAGCATCCTGCCCCCCCAATCGGAGGCAGGCTGTGTCACTTTGCGCACCGCTGAGCCCACGATATGTTGGACCAGTGAGTTCTCACCAATGTTCAACCAAGGATACTGGCTACATTTCAGGGACGTCCCTGTGAACTCTCCCCCACGTCCATCATGAGCTTAGTCTGTTCTTCAGGAAATACTGCTAACAGAGCCCTCCGCCCTTCTAACGGCTGGATCGGTGGAACCCCTGCTCCTCCAGCGGAGCAGGGGGCTCTACTCTCAGTATTTACTGAGACCAAAGAACTGGGAGCCTATGCCCTATGCTCGACCTGACAGCCTTGAACAAATTCCTTCAAACAGAAAGGTTCAAGATGTTCTCCGGGCACCCTGCTCCTGCGAAGAGGAGACTGGCTCTGCTCCCTCGACCTGAAAGATGCCTAACATTGTGATCTTCCCAGGTCACATTTATTCAAAATTTATGAATTGCCTAACTCTAAAAGGCCTAGGCAATGTACAAGATAACATTCATAAAAGATTTCCAACACATAATAAACAATCTTAAAATAGAAATCATAAAAATCAGATTAAAAGAACTTCATAAGACAATATTAGAAACAATAAACAGTACTTAAAATAGAATAAGGCAAAGTAAATGAATTAACTAAAACAGGCAAAGTTAAAAAGAAAAGTTAATTGATTTTCTAAAAATCTTGAGAGAATTGCACTGCCTGATGTCTACTGGAAATGAATTTCAGAGGGTAGGTCCTGCCACTGAAAAAGCACATTCACGAGTGATATGGAGACGAGCTATTTTAGGAGATGGAATTTCTAGAAGGCCTCACTGAGAAGAGCGTAAAAGACGGGTAGGTTGATAAAATTTCAAGATAACATTTGCCCAATGGCAAGAATGATAGTCAAGAAGTTTAAAAATCACAGGAAGTATCTTCGCTTTGTGGAGGGAAGGGATCACCACCCAGCCTAGAAACCTCAACTGCTGCAAGACTTGAGACACTGCTTGACTGCAGAGGGCTTCTGACTTTGCCAAAATGAGCCAGTTGCCCAGATATGGATGAACCAAAATACCCTTTTTCCTGAGTGCCGCAGCCACTACCATCATCACCTCGGTAAATGTATGTTTACTGATTCTGTCCCCATTTTAACCCACTCACCTTTACCCTCTGTAAGAGACCTAGGAGTCCTACTAGACCAACACCTCAACTTTAAACCACACATTAAATCCCTACTAAAAGGAGGCTTTGACAAACTCCACATACTTAAAAAAACTGAAGCCACTCCTCCATGCCCAAGACTTCCGATTAGTCCTGCAGACGACCATCCTCTCCAAACTGGACTATTACAACTCCCTTCCGTTAGGCCTCTCTTCTTCCACCATCAAACCCCTACAAATCCTACAGAATGCTATGGCGAGAATTACAACTAATACCCGTAAGACTGAACACATAACCCCTATACTAAAGGACTTGCACTGGCTACCAATCCCCTTCCGTATTCAATACAAAACCCTCACCACCCTGCACAATGCCCTGCATAAAAATAACTCTGCATGGCTCAAGGACATGCCACGTTTCCGTACCTCTAACCGCCCCACTAGAACTGCCCTCGCAGGCACCCTGCACACCCCACCCCTCAAAACCGCACACCTCACCAATACCAAAGAGCTTTCAGTATCGCCGGTCCCACCCTCTGGAATTCACTTCCTCCCTATCTACGACTTGAGCCCTCCTTACACACCTTCAAAAAAGGCATCAAGACATGGCTCTTCAGGCAAGCCTACCCAGAGGTTAATCAAACATAGCCCTCATCCCCTTCTACATCTGCTGCCAGCCTCCATCTTATCGCTCCTAACTCACCCATTCTCTTTCTTCCCACCCCGTCTTTACACCCCGTCTGCCTTCGAGGTGTTACCCTTCCATCCTATTTCTTGCACCGCTCCCACCCAGTTCCCTATCTACTGTACTCTGTCCGCCATGGAGACGTCCCAAGGAAATAATGTAAATAAGTACTTCGCCTTTTACTGTGTCATTTAAGAAAATAGTTACAGATGTTGTTTTTCTTACTGTTCATTAGTTTATTCCTGTCACTTATCGCTCGCCTGCCCTTTATCCTCCCTCCCCTTTTCTCGCCTGCTCCCCTTACCCCTACCATGTTCATTGTAATTTCTGCCTGCTTCAGTTACTTGTAAACCGGCGTGATGTGTCCTACGTATGTTGGTATAGTAAAATAAATAAATAAATAAATAAATGTGGAGCTGTTGCCACACAGAAAGGCAGGGGAAAAAAAAACTGAAAATGCCTCCCCAAGGATTATGAACTGCAGGAACTGTTGGTGATCTGGGCAGATTGCTATGTGCAAGTACGCCTCTGTCAAATCCAGCGAAGCCAGAAACTCTTCTTTGCACATAGCTGCAATGACCAATCGCAGAGTTTCCATGCAAAACGAGGAACCGAGGGCCACATTTACCTTCAAAACCAGAAATGGACGGAAGGACCCTTCTTTTTTTGGCACCACAAATATATGGAATAACTCCCCGTTTGTTGTTTCCTCATAGGCATGGGAAACATGGTCCCCAACTTTTGTAACCGATCCACGGTGTCTTGGACTACCTTCCCCTTGCTAAATGTTACACAAGGGGAAAACATGAACAAGCCCCGCAGCAGACGAGAGAATTCTAATGTGGAACCGTCTCTCATCACACTTAGGACCCACTGGGCTGTCGTGATCTTAGCCCATTTGTAAAACAGAGTCAGAGGAATAGAGAAGTGGACCGGCCTCATTTCATTGTGAGGACTTAGCTCCACCAGAACCCTGGCCGAGACCCTCTCTGCCTGGTTTTCTGCCCCCTTGAAAAGGCAGATTCCAGGATTGTTGCCTGCTGGCTCCTTGTCTCTGGGCTCCTGCCAAGGGCCTACTCTGGTAAAACCTTCTATTCGGTCGAAAACGAGAATGCCCCGCAAAGGAACTATTGATTCCTTTTGGCTTATCTTCTGGCAGCCTATGCCATTTGGTCTCATTGAGGCGCTTCATGAGCTCCTCCAAGCCCTCTCCAACTGAAGCTTTCCCTTGAAAGGCATTGCGCTTAACCGAGACTTAAGACTAAACATCTGACCAGTTCCTTAATCAAAGGAGACATCTGGCCGAGACCGCAAACATCATAATTCTCGAAGAAGTTCTGATGAGGTCATACAAGGCATCTGCAACATAAGCCGCTACAGCCTCCGATAGTCTGCTTGCTTAGCCTCAGACGCAGATAGCGTTCTGGTAGTCTGTAATTGCTAAACCCAGCGTAGGCTGGCCCTCTGCATAAAGCAGCACATATGCCAAGCGCAGAAACCTCAAATATCTTCTTGAGATTAATTTCCAATTTCCTGCCCTGCATATTCTTCAGTGCTGCTGAACCAGCCATAGGGATGGTGGTGGTCTTAATGACCACTGACACCAACATATCCACCTTTGGGATTGCCAAAAGCTCAAGCGTGTCCTCAAGCAACGGATACAATTTCGCCATTGCCCGGCCCAACTTCAGGCCCATCTCTGGAGTGTCCCACTCCTTGACCACCAGGCCATCCATGACCAGGGCCACGCCTCTTTGATTGGACTCTTCCTAAGGAACCTTTATCCCCAGCTCCTCCAGAACATGAGGAATCAAGGGCCACAACTCCTCCTTACAGAAGAGATGCACCAATTTATGGTTGTCCATTTCAGCAACTGGCACCTGGCTGAGCCCCCCATCTGGATCTGTTACATCCCGGCTAGTATCAAGAACAGCTGGATCAGGAGATGCAGATACCCGTGGAACTCTGTCCACTGAATCTTCAGAATCTACATCTGGACTTCCAGGATATGCCCTCATCCCGAGGACCTTGTGAGTCGACCTAGGAACCTGATCCTTGGAGCTCCTAGGTCTCTTACCAGGACGGGGACCAAGGAGCCCCCGAGCCCGGCCAGATTGCTTCCCAGCTGCCTTTCTTGCTAAATATGCCTCACACGTAAACAGCACAAACTCTTGACGAAAACATTGTGGGATTCTCCGATCCATCCCTGAAAGGATTCGTCTCTTCCTCAAAATCAGGCTCCCTCCTGTTAACAAAGCCCTGCACTGCCGGAGACAATGGGGGAAGAAGATCTTCTGATCCTCTAAACAGTCCTGAAGTGCCTTCAGCCACAGAAAACATGGCTGCCTTTCCCGTGCCCGGCAGGGGGGGAGGGGGGTTGCCGACTTCAAAAGGTGCTTCCGTGCCTGTTTTTTGCTTAGATCACCGCTCCGGTGTGGCTTCTGCCAGCCCCAATCTGCCCTCTCCACCAGAGAAGCAGCGGAAGCAAAGCCCAGAGTGGGAAAGCCGCACGCATGCATCGCTGCATGAGCAGCAAGCTCAGCTGTGCCCCATCCGATAGCAGCAAGAAAAAACTGCTACACCGACCAAAAGGAGGCCCGACTGTGTGGCCAACAAGCATTGCTGCACCAGCAAAGGCGGCCTTACTGCATGGCTGACTAGCCTTGCCACCTGAGAACTCCTGCCCCAGCAGCAAACAAGTGCTTTAAGCTCCACCCGCAGCCTCCCCAGCTGCTATAACACTGCCGCTTCCTTCGCTCTCCTCTTTAATTTTTTTTTTTTTAAACTTTAATAAAAACCCACCAAGAAGGGAAAAGCAAATAGAGGGAACTTCCCTGTGGCAGAAGCGCTGCCAGACTCCAAACATTCTCCTGGGGGAAGGGAACTGGCCTCACCAGATATCCACTCCCAGCGGCGAAAAGACCAAGCCAGGCAAGGGTCCCCGACCCCCTGCTTGTCCACTTCAGCACCAGGAGGGATAGCTCCACCAGGACCTAGCAACCTCCTGGGAGGAATTCCTGAATATATCTTCTGAATCCCCCCCCCCCCCCGCCTTTATTTATTTATTTATTTTTGGGGCTGCAGGGATTGAACCTCTACCAACTGCTGGAGACAGAGAAATATTGAGGGACTGCAGGTGGCCCACCAGGATATATGCCAGTGTCAGTGAAACTATCTTCATCTGTGGAAGGGAGGCGAAACCCAGGAGTCTGGACTGATCCAGGTATGAACAGGAATGCCTCTTTTGCCCTGTAGGTTGTCTTGATTAGACTGTAAACCCTACTGAGCAGGGTCTGTCATGTATTTTTGAACAGTGCTGTGTATGGCAAACACTATAGAAGTGACAATTAGTAGCATTAATAGCAGTGATAGACAAGGTAAGTACCTCCTTTTCACAGAAACATAATGGCAGAACAAGATCATATAGCTCATCCTGTCTGCCCATCTGTCCAGTTTATCTAGCTCTTACAATTCCCATCATTCCCTTGTAGATCCCCTGTATTTATTCCATGCTTTCTTGAATTCAGATACTGTTTTTGCCTCTGCCACCTACACTGGAAAGCTGTTCTATCCAACACCCTTTCCTGGCAGGGGTGGGATGCCTTGTTATAGACAAATCAAGTCTGGATTATGAATTTGAGAGTAATGGGCAGTGCAGAGTGGTGAGGATGAAAACAGTGAATACATTCAAAAGGGCATGGGATAAACACTGCAGCCCCCTAAAGGTCAGAGGCTGGAAGCAAGAAAATATTGCATGGGGAAACCTGCAAGGAGATGCAGTTACTACCCTTAACCAATTAGCCTTGATGCTTTTGAGCCAACTGCAACTCCACTTCATTCGGGGATAAAAGGGGAATTGGATTTTGAATACAGCCAACACTGGGTCACAAATTTTATGGTCCATGTACTAATATGCAGACATTAGGGAAAAAGCACAGGACTGCTTCTATAGCCAAATCAAAAAACAAAGCACATTCAAGAAGCATTGCTTGAATTAGCAAGAAGGTGCTCACCCCATACAAATGTTGCTAGCAATAATTTTGTTATGAGTTTGACAGTTGCTTGGTTTTTATTACAAATATTACTACCCTTAACATAAGGTTTGGCGATAACCAGCACAGAGCAGCCATAACCAACCTTAACATAAGCCTCAGGGGTAACCTGCATGGACAGTTTGCTGGACAGACTGGGTGGATCATTTGGTCTTTTTCTGCCATCATTACTATGTTACAGTGAGTTGGGAAGAGGCACATAAGTTAGTATATGTATACAACACACCGCTCCAGGCCAAAAATGGCAAATTAAAAAATAAATGCTCTTGTTAAATACTGCAGGACAGAGTTAATATGAAGAAAGCACAGCAACCCATCTCGTGTCAGTTATTACATCTAGAACAAGGCCTTCGCTGGGCTAAGCGGTGCCTTGGGCAGTCATTCATTTTGCCCACTCTTTCTTACAATCCTGCTTAGAAAGTTAAAAAGTAATTTTAAAATACATGTAAAACAAATTTAAAATTATTAAAATTATTTTTGACAAATCACCCCAGGTCAACCTGACTTATCCAGACCTAGTTTCACACCCCTCTTCCCCATTCTATGCATGGAATTTTAGTTCTGATATTCTTAGGAAGACCATGGAAAAATCAAAACTGCAATAGTGTATGCAATGGGAGGGGGGTGGTAAACCCATGACTGAGCCAGTGTTTGAATGACTTGGGGAAGGTGGCAATCATATCTTCCCATCTCTGCTTGTCTCACATTACCTTCTGCTGGCAAGCCTTAGGAGGCCGATCAATAAAATGTGCAGGTCAATGCGTTAGAGTAGCACTCAATGCCATAAGGAGATTAGCATGTCCAAAATCCATGCCCAAAGGCGTAGCCAACAGCGCCCATAACGTGTAAATTCCATATAGATGAGGCTATTAGCTATTACCCTCCAATGCAGGAAAGTGCTGGGCACCCAATGCACACTTAACGCGGCAAATTTAACTCCAGCCCTGGCGGTGGAGTAAAGTCAATTTGCGAGTCAAGGGCTCATGAGAAGTTTAAAAAAATACAGTCCTCTGATTTACGATGAGTGTGATCTGCTTAGTATTGCTGAGACACTAATTTACTGCTTGCGGTGAAGAAAAATAAAAGTATATTGACTTGATGGAAAAAAAAAAAAGCAAATGTTGCTTACCTGATGTAACAGGTGTTCTCACAGGACAGCAGGATGTTAGTCCTCACAAACGGGTGACATCGAGGATGGAGCCCTGCACGGAAAACTTTTCTGTCAAAGTTTCAACAAGCTTTGACTGACACTGGCACACTGGGTGCACTGAGCATGCCCAGCCTGCAATTATCCCTGTGAGCCACAGGTGTCTCCCTCAGTCTCGTCTTATAGCTAAAAAGCGCAAGCGAAACTAAAATAAAAGTATACAGACCCAACTCCGCGGGGTGGCGGGCGGGTTTCGTGAGGACTAACATCCTGCTGTCCTGTGAGAACACCTGTTACATCAGGTAAGCAACATTTGCTTTCTCACAGGACAAGCAGGATGGTAGTCCTCACAAATGGGTGAGTACCGAGCTGAGGATGCCCGGGAATGCACCAGATACACCGCAGATGCGCAAAGGCGTAACGACTGAGGTGGAAATGGGAACGGAGGGCATCCGCAACACCATAATGGGTTCGTGGAAGGATGTTGGGTAGTGAATTGAAAAAAGTAAGAGTAGGCGGACTGGCCAAACATGGAGCATGCCGGCTAGTCAAATGTAAGCAATAATAGGCTGCGAAGGTATGGAGAGGACTCCAGGCTGCAACCTGATAAAAAAGTACAAGCAGCAGTAACCAAAGGGAAGCTGTTAAGGCTAAGACGGACACAACAGTATGTGGATACCCACAGTGTTGTAGTGAAATGTCTGCTTGTTGGTAGGAAAGAAAATATAGACCACTTAATCAGAAGGATTAGGTCTGTGTGGCCACTGGAAGTAGCAGCTTGACCCTTGCATGAAGGAAAGAGTCAAGTGGAATTCACATGGAATGCAGTGCAATGTAGATAGAATGAAAGCGCAGCATTACTGTCCAGGAATGTGGAAAACCCAGTCTCTCCCTAGGGCGAGAGAGAGAGGTTAGGAAAAATTAATAGAGTATTTCCTGAGGAAAGGAGATACAACATCTACCTGAAAAGGATAGAAAGTTGAATGCGTAGAACTACTCAGTGGCAGAGGAACGGAGTCAGGTGAGTATGGAAAGAGTGCATAACTCACGGACCCTGCTGGCAGGAATGACATTAAGAGGGAAAGAAGTTCCCTTGCCAAACTGTGGAAGAGAGGAATGGAAAGGCTCAAACGTAGAATGTATGAGACTTATAAGGAGAATATATATGTTCATTTCGTGATTAGAGAAATAGAGGCGGCTTGATCAGTGGATAATCCATGGTAAGCCGACTCAGAGAGGATTACCGAAAACGGGAACCCAACTCCCAAAACGATACACCTCCTAAGAGAAAGGTGTATCTATGTGGAGGATGTCTGGAGAACAGAATCCGAGGGAGTAAGAAAAAATGGTGGAAAAGTAAAAGGGGTAATACCTCTTTTTTTTTTTTTTTTTTTTAGCGTCAGGAGGTAAAGCCTGCCATATTAAACGGCAAGATTTATGTTTAGAAGGTTTTGTGACACTACCAGAACCTAAGAACATCAGTAAGTCTATGATTTGGGACTGACTGGTGAGAGAATAAAAGGTTACTGATATGATGGATTGAGAAGTATGGGAAAGCATACTGATCTCAGTCAGGGAGTGGGGAAAAGAATACTGAACCCCATCCCAGTTCAACATTAGAAGAATGCTGGCTACGAGAGGCAGCAGAAGAGATATATTGAAGAGGCCTTTGATGGAAGAAAAGGCATCTAAGGGAACGCATAGGAAACATGTGCAGGGAGCAGAACCTGTGCATCGTATGGAATGATGCAGACGCCGAGGAAAGTTTAGTTAAACTCAGCGTTAAAAGATTTGCCCTGTACACATTTATTTATTTATTTATTTAAATTTCTTATATACCGGCATTCGCGATGGGAGTCGCATCATGCCGGTTTACAAATAACAAGGTGTGACAACAGAATAAATACTTAATAACTTAAAAACATTAACAAGTGATAGAAGAATAAGGTAGCAGTTACAATAAAACAGGGATAAAATGCAACTTGGAATGAAGAGAAGGCAAAAGAGAGATTAACACTGAGATAACAAAAGAATGACCAAGGTAAATAAAACCAAGGTAAATAAAACCTGCCTCATTAAAAAAGAGAGAACATTATTGAGTTGTCAAAGGTTGTTGATTACCCTGACGGGAGTACTTAGTTGCTTGAGTTGAGAGTGGGTTCAGTTGGTGTCTGGAAAGGCTTTCAAGAATAGCCAGGTTTTAAGTCTTTTTCTGAAAGTGGGGAGGCAAGGTTCCTGTCTCAGTTCTGGTGGGATAGAATTCCACAAGGTAGGTCCTGCTGTAGAGAAAGCCCTGTCTCTGAGAGTCCTATGGTTAAAGGTTTTTGCAGGAGGCACCTGTAATGAGTCTCTGTAGGACTCTCTGATAGGTCTGATGGAGGTATGTTTTTTAAATGGGATTTGGAGGTTAAGCGGAGAGAGTTGATGGAATGCTTTGTAGATGGTAGTAATGGATTTATATAAGATTCTATAGTGCACTGGCAGCCAATGTAAGTCTTTGAGAATCGGAGATATGTGGTCTCTTCTTCTTGTGTTTGTCAAAATTCTGGCCGCCGTGTTCTGAACCATCTGAAGAGGTTTAGACCATTCGAGAGGATAGAACCTACGTGGAGAAGGTCTGATAGAGCATTCATTAAATCTCTTAGATATGTGGCCCAAGGACGCATGAAGTGAACAAGGGCCAAGGGTAGAGCTGCGCAGCTGTCTAGCAGAGCAGCTAAGAGGTAATGCGTGCTTATGAGTTGGAAAGCACATTGTCCCTATGCTGTCTGTCTGTATGCACAAAGAATTGTTGCAAAAGCAGTATTGGAAGGCATAAGGGCATAACTCATGGGTGCAACGTCCAGGAAGTTTATGAGAAACTATGCTGGAGTGCAATAGATGCATAATGGGTTGACAGCTTTCAGGAGAAACTTTATAACCCTAAGGAATTGCGAGCATGAGTCGAAGGAGACTAGGTCCTAGTTCGAACTGGGATAAGAATCAGGGATGAAAGCAATGAAACCACTTAGGTCCATTGAGTATAGAATGTCACTGAATATAACCCATAGCAGTTTTGAATTATGAGAAAAATGCATAGTGGGAAGAAACCCCATAGCCCAACCATGAAAAGTTGAAAGGCTGAGGTTATGGAAAATATGCGCAGGGACATATAACAATGTATCAGAATGTCTGTGCGCATGCTGGACAAGAGGGTCTTAAGACTGTGGTGTCCAGAAGTGTTACAGAAGGGATTTATGGCAGTGACAGTAATCCCAGTTAGTAAATGTATAGTGAGTCCTGAAAAAAGTGAGAGCTCCTTGCATGTACTGAAAGTGGTTAGCAGTAGTCTATGCAAGGAAAGTGAATGATGTTACACTCCGCAGAGAAAACAGCATTCACCAACAGTGATGCAAGAGACAGTTCACTTACCGAAGCTGGTGCCAGCGGCAGAGCTTGGGGTTGTAATGTTGACTCACCATAAAGCACATAGAAACATTAAAATAATGTACTTACTGCAGTATGGAGTGATGGTAACCAAAGATACCATTGTACCTGTGACGTCAAAAGAAAGTTGGATTTTCTTAGGTCCAGGATGTGCGGAGAGTAACTATTTTCTGTTAAAAGAAAGAATAGTGCAATTAAAACTCCCCAACCCCCCTCCCTTCTCCCCTCTGCACTTCGTAGCGCCTGGGGGAGTGTACCGGGACTTTGGTACAAGGTGGGGTGGCCGCTCTGATATCTGACCAGATGGGAGACCAGGAGGTGTCCCAATGGAGGATATCATGTAGGCTCCTGCAGGTGTGTGAGCGGTAAGTGGTACCCGCATTTCTGTATGCTGTACAAGGAGACACTGAGACCTGTGGCCAGGCCTCAAGGTGGACTTGTACATGGGGCAATGGTTGCTGAATCTCATGTTTAGCAGATCAGCCAATGCAGCTGGACCTTGGTTGGGAGGGAACCAAGAGTCAGAGCATTGGTCGGCACAGGGACTTGTTACTGACAAGAGAAGAAGCCCTGCTGCAATCCCAAGAAGATAGAGGGGTTCTCCTGATATTGTGGCTAACATAGCTAACATAGCGATATGTGACACTAATACAGTTCTAAAAGGCACATGACCCAGAACTTTTCGAACCACGGTCCGAATGGGAGAACACAACTCTATGGGAATGCCGCCGAAGCAGGTACTTACCATCCGACGTGGATCGCCGCAAGACGAGCCGGTGAAGCTTGTTGACTCCGACGGTCTCCGGAGTCCTCGAGGGTAAGGCCGGGGACGTAAACGTCCATCTCGCTCTGAAACCCGGTATGGTGGCACAGGTACAGAGGAGACAGGCCAGGCGTGAGTGGCGTTTAGACTGCTAAGTGTAACAGATGGCCATAGTCCCACACCACTTGACGGTGGGGCACGCCAGGAACAGAGGAGCCCTAACGGAACTCATGTTCCCTTCCCTCGTCACAGCGGCTCGATGTGTCGTGACACCAATGCAGAAGCTGTCGGACCTGGATCCGGAAGTTCTGGATCACCAAGGACTGCCAAAACTGTAGGAACAGTGCTGATGGCAGTGGTGATGTCGCTCTGCCCGAGCGTTGTCCAGCCTGGAGAAGGATGGCACCGATGTGCTGGATGGCGTCAGCGGCGGACGATCACGATGTCGGCGATGATGGGTGCCACGGTGCTCGGCCCGGTCTTTCCCCAGCGCCGAGATGGAAGCCCTCGTCGTCCTGGAAGGCGATCGATGACGAACTGTCAGCACGCCTGCTCTGCTCCTGACACAATGGAGTGTCTTAAGCTAATACGGGGCTTAAAAAAGAACCCAAAGCGTGGAGCAATGTGAGGAGGCGAGGGTATTATGTGGCGGTGCTATATCGGTATTGACGATATTGAAGGCAACCTAAGGGGCTTCGAGGATATCATCAAAATGGGTATGAAAAATCGTTGATGACTGGCCAGGAGAATGATGACAGTGACGGGCACTGACAGCAGTGGTATAGGTATCTTTGAAACGATGTGGAATCGAATAATCGAAAAACATTGCCGTTATTGAAAAAGATACCGGCATCGACTGAGTCGAAGTCGAATCAATAGGGCGTCAAGGACACCGAAGGAAAACGGAGGTGTCGAGGGCATCGATGCATGGAGGCGGGCATTTATGCCGTTTGTGGCATGGCCACGGGCATCAACTATAGGGCCACAGACGTTGACTGTATCGATTTGGACAGACTCAGATTTCCAAGTGTACATGGCATCGGTGCCCCAGACACGTGTGTCGGTGGCATCGATATGGACACGTATGGAATCGATGGCATGGATCTCCCAGTCGATGAATTCCATCCCGGCATCAACGCCAGTCCTGGAATCGGCATGGGCATCGATGCCAGCCATAAGGCTGGCATTGGCATCAACGCCCATCCACGGAATCGAGCCGGCATGGATACCCACCGATGGGACCCACCTGGGCATCGAATTTCACCGATGGGAGCAGCCTGGCATCGACTGCCCTCGATGGATGCATTCTAACATAGATGCCCATGGATGAAACACCTGGGCATCGGTGTCCATCGATGCAAAAGGACCTGGCACCGATGCCATCGACGGACGGCCATCCGGCACCAATGCCATCGACGGACAAGCCATCCGGCACCGATGTCCATCGATGGGGACCATCCGGCACCGATGTCCACCGATGGGGACCATCCGGCATCGATGTCCACCGATGGGGACCATCCGGCATCGATGCCCACCGACGAATCGATGTGGCACCGATGCCCACCGATGGAAAAGGACTGGACATCGGTGGGGAGGATGGGGCATCAATGGCATCCCCAAAAGGGGGGGTGGCATCGATGAAGTGACCCTGGGATCGTTAAAAAGTGTCTCGGGCAGCGGTGGCGGCGACCCGAGTATGCATGGCAGTGACTAACAGCGTGTGCGTCAATGGCATGCATCCGGGTAGGGACGGCACCGAGGAAGCCCAAGGAAAAAAACAGTGCGTAGGAGGAAAAAGCCTGGTAGCACTGAAAAGCAAAAAACATGGATAAAGGCATCAGGGCACCGTGGGGGGAGGGGCGCTGATGACATATAAAAGCCCAGGGCGGTTTAGGAGGGTCCCGGTGTAGCGATAGGGTATCGACTGCGTGAGGGTACCAGGGAACGAAGGACTTGAAGCTACAGAGGTCCTAAAGTTAAGGAAAAAATCCCTACCCCACTAGCATAAGCAAGCAGAGTGTCACAGAGATACTCGCAAGCTGTTTAAAGCTAACTGAAAAATGGGGGAAGGGAAGGCTTCAGTCAGTTAACAGCCTTAAGATAGTGACAGGAACCGACCGAAAAATAAGAATTAGTACTCACCGAGCGTCGTAAAAACGTACGCGGAGGAGACCTGTGCAGGGAAAAGTGTTTTTTGAAGTGAAAAGTTAAGTGTTTCCATGAGGTAATTAGTTAAAAAAATCCTCACAGAGCTCCAACCGCTATGCTGACTGCAGAGCGGAAAAAAGAAGACTGAGGGAGACACCTGTGGCTCACAGGGATAATTGCAGGCTGGGCATGCTCAGTGCACCCAGTGTGCCAGTGTCAGTCAAAGCTTGTTGAAACTTTGACAGAAAAGTTTTCCGTGCAGGGCTCCATCCTCGATGTCACCCGTTTGTGAGGACTACCATCCTGCTTGTCCTGTGAGAATACTTCTTATGGACGCACAATTTAGACACCCATAACAAGGAGCGCTTTATAAGACACTTCAGCACCCTCAGCAAAATTAAAAAAAAAAAAAAAATTGGTCTAAATTAGCGGGATGCTCACATTGAGTGCCTGTTACAACTGTGGGCGCCTGATGCATTTGAGCGCTAGGGATGCACAATTCTTCCCCTAGTGCTCCCTTTTTTATGCAGTCCTTTATTTAAATACTACATCGGGCGCCCAGGGGATGTGGCTGCGCACGTTAGCAAAACAGGCACTCAATACACGTGCTGAAAATGGGCGCTTGTCTTCCTGCATCAGCCCCTTAGTTTGTAGCTGTCACACCTTCTCATAGCCTAATTTGTAGCAGTCTCCTCCTCTCTCCCCTCATGCTCTGCTCAGTTTCTTAAGATTGTAAGCTCTTTTGGGCAGGGACTTATATTTGAATACTATAAAAATGATTATTAAGTCTCACCCTGGACCTATTTTCTAGCTTTCCGACAGGGACTCTCCCCCCCAACCCACTGCCCAGCATCTCTTTTGATTTTTCTCCCCCACCCCCATAATGCTCTACCTACATTGCCCATCTTATTTTTATTTATATTCCTCCTTTAATACTCCCTAGTCCTGAGACCTTCTACCAGCAGTGATTCTTCAATGGCACAGATAAGTGCAGACTCCTCCGGCAGTAGTGGTATGAGCAGGTAGGTCAGCCCACAGCTCCCCTTCCCCATACATGCCTGTGCACCAGGCCTCAGGAAGGAACATACGTACCACTGTGGTCATTCACAGATTAAATGTGGAGGGGCAAGAATCCACTCAGTTTTTATTTCTCTCCGCCGCCCCCCCAACCCCTCACTCAGGGATAACCCCCCCCCCCCTCCCAGCACTATTCTCTTCCCTGACTTCAGGGCTCTCCCCCCTTGCTAGGCATCTCAATTGGCAAAGAACAGCCCTCTGCTTTCTGCTCCAGCCCTTCTTGGCCTCAGGTAGATGCAGGGAATGGAAGGGGAGGGGGTGAGAGGAGGCAGAAGCAGACAAATTTAGATAACTTTCTTGGCATGGCAATTTTTACATGTGCTCCAAAGTGATACATAAAGTGGTTAAAGCAAAAATGGGGGAAAAAATGGATAAGTGATAACAAGAAGATAAAATTACAGGATGATTCCAAAGTTCTGGCACTGGTCCATATCATCCCTGGTCAGATAAGTGTCTGGCCATGTGGCAGGATACATTTTCTTGCTATAGATACTGTTTCTCCAGTTTTCCCCAAAACAGAGCAGTCATTCTGTTCCCTAATCCAAGCCCATTTGTCCAGTTGTTTCTTCCCCCTCCCAGGTAGCCTGCAGAGAACAAGAGGAGAGGGGCCAGCACCCTGAGGTTTCCCAGGTGTCCCTAGAGAGAGCGCCCTCCCAGCACATACCCAGGATCTGTCGTCACAGGTCATCAGGGGAGGAGGCATTTGCAGCTCTCTGCCTCTGTTGTAGCGACTGCTGGAAAGTGGCACCAGCAGAGACAGAGCTTGCAAACTCCCCCTCCCCGTGTTCTTGCTCAGCTCTAGTTCTGCTCTAGTTCAAAGAGCCTCATATTCTCTAGCCATGAACTGCAAGCTCTTTGGCAGTGCACAATACCCACCATGGTTTTTAAGTGGTGGTGCCTGCGTGTCAATGTGCACTAATAACCCTAAGCCCATGTCCCCAACCTAGTGAACCTCCAAACATACGCAACAATACTCCAACCTCTTCTGTCTCTAGCAATTTTCTCTGGTTCAGCTTCGTCTTTGCTTACCACCACTTTCTTTCCTTCATGCTCTTGCTCCATCTCCTCTCCATCCTCCTCCTCCTCCTCTTCCTCCTCCTGGTGCAGGTACAGAACATTGCGCACAGCTCGCACCTTCGGCTTCATTTCCATCGTCTCACAGCTGTCATCACTGTCGCCTGTATGGGGCAGAGAAATCTTGCAGAATTTATGGCTGCCAGACAGTGCTTTGTGCACCAATCAAAGCAGATTAGTACCATGGCCACTTCTGTGCACAGTTCTGCCCACCAGGCCTCACAAATGACACCTTATATCAAAGTACCTGGAAGGCATTCAGCCAAATCACACTGCTTGGTTAGCCAACAATTTCAATTAAAAAAAAAAAACCCAAAACAAACAAAAAAAAACCTATTCTAGCAAAAATAAAATAAATAAAAAAAAAAAAAGAACAGACTGCAGCAGTGGTGATGAAATCCAGAGGCCAAGGGTGAAGGAGGGATGGATGGAGAGCAGGCAAGGGAGCTGCTGTTACAGTAGTGGTCCCTAATGTCAACCAGCAGCATGAAGGGTGCCCCTTGGAGTCATTACCCCTCGAAACCTGGAACCAGTAGGGGTAAGCAGCATCACCTAGGCAGCCTACCTGACAAAGTGTGAGGCCAGTAGGGATGGTTTTATTTAATATATTTATAGGCCATGCCATTCAATACTCTGGATGACTTGCAATAAAAAACACACATAGAAAAACTCAATACTCAAAACAAAGACAAACCTACCATACAATGATACTGCTGACACAAATAGCATATCTGAGGTCATAGGTTAAAAGCATCCATGAAGATAAATGTATTAAGCTCTTTTTTGAAAGTGGTAAGGAGAGCCATCTTCCTGAGTTGCTCAGGCAGGCAGTTTCATAACTGTGGGCCTGAAATAGCAAAGGTTTTCTCGATATTCTGTGAGCTTCATTGTTTGAAGCTAAGGAACCTCTAGAAAACGTTGTCTAATAGATCTTAAAGCTCTAATCAATCTTTTAATTTTTAAAAGTGAGCCAACATGGAGAGATATTACTACTGAGTACTTTATGACTTAACTTTAAAATGTTATATTTTATTCTCCCCTGCACTGGTAGTAAAAAGACTGAGCAGGCGTAATATGGGCATTGTGAGCAGAACCAGTCAAAATCCTTGCAACCAAATTCTGGATTGCCTACAAAGTCTTTGAAGTAGAAGTAGGTAGATTAAGATAAATCAAATTACAATAATCAAGCTTTGATAACACAAGGCATTGCAAAACTGTTTGAAAATCAGAGGGGTTAAGATTTGCATAGGACCCTTAGTTTATAGTAGGATTAAGGAGAAAAACAGACAGCTAAAAACAAACCCCTTGCCGCTGTTGTAGCTAGGTTTAAAAGGGGTATGACAAGTTCCTAGAGGATAAATTCATAAAACAATTATTCCTCTTCATTCGGTCAGACCAGTCCAGACAAGGGGGTTATACACACCAACCAGAAGATGATGGAGACAGAACAGGTTCATTGATGTCACTCCTTATATACTTCAGTGCTGACCCAGCTTGCCAGTATTCTCTATCTCCAACAGATGGATAAGCTTCCTGCGCTGGAAGCGAAGGCCTGGTTAGGCCTGGTGAACAAAAAATCCTGGTGCACAGCTCCTGAGATGACAGATGAATTCTCCCTCCATTAGCTGAGCATGGCCCTAGACTGAAGAGGATGTCTATGTAGTTGGCGGTTCCTAAGGTTTATTTATTTTATTTATTTATTTATTAATTTCTATACCGGCTTTCACGACCAAAGGTTGCATCAAGTCGGTTTACATTTAACAAGTCGTGTAATAAACATAGAACTAGGGTAATTGAACTGGTGCAGAAAATAATAGTTACAATGAACAAGGAAATTACCAACTGGGATAGGAGGAGAAAAGAGAAAAGGGACAGGAATATTTACATAGTAAAACGCATTTACAGTGAATATTTACATAGTATGCAATAAAGGATCTGTGTCAAGGATCTGTGTCAAGAGGATCTGTGTCAAGGATCTGTGTCAAGAGGATGTCAAGAGCTAAATGTAGTGACTGCTTCAGGCTCCCTCCTTCAGTGGACCACCACTGGAGATCAGAATGCTAGTGCTGTGAGTACTTGCTTCCCTCGCTCTCCTCCACGCTCCTGGCTCTACTCTCGAGTATTCAGACCCAATTCAGGTCCAAAGCCTTGTGCTTCCTCCTTCAGTGGTGTACTCCAGGACCAACGGGGTTCCAGGGAGACTGAAAAAGGTTTTTCCACTCTTTCCCTCCACTATCTGCTTTTCTTGCTCTCAGGATATATTTGCTACTTCCCTTTAGAATCTTGAACTTGTTTTTGGCTGCAGAAGTAAAGTTGAAAAAAAAAAAAAAGAGAAATCCCCCCCCCCCCCCCCCAAGAGGAAATGCTGGCTATTCAGCAGCTACAAGTTCGTGGCAATTGGAGAGCAGAACTGCTCTCCATTTTAGCAGCAGACAAAGCCTGCATGTGTACCTGATTTGGGCATTTTGGACTGCAGGCAGTACTTGAGGGGGAGCGATGGTATAGGGGAATGTAAAAGCTTGCACTCTGCCCAGCTTGCAGTGCTTTCGAAAATGGGCTCTGAATGCTGCAGGTAAACCTTTCGTCAGCAGGGGTTCCGTAACTGGAAGTGCTGTTTTTTTTCTCACCAGGCCGCAGGTAAAGATTTTGGGCACTGGTGGCCATTTTGAAACCAGGTGAAAACAGCAGCTGCTGGTCAGAGATTTGGTGCAGTCTGAAGTGTCCCTTTATCCATTTGCTGGGGACCATGTGTCATTCAGCATCTGTTCTGAGGAAAGTAGTAGATATTGCCAGGATTGCTGTGAAATTCAGGACTGTCATTGCGGGATGTTTCTGTGGGGCGATTACTAGCTTAGATTGCTATTTAGGTAATACTTTCCCACGGAACTCAGGTTTCAGAAGGGGCTCAGGCATCCATTTTATTGCAGCAGAGCATAGATGGAGGGGGGTATGGCCCGCCTGCCCCAAGGCTGAAGAGGCATGTTTTAAATCCTGCAGTGGTTCCTAAATCCACTGCGGTTGCCTGAGTCAGAAAGGTGCATTTTCGGATTACACTGTGGCTTCCACATCCACAGTGGCTGCTGTTACAACAGGGCAGTCTCATTCCATACTGGATGCTTCTTACTGGCTCTCGGTACCAATTTTGCAAGAAACTGCCAGTCTGCAAGCCATTACAGGGGCAGGGTGCAGTTGCAGGTCCTACCGCCCATTCTTAATACGTCTGGATTCAAATGGCACCCAGGGTAAGATTTGGGCCAGCTTGAAGGAGGAAAGGAGTTTTCAGATTCAAACTTCTCTTCGGTGGACTGTCTATCCCTCAGCCCTGAAGAGCAGGTTGTGGATTCTGCAGTTGCTTTGCTGCTGCAATGCTGGAGGGATTGGTCCTCCTCCTATAGCTCTGAGGGTTTGTGGGTTTTTTTTGTTTCTATGGTCATCTTTTGGCCACCACGGCTGCCACAGTACTCTGTTTGTTCCTCCATTTCTATCCCGCATCTCTCTCAGGCTGCTGTGGTGGCAGCAACAATATTTATTTTATTTTAAAACATTTGTTACCCGCCCTTCCAACATTCAAAGCAGGGTACATCAGAACATACATAATATATAAAAACAAAACACATGAAAAACTCATAGTAAAACAGATAGCATGAACGATTCACAACTGAAACACCAAGTTATATTGTGTTAAGATCATAAGAAATTGTCATGCAGGGTCAGACCAAGGGTCCATCAAGCCCAGCATCCTGTTTCCAACAGAGGCCAAACCAGGCCACAAGAACCTGGCAATTATCCAAACACTAAGAAGATCCCATGCTACTGATGCAATTACTAGCAGTGGCTATTCCCAAAGGGATAGATTTTATAAAGTTGCGCGCATGTTATAAAACTGGGGGTCGGCGAGCGCAAGGGGGTGCACACTAGTGCATCATGTAAGCACCGACACCCGCGGCCTTCCCCCTTCCCTCCCAGGCCGCTCCAAAATCGGAGTGGCCTGGGAGGGAACTTCCCAATCCCCTAACCTGACCTCCCTTCTCCTAACCCCCCCCCCCCCCCCCGACCTTTACTTTACCTGTTGTGCCTACCTTCGGGCCGGTGCAGGTTGTGGCACACAATCCTCCAACACAGTGGCAAATGGCCGCTATGCCGGAGGCCTTTTGCCCTCCCCTTTTTTGAAGCCCCGGGACTTAGATGCGTCCCGGGGCTTTACGCACATCGCCGGGCCTTTCTAAAATAGGCCCGTTGCGCGTAACCCGATTTACACACGTATGCTTTTTAAAATGTACACCTAAGTCAACTTGATTAATAGCCATTAATGGACTTCTCCTCCAAGAACTTATCCAAACCTTTTTTGAACCCAGCTACACTAACTGCACTAACCACATCCTCTGGCAACAAATTCCAGAGCTTTATTGTGCGTTGAGTGAAAAAGAATTTTCTCCAATTAATTAATCTTAAATGTGTTACTTGCTAACTTCATGAAGTGCCCCCTAGTCCTATTATCCGAAAGTGTAAATAACAGGTTCACATCTACTCATTCAAGACCTCTCATGATTTTAAAGACCTCTATCATATCCCTCCTCAGTCGTCTCTTCTCCAAACTGAACAGCCCTAACCGCTTCAGCCTTTCCTCATAGGGGAGCTGTTCCATCCCCTTTATCATTTTGGTTGCCCTTCTCTGTACCTTCTCCATCACAACTATCTTTTTTGAGATGCGGCGACCAGAAATGTACACAGTATTCAAGGTGCGGTCTCACCATGAAGCGATACAGAGGCATTATGAAATTTTCCATTTTATTAACTATTCCCTTCCTAATAATTCCTAACATTGTTTTCTTTTTTGACTGCTGCAGCACACTGAACTGACAATTTCAAAGTATTATCCACAATGATGCCTAGATCTTTTTCCTGGGTGGTAGCTCCTAATATGGAATCTAACATCGTGTAACTACAGCAAGGGTTATTTTTCCCTATATGCCACACTTTGCACTTGTCCACATTAAATTTCATCTGCCATTTGGATGCCCAATCTTCCAGTCTTGCAAGGTCCTCCTGTAATGTATCACAATCCACTTGTGATTTAACTACTCAATTTTTGATAACCTCACTCATCGTATTCCTTTCCAAATCATTAATAAATATATTGAAAAGCACTGGTCCAAGTGCAGATCCCTGAGGCACTCCACCTTTTACCCTTTTCCACTGAGAAAATTGACCATTTAATCCTACTCTCTGTTTCCTGTCTTTTAACCAGTTTGTAATCCACGAAAGGACATCACCTATCCCAATACTTTTTAATTTTCGTAGAAGCCTCTCATGAGGGACTTTGTCAAACGCCTTCTGAAAATCCAAATACACTACATCTACCGGTTCTCCTTTATCCACATGTTTATTAACCCCTTCAAAAAAAATGAAGCAGATTTGTTATGCAAGACTTCTCTTGGGTAAATCCATGTTGACTGTGTTCCATTAAACCATGTCTTTCTATATGCGCTACGATTTTGATCTTTAGAATAGTTTCCAGATGGCGGTGTGAGACAGACATGCATGACTACTCCTTGTTTCTTCAACCTGTTACCTTTCTCAGATGCTAAGCGCAAGGGAAGGGTTTGAACTTACCCCTCGGATTCCCCTCTTCCCTCTGGTCAGCGATGTATAAAAACTATGCCTCTGGACAGGCTGCAGTTGAGGTGGTATTACTCCCCACTGCGATAACCGGTGAGGGATCACTGGTATCGACTGGGGAAGTCACTCTTAACCCCCCGGATCTACAGCTCCCACTGGCATCAATGACTGCTGACACTCCACCTTCAACCGTGGCGCAGGGCGATGACGCAACCCGCATGCCTGCAGGGGAGGGGGGGGGGGCAGAGTGGAGTTTGGAAGCAGGCCTCTCTCTGCCTTCCTCGTTTCCCCTGGCAGTTTTGGACATCTCCTGAGGTGGCTGTATGTCCTGCCACCTCTTCTCCAGTTGAGACTGAAGTGTTGCACAGAGGAACCTCTGCAGAGCTGGCAAGAAGTGTTCCTGAACAGGTCAGTTATGGCATTTCAGGTGAGACATTTCACTGCCCTCTCAAGCCAGATATTGTAACCCTTGAAGCCCTATGGGACCTGGTCACTGGGTTTGGCTGCTCTTTGCAAGCTTGTCAGGCGAAGTTAAAGGACTTGAATAGAAAAGTGGAGACAGTGAAGGGGAAGTGGGAGGAGAAATACAGGAACTGAAACACAGATAAAGACTTTGCAGTCTGTTACCTCTGAAACTCAATTCTGTAGTGCCAAATTGATTAAAGATTTTAATATATGCTCTAGGTGGTTGGAATTTTTTTATTTATTTATTTATTTTTTTTAAGAGAACCACACCCAGCATTTGAACCTCCGATTTTTTAATTTCCTCAAGGTAGTGGGTAAAAACTCCTACCGAACTCTAAGAAATATTTCCTAGAAATATTGCAGTTTGAGGAAGGGAAAAAATACCTTCGATTAATAAATCATTTTTATTGGATGTGACTAAAAGAAGATTACAAAATCAACGTCCTGATGTCATTACAAATTTAATACAGATTCTGGAAGATTCCACTGCATAAGTTTATGAACGCTTAACTCTGTTTCTTTTATTTCTGAACAGAAGTTGAGTGAAGTGATGAAGAGATATTTAAAAAAATACCTCAGTTCTCTTATGGGCTGAATATTCTAATTTTTCCGGATTTTGCCCATGTCACCTAAGAACGAAGACGTAATTTCCTTGCTCTCCGTCCCCGGATTACTTCACTGGGTTTTTCTTTTGTACTAAGGTATTCTTGTAAATGTAAAATTCGTTCTTTGAACAAATGTTTTCTTTTTCCAGAGCAACTCAAATTCTTTGTTAACTACAGGAGTATGGTGCCTTTTTCTCCTGGAGAAATTGGCTCTACCTAGATCCAAGAAATTGTGCAGCCTTTTTTCTCATGTTAAGCATATTTCCTTGTATATTTAATTCCTGTATTTCTCCCTTAATTCTGCCCCCCCCCCCCCCCCCCTATTTTTCTTTTGTGAAAATGACTTATTATTAATAGGACTAATTGCTTTGTAAATTGTTCCATTTTCTTTTCTTTGATAAGTCATTTGATTTTCTGAAGTAAGGTATTGTCTTGCTTGAATTGATAAACACGAAGAGAAGGATCGGTAAAACAAGGACTTTTATTTGATCTTGTCCGACTGGCAGAGTTTCGCTCCTCTAGGAGCTGCCTCAGGGGCTGTATGAACGAACTTCAAGTAGAATGATTCCAATCAATGAAACAACAGGTAATGCATTCGTTAATTTCTTATCAACCACATCTGTTGTCTCCTCCACGAGTGCACTATTTTTGAAACTTATGAGGTAGTGAATGTTGGATCTTCTCATACATTGTAAACTAAGTATGAAAAGTATATTTATTGCTTGAAGCCACACTAGTATTGCGATGGCCTCAACACCAATAAAAGTGAGTCACTACTTTACTGCACGGCGTGCCGCAGTTTTTCGTGTTGCTGATAATAAGCATAAATGTTGGTGTTGAGGCCATCGCAATACTAGGTTAAGGGATTGCAAAATCAACCTTTCAACATCCAGGCCGTTAGAGACAGAGACTGGAGGTTCGGATGACGCAACACTCCGTTCTGTGTTATGAGGGTTGGCGCCATTTCCAGGCGAAGAGGCTGCTGGACTGAGAGGTCACGTAAAATGGGGAACCAAACTTGTCGTGACCAATAAGGTGCTATGAGGATCATTACGCCCCGGTCTTGTCATAACTTCACGTGAGTCTTTCTGATGAGTATAGTTGTGATGGTATACTACTAAACGACAGTATAGAAAAGTTTTTAAATAAATAAATAAATGAGTGGAATAGGAGGGTATGCATATAGCAGACCTGAGCTCCACGAGTGAGCGAAGACATCCATTGGTGGTGTCTTGCGGCTGCAGTGCAGAGAGTAGAAGCGGTCTAATTTGCGGTTGTGATACGACGCAAAGAGGTTGATGTCCGGGCAACCCCACTGGTGGAAACTTCTGTTCACAACAGTGGGATCTAGGGACCATTCGTGGGAATGGAAGGTCCAGCTGAGACTGTCTGCCATTACATTCTGCGTGCCTGCCAGGTAGGTTGCTCTCAGCAGCATGAAATGTTAGAGCGCCCAGGCCCAGATCTGCGCCGTCTCCTGGCAAAGCAGGTAAGAAAGAGCCTGTGCCCCCCTTGCTTGTTCAGATACCACATTGCTACCTGGATGTTTGTTTGAATTAGGATTACTTTGTTGGATACACAATCCTGGAATGCAAATAGGGCATATGTATCGCCCGGAGCTCCAGAAAATGTATCGGAGGGTCTGCTTCCGCCCTGGTCTAGGTTCCTTGTGTTTGCAATCCGCTGACATGGGCACCCCAGCCTAGGTTGGAGGCATCCATGGTCAACGTGATCTGTGGATTTGGTGGTTGGAAGGGCAGTCCTGTCCGTAGATTGGACTCCCATGTCCATCAAGTCAATGAGTGACAAAGCTGGCTAGTTACCTGGACAATTTGTGACAGGTGGTTGGCTGGCTTTGGACCACCGGGACTTTAAAGTCCACTGTGTTACACTCATGGCTAGTCGAGCCATTGGGGTAATGTGAACTGTGGATGCCATATGTCCCAGCAAGGTTAGTAACTGACAAGCTGATGCTGTCTGACGAGTCTGTACTGGTTTTGGCCAAGTTGGACAGTGTCTTTGCACAGTCCCTTGGGAGGGACGCTCTGGCCATAGTGGTGTTTAGATCTGCTCCGATGAAAGAGAAGTTGCGTGATGGAGTCAGATGGGATTTGAGATAGTTTATTAGAAATCCCAACGACTGTAGCAGTTATATGGTAAGATGGAGGGATTGAAGTGCTCCTTCCCTGGATGGGCTTCTGAGGAGCCAGTCATCTAGATATGGGTAGACGTGGACACTGCCATCTCAACTGTGCTGCCACGACTGCCAGACATTTCGTGAATACTCGGGGTGCTGATGCAAGGCCGAACGGCAGCACTCTGTATTGGAAATGTCTGTGTCCCACAATGAATCGGAGATATTTTCGATGAGGAGGGAATATTGTTATATGGGCGTAAACCTCCTGAAGATCTAGAGAGCAGAGCCAATCTCCTTGTTACAGAAGAGGAAGCATGGTTCTCAAGGAAACCTCCTGAACTTCTCCTTGTGAAGGTATTTTTTTAGAGCACGGAGGTCCAAAATAGGACGTATTGTGTTTCATTGTGATTTAAATAGCCGCCATTATTTTTCGGGATTAGAAAGTATCGAGAGTAGAATCCTCTTCCTCGCTGCATTCGGGGAACCGGTTCTACGGCTCTGGACTGCAGTAGGATAGAGAGTTCTGCCTCAAGGAATGGTGTGTGATCACTCAGGCTCCACACCGGGAGTGGTGGAGAGTCTGAGGGTACAGCAAGGAAATTCAGATAGTAACTGTGGGTTACTATAGAGAGAACCGATTGGTCAGTGGTGATTATGTGCCATTTGGTGGCAAAGTGGCACAGGCAGCCTCCCACGGGAAAAATGATTGGGGGGGGGGGGGTTGACTGCTGCTCTCTAGATGGGAGTCAAAAGCCCACAGCAGGACCAGTCTGGGGGATTGGCTGAGCTTTGGGGGGGGGGGGGGGGGGAATCTGTGCTGATGAGGTTGGCCTCTGTGAGAGGGTCTGGTCGTTCTAGCACAAGATGGAGGAGGGTAGTACCTGCGTGGCCTATAGGTCAGCTTCTGGTGTCTCGTCTAAATCCTTTTCTGGCTGTGGATGAGAAATCTGAGGGGACAGTCGATAATTGGTGCAGGATTTCATGGTGATCTTTGAGTTGTGCCACTGCCTCTTGAATCTTATCACCAAACAAATTGTCCCCTGTGCAGGGAAGGTCCGCCAATTTATCTTGAACTTCTTGGCGCAAGTCAGAGGCTTTCAGCCAGGCCCAGCGCCTGGCGGTAATTCCAGCTGCTGATACCCTGGATGCAGTGTCGAAGACATCGTAGGTTGTCCTGACCTCATGTTTTCCAGCCTCTAATCCCTTTTGTAGGATAGAGGATAATCCCTCTTGGAATTGGTCAGGTAGGGTTTGAGAAATCTTGGACTTGTTTACAGAGATATCTGGTATACTGTGACATATAAAGCTGAGCCATTAGCATTGAGCCTTGGAAAACTCTGCGGCCTAAAGCATCCAATGACTTCTGTTCCTTTCCAGGTGGGGCAGAAGAGTGAGGCCAAGATCTTTTAGCCTTCTTTTGAGTGGATTCCACCACTACGGATTGGTAGGGTAATTGGCTCTTTTGAAAACCTGGGGCTTGTTGAACCAGGTATGAGGAGTCAGTTTTCCTATTTACTAGAGGCACAGTCCCTGGGTGCTCCCAGATGCAGTGTAAGAGGTCTAGAAGAACCTTGTAGACAGGAATTGCCATGACTTCCTTCGGAGCATCCACAAATTGCAGTACTTCCCACATTTTGTGTCTGGCGTCTTCCTCAGTTTCCAATTTGAATGGAATGGTTTTGGACATCTCTTTGACAAAGCTGGCAAAGGAGAGGTCCTCTGGAGGGGAGCGGCACCTTTCTTCCGGGGGTGAAGGTTCTGACAAAAGCTCTTCAGAGGCTTGTGAGTCAGAAGAAGCATCACCCCTAGGGTTATATGGTGAGTCTCCTTCACCCAGCAGGCCCCCAGATGGAGGTAGGAATCCAAAACCAGATGGATGGAAGAGTGGCACCGATGGAAAATGAAGAGGCACAGAGATAGGCGGGGCCAGCACAGAGGACGTTGGCAGAGAGGGAAACTTTGATAAAATGAGGAAAATAGTTAGAAAGAAACTGAAAGGTGCAGTTGCAAAGGTTAAAAGTGTTCAACAGGCTTGGACATTGTTTAAAAATACAATCCTAGAGGCGCAGTCCATATGTATTCCGCGCATTAAGAAAGGTGGAAGAAAGGCAAAACGATTACCGTCATGGTTAAAAGGTGAGGTGAAAGAGGCTATTTTAGCCAAAAAAACATCCTTCAAAAATTGGAAGTAGGATCCATCTGAAGAAAATAGGATAAAACATAAGCATTGTCAAGGTAAGTGTAAAACATTGATAAGACAGGCGAAGAGAGAATTTGAAATGAAGTTGGCCATAGAGGCAAAAACTCATAATAAAAACTTTTTAAAATATATCCAAAGCAAGAAACCTGTGAGGGAGTCGGTTGGACCATTAGATGACAGAGGGGTTAAAGGGGCTCTTAGGGAAGATAAGGCCATTGCAGAAAGACTAAATGAATTCTTTGCCTCCGTGTTTACTAATGAGGATGTTGGGGAGATACCAGTTCCGGAGATGGTTTTCAGGGGTGATGACTCAGACGAACTGAACGAAATCACTGTGAACCTGGAAGATGTAGTAGGCCAGATTGACAAACTAAAGAGTAGCAAATCACCTGGACCGGATGGTATGCATCCTAGGGTTCTGAAGGAACTCAAAAATGAAATTTCTGATCTATTAGTTAAAATTTTTAACCTATCATTAAAATCATCCATTGTACCTGAAGACTGGAGGGTGGCCAATGTAACCCCAATATTTAAAAAAGGCTCCAGGGGCGATCCGGGTAATTATAGACCAGTGAGCCTGACTTCAGTGCCGGGAAAAATAGTGGAAACTATTCTCAAGATCAAAATTGTAGAGCATATAGAAAGACATGATTTAATGGGACACAGTCAACATGGATTTACCCAAGGGAAGTCTTGCCTAACAAATCAGCTTTATTTTTTTGAAGGGGTTAATAAACATGTGGATAAAGGTGAACCGGTAGATGTAGTGTATTTGGATTTTCAGAAGGCGTTTGACAAAGTGCCTCATGAGAGGCTTCTATGAAAACTAAAAAGTCATGGGATAGGAGGCGATGTCCTTTCGTGGATTACAAACTGGTTAAAAGACAGGAAACAGAGAGTAGGATTAAATGGTCAATTTTCTCAGTGGAAAAGGGTAAACAGTGGAGTGCCTCAGGGATCTGTACTTGGACCAGTGCTTTTCAATATATATATAAATGATCTGGAAAGGAATACGACGAGTGAGGTTATCAAATTTGCGGATGATACAAAATTATTCAGAGTAGTTAAATCACAGGCAGACTGTGATACATTACAGGAGGACCTTGCAAGACTGGAAGATTGGGCATCCAAATGGCAGATGAAATTTAATGTGGACACGTGCAAGGTGATGCACATAGGGAAAAATAACCCTTGCTGTAGTTACACGATGTTAGGTTCCATGGTAGGAGCTACCACCCAGGAAAAAGATCTAGGCATCATAGTGGATAATACTTTAAAATCGTCGGCTCAGTGTGCTGCAGCAGTCAAAAAATCAAATAGAATGTTAGGAATTATTAGGAAGGGAATGGTTAATAGAACGGAAAATGTCATAATGCCTCTGTATCGCTCCATGGTGAGACCGCACCTTGAATACTGTGTACAATTCTGGTCGCCGCATCTCAAAAAAGATATAGTTGCGATGGAGAAGGTACAGAGAAGGGCAACCAAAATGATAAAGGGGATGGAACAGCTCCCCTATGAGGAAAGGCTGAAGAGGTTAGGGCTGTTCAGCTTGGAGAAGAGACGGCTGAGGGGGGATATGATAGAGGTCTTTAAGATCATGAGAGGTCTTGAACGAATAGATGTGATTCGGTTATTTACACTTTCAAATAATAGAAGGACTAGGGGGCATTCCATGAAGTTAGCAAGTAACACATTTAAGACTAATCGGAGAAGATTCTTTTTCACTCAACGCACAATAAAGCTCTGGAATTGGTTGCCAGAGAAGGTAGTTAGTGCAGTTAGTGTAGCTGGGTTCAAAAAAGGTTTGGATAAGTTCTTGGAGGAAAAGTCCATTAATGGCTATTAATCAATTATACTTAGGGAATAGCCACTGCTATTAATTGCATCAGTAGCATGGGTTCTTCTTAGTGTTTGGGTAATTGCCAGGTTCTTGTGGCCTGGTTTTTGGCCTCTGTTGGAAACAGGATGCTGGGCTTGATGGACCCTTGGTCTGTCCCAGCATGGCAATTTCTTATGTTCTTATATTCTTATGGCATCGGTGTCCTCGATGGATGTCGAGGTACGGATAGCCCTGACAGTTCAGGAATCTGTTCCGGCATTGGTGGCTCCTGGAGAGGAGAGGAGCCATAAGAACATGCCATACTGGGTCAGACCAAGGGTCCATCAAGCCCAGCATCCTGTTTCCAACAGTGGCCAATCCTGGCCATAAGAACCTGGCAAGTACCCAGAAACTAAGTCTATTCCATGTTACCGTTGCTAGTAATAGCAGTGGCTAATTTCTAAGTCAACTTAATTAATAGCAGGTAATGGACTTCTCCTCCAAGAACTTATCCAATCCTTTTTTAAACACAGCTATACTAACTGCACTAACCACATCCTCTGGCAACAAATTCCAGAGTTTAATTGTGCATTGAGTGAAAAAGAACTTTCTCTGATTAGTTTTAAATGTGCCACATGCTAACTTCATGGAGAGCCCCCTAGTCTTTCTATTATCCAAAAGCGTAAATAACTGATTCACAACTACCCGTTCCAGACCTCATGATTTTAAACACCTCTATCCTATCCCCCCTCAGCCGTCTCTTCTCCAAGCTGAAAAGTCCTAACCTCCTTAGTCATTCCTCATAGGGGAGCTGTTCCATTCCCCTTATCATTTTGATGACCCTTCTCTGTACCTTCTCCGTCGCAATTATATCTTTTTTGAGATGCGGCGACCAGAATTGTACACAGTATTCAAGGTGCGTTCTCACCATGGAGCGATACAGAGGCATTATGACATTTTCTGTTTTATTCACCATTCCCTTTCTAATAATTCCCAACATTCTGTTTGCTTTTTTGACTGCTGCAGCACACTGAACCGACGATTTCAATGTGTTATCCACTCAGGAGGCTAATTGTGCAGAGGAAAACAGGACAGTAGCCTCTTGGCCACAACAGCAGCTTGCTGATGTGACAAGAACAGACAGTTGTGGCCTCCATAACATATGAGAGTAGCCCAGAGATGAAACTAGAGCCAAAGTTAGAAGAATTAACTTAAAGAGCAATATGAGACAAGCTGTTTGAAATGAGAGAAAGAACAACTCAGAAGAATAGCTTTGGACATTAACGGTTGTTTACGAAGTGCCTGATGAGCTGCTGTTGATTTCCCGGCACGCTGTGCTCCCAGATCTACAAAGATATATAAGACTCACATTGGGAACTGTGAGGGGAAGTATTTTTGTGAATTTTCTTTAACGCAAACTCTAATCTTATATGCTTTTATTGCTTGCTCTCAGACTTGAGTAAAACTTCTGTACTTATGTGTGTTGTGTAATCTATGATAAAAGTCATCAACTTTCCTACCTACACTACCTTGCGTACGCCCCTTATAAACTAGTTGCCACACTTTAATGTGTTCAGAACCAAGCTTTTAGAGAGGTCTTTCTGCAAGAAATCCAAATCCAACAGAACAGACGCAGTCCTTAATGCACACTGCACCAATCCTTGAACACTCTCCATATGTGAATGTAAGCCAAGGGCATGGAACACTTTCTTAGCCTTCAGAAGAGTGGCCACCACAGCTTGTAAATAACTTTTATTCACTAAACGTGCCCTCTCAAGGGCCAAACTAAGAGCACTCTGGAGAAGGACCATCGCTAGTTAAGAAGACTGTGGAAACAGTAGGATTAAATGATCAGTTTTCTCAATGGAGAAAGGTAAACATTGGCATGCCTCAGGGATCTGTACTTGGACTGGTGCTTTTTAATATATTTATAAATGATCTGGAAAGAGATATGATGAGAGATCAAATTTGCTAGTGACAATTATTCAGAATTGTTAAATCACAAGCAGATTATGATAAATTGCAGGAGGATCTTGCAAATCAAGGCATCCAAACAGCAAATGAAACTATGTGAACAAGTGCAAAATAATGCACATGGGGAAAAATAACCCACTCTGTAGTTATACAATGTTAGATTCCAATTTGTAGTTACCACCCAGAAAAAAAATCTACGCACTATGGTGGACAATACATTGAAATTATCTGCTTAGTATGCTGCAGTGGTCAAAAAAAATCAAACAATTATTAGGAAAGGAATGATGAATAAAACTGAGAATGTTTTGCCTCTATCGTTCCATGGTGAGACTGCACATGTGCAATTCTGGTTGCCACATATCAAAAAGCTATAGTTGCACTAGAAAAGTGCAAGAGAAGGACTAACAAAATGATAAAGCTAGAAAAGCTCACCTATGTAGGAGGAAAGGCTAAAGAGGTTAGGGCCGTTCAGCTTGGAGAAGAGACAACTGTGGTAGGATATGATAGAATTCTATAAAATCATGAGAGAACTAGAATGGGTAAATGTGGATCAGTTATTTACTCTAAGGCCGATACAGTAAAGCGCGGCTGCAGTTACCCCGTTTCTAACCCGCTGTGTACTCACAATTTGGCCGCGTAAGTCTAACCCGCGATTCACTGTTTTTACCGATCCTTACCGCTTCTTTTACTCGACGCGTATCCCTTTCCGCCCGCGGCATGTATATGTATGTAAATGATCCAATTAGCTATTCCCTCCCATACAGTAACGTGCACCCCGATTATCTCCTTTTTAACCTGCTATCTTGCCGCGTCTTTTACCTGCTAATTTACCGTCTACCCGGACCCTGGCGTTAGTGTGGTTTCACACTAACGCCAGGGTAGGTGGTAAATTACGAAATTTCACATGAAAATTCACAGTCCCAAACCAAACCAACCCAATCCAAGCGTCAGGCAAGCCCCAGCAGAGAGAGATGACATTTCACAGTCCCAAACCAAACCAAACCAACCCAATCCAAGCCCCAGCAGAGAGAGACAAAATTTCACAGTCCCAAACCAATCCAATCCAAGCCCCAGCAGAGAGAGACGAAATTTCACAGTCCCGGGCAA
The DNA here is from genome assembly GCF_901001135.1 of Rhinatrema bivittatum. Taxonomy (NCBI): domain Eukaryota; kingdom Metazoa; phylum Chordata; class Amphibia; order Gymnophiona; family Rhinatrematidae; genus Rhinatrema; species Rhinatrema bivittatum. Next base: position 301,330,097 of record NC_042617.1, read on the forward strand.
ACTTTCTCCCAGCCCCCGCTCACCTGCCCTGGTCGCGGCCTCGCAAGCCCCCAGCAGCAGCAGTAGAAGGGCGGCAAGAGAGCGCGGCTTCAGCGGATCGGGCGGTGGGGCGGCTTCCAGCAGCCCCACCGGCGAAAGTGAATACGCGCACGCCATGACCTCCGACGTCCAGCCGGGCGCTCAGGTCATGGCGTGTGTTCATGCGCCTGCTGCCTTGAGCGCCCATATTGGACGTACAAGCGTGCACGTATTCACCTTCGCCAGCGGGGCTGCTGGAAGCCGCCTCGCATGGGGAGCGCCCGATCCGCCCTGGGCTGCTGAAGCCGCTCTCTCTCGACGCCCTTCTACTGCTGCTGCTGGGGGCTTATGTGGCCACAGCCAGGGCAGGTGAGCAGGGGCTGGGGGAAAGTTTGCCCGGGACTGTGAAATTTCGTCTCTCTCTGCTGGGGCTTGGATTGGGTTGGTTTGGTTTCGGACTGTGAAATTTTGTCTCTCTCTGCTGGGGCTTGGATTGGGTTGGTTTGGTTTTGGACTGTGAAATTTTGTCTCTCTCTGCTGGGGCTTGGATTGGGTTGGTTTGGGACTGTGAAATTTCGTCTCTCTTGCCCATCCGAAGGAGGGTGCTTTGTTGCGCTCCCTGCCTCCGATCGCTGGCTGCTGGGGCATGCTGGCGCCGGGCGCTCAAGGCAGCGGGGTCTGTAGGAGAACCATCCACTTCCTGGTACCTGTCATTTCAAACGTCATTTGAAATTACATTTGAAATGACAGGTTCCAGCGCACCCAGGATACTGTATAGGCGCTGTATAGCGCCTATACAGTATCATGGAGGAGGCACTCCATGAAGTTAGCAAGTAGCGCATTTAAAACAAATCGGAAAAATTCTCACTCAATGCACAATTAGGCTCTGGAATTCATTGCCAGAGCATGTGGTAAATGGTAGTTAGTGTAGCTGGGTTTAAAAAAAAAAATTTTTGACGAGTTAACAGAGAAGTCCATAAGCTGCTATCAAGTTCACTCCTATATAGAATAGCCACTTATTACCAGAATTAGCAGCATGGAATTTGTTTGGGTACTTTGAGATAATGGACCTCTGGATTGACCACTGTTGGAAAAAGGATGCTAAGCTTGATAGACACTCAAGTTGCCATACTGGGTCAGACCATGTCCTTTATGCTCCCCTTGAAGGCCCCAGGTCCTGGATTGCACCATTAAAGGAGAGAGCATCAAGCTTTCTCTTCAGAGCAGAACTTCTTAAAATTCAGCCAAAGATGCCATTCTACTGAGGGAAGGAGGTTGAACCTCAGGAGCACCCTGCTACTTTTCCCTGTTCAGCCTATCAGGCCACAGTCCACAGCACAGAATGCTTGTGCACCATCTACTGGAGACAGACTGGCAGGTTGGTGTCATCATAGAAATATATAAGGAATGACTTCAGCGAATCTGTTGATCTCCATCTGCTGGCTGGCTGGTGAGCATAACTTGCTCATCTAGACTGTTCTGACTGGATAAAGCGGAAAATGGTGTTTCAATTGATGTGTGGGTTTTTAAAAAAACTTTATTTAATGGCTTTTTAGGCATACAACATATATCATTCATAGCAAACCATCCAGTAAGTCAATACAAACTCATGCCAAACCTGTGCAGGGGTGACATCTAAAACAACGAGTCAGAATCAACACCACTTGTGAGGTATAGTAAGATGTACAGTAAAGTTAACATATGCTGAGACTTGTTCTAAGGTCTTACACTAGGTTGTCACAAGGGGCAGACAAGAAGGGCAATTAGCCAAGGGCATGGAGGTAACATACTTCCTTACTGAGTCAGTGTGCAAGCCCAAAAGGGATGGAGGATGCTGAAAAGAACTCTTGCCCGGTGTGCTGTTCTGTCCTGGCATTTTCAGGGCTCAAACTATTTTCACCAGTATAGCCCACCAGATAAGAAGTTAGGGGGAGGTTCTAAAGTACAGTGGCCTACAATCTCCTTTATTTCCAGCCAGTGTATGTAACAAAAGTAAAATTGTGTCATTCCCTCTAACCCCAATTTTTACCCCAAGCAAAGAAATTCCTCTTTATTCAGTATATGGCTCTCATAAGCTGTTGTAACCAATTCTTTCTATAGCATGGGCATCTAATGAGAAATAGCTAGGTTGGGTTTCATAATCGGCACAGACAATACTATAGGTGGCTAATAACGAGTGCTACATTCCTATCCCAGAGAGCTCCAGTCTGAGCACAGGCGTATTAACAGAGTAAGACTGGAACGTGGGTCTTTGTCAGCACAAGAGGCAGACAAAAGGCTACTAAACACTTCAGTTTGGGCCTTACTGAAAATCTGCAGAATGTGCCTTCCAAGGTAGCAGGCCTATCTCCACTCAATGCTCTGACATGCATTTAGCTTTTACACAGGTGACATTCTCCTCCTACCTTCACTATCCAGAATGTAGTCTCGGGGAAACATGATGCCACAGCCCATAATGTCCCCTTTATAGCAACGAGGTCCAAAGGGGTCGCCTACTCCGCTTCCATGGAAAATCTTACCATCGTCTGCCATGAAGACATAGAAGTCAGAGAAAACAGTGTGAGATGTGCGAGTGAGATAACGAACAGGAGAGGAAGATAAGGAAACAGATGTTGGGGGCAAGGGGAGCTGAGCAAGAAAAGACAGTCCATATGAGCAAAGCAATAGGGATGGGATGTGAAGTAAGGCAGAATGAGCAAAGAAAGAGGGGGGAGGGAGGGGGGGGAAGAGCTGAAGTACATGTAATAGAATGGTGAGTGGGTGAGGTGGGACAAGCAAGGAAACTGATGGGGGGTGGAGAGGGAGGAGGTTACCCAATCAGCCTGGCTTGATCAAGGTGCCAGAAGAGAAATGAAAGGGCAGGAAATAGAGCAGAGGATAATAAACAAAGCATGGCTCCCTCTCTTCTGGAATGTGCTGTTCATGCAGGAATGGCCACATAAATCTTGTTTATTTGCACAACCAGTACAAGGGACGGAGACAGTTCACCCATCTACATTACTTTCCTCTGACTACTCCTGGTGCTGAAAGAGAGATCCCAACACACAGAATACTGTCAGCCTGGTGCCCACCAGCAAACCGTTCTATTACCATTCTAGTACATTGTACACCATGCAGTGACAGCTGCATGAGAGAGTCTGCAGACACCAGAAATGCCCCCCACCCTCCCTGTGTGATTGCAAGACACCAACACACCATCTCTGGGTCAGGCCCTGACAGCAGCAAGCTACTCCCAGGCTCTAAGCCTGTGATTTATCAGCTGCAAGCTTGCGGTCCCACGGCTCTCCAGTTTCTGTGAGTGCCTACGTCAGCACCCGAATCCAATAAACACCCGAGAGGAACACAGCTTTCCAGCTGGGGGGAAGGTGCAGGATGGAAAGTCTGAGGGAGCTGTCGATGGGGACTTGGAAGTCTCTCACTATTTCCCTGGCTTGAAGGGCAGGAAATGATAAACAAGAGAGAAATAAACAAGTCAGCCATAATATATGACCTATGATGCTGGGGGGGGGGGAGAGAGAAAGGCAAGAGAGAGAAAGAAACACAAAATGAAGAGAGCTCAACATAACTTATGCTAATAAGAATACTCTCATGCCCAACTGCATCCTCCTTAGCAGCTTTTGCAAAGCTTTTGCAAAGCTACTCTTCTGCTCAACTAGGTAGTGCATAATGAAGAGCTGGGGAGAAAGGGTTAGAGATAAGGAGCAAGGCAGAAAGCAAAATGAAATCCTAATAGGCTGATGCAATACCGTGTGCTCAGGCTAGTGCACAAGTTAACCTGGAGTTGGACATGCGTCCATAACCCCTGATGCAATAAGGGGATCAGCATGTCATAGCTAATAGCGCTCATCACATGTAAATGCCTACTGATGAAGCTATTAGCTATTACCCACGATGTAAAAAAATAACCATGCACCCAACACACACTTTAACCCTCAAAAATCAATGCCAGCCTCAGAGCTGGCGTTAAATCTTGAGAAGCTCCAAAATTTGAACTAAAAAGCAGAAAATACTGCTTTTTCTGTGGTTCCTCCAACTTAATATCATGGCGATATAAAGTCAGAAGAACCATAGAAAGCAGCAAAGTGAACAAATAAAAAAATGACTTGGAGGTCAGATTAGGAAAACATGCTCAAATTACAAGAGCCTGATTTCCTAACCCGTGGCTGTGAATGGGTTAGGAAAACGGACACTTGTCCATTTTTCTAACACGGCCACTTCTCCTGGGCGCCCAATGCCGAGGAGGCTCTAGGGACGCACAATTTCCCCTAGCGCCTCCTTTTTAAACACAGTGGCTCATTTGTCTCCTGCATTATGCGCCCAGGAGAGGTGGTTGGGCGCGTGTTAGGAAAGCGGGCGCTTAGTCACGAGCGCCCATTTTTCCCGCACAAATACTGTATCAGCCTGAAAGCATGTCTAAACATTCCCAGCAAAGATCACCATGAGCACAACTTACCTGCATGATAGGCCACTGAGCCCCTGCTCCAGCCTGGATGCCTGTTTTTGGGATAGTCCTAGGACAATAAAGAGAGAGACAAGGTATGCATTATGACAGTGTTTCCCAACTGGTGTGCTGCGGCACATTAGTGTACAGTGCCTGGAGAGCAGGAGTACATGCAGCAGATGTAGTCTCATTTCCTGTTTCCCTCCTGGCCTGCAGAATGTGCTCCTGCCAGCAGGAGGCATTGGAGAACAGCGCTTAGCAGCTGCTCCTGCTTCCCCCTCTGTTGGCTCTCCTGTGCAACAGAAACTGCAGGGGCTCTGTAAGCTTGTGAGACCTGCTGGCCCTGTGCAGTTCAGATTGCAGAGGGAGGCTGGGCAAAGGAGGAAGAAACAGCACTTGGCAAGCCTGCTCCCAGACTTTTGCTGTTCAGGGATTGGGGTTGGAGTGGGGAAAGGGACAGATGAATGTGTCAGTGTGTGTGTGTGGGGGGGGGGGGGGGGAGGGAAAATGATGATTCAAGCGGGTGCGGAGAAAAGGTGGAAGAAGGAAGGTGATAATGCCAGGGAGCGAGGTTGAGGGAAGATGAAGCCAGGGTGTGGGAGAAATGGAAGACTAATGTCGTCAGTGGGGGGAATGGAGTGGAAAGGGGGGGGGGAAGATGATGATGCCAGGGGGTGAGGGAGAGGGAAGATGATGCCAGGGTTGAAGGGAAAAGGAACAAAAGGTGATTGGCATGTGAGTGGAGGGAGAGGGAAAAGAAAGCAATGAAGCCAAGGGGTGAGGGGTGGAGGCAGAGGGAAGGTAATGATGGGAGCTGAAGGGAGAGGGAAAGAGGTGGTGATGCCTGGGTGTGGGGGAAAGGGGTGGAGGAAGAAGGAAAACTATTATGATGCCAGGGGGTGGGGGTAGAAGGGAAGGTAGTGATGATATCGGGGTGAGGAGATGGCGAGAGAGAAGGTAAAGATGCTAGGGGGTGCAGGAGAGTGGAGGAAGGAAGGGAAGTAATTAATGCCAGAGACTGGGGGAGAGGGGTAGAAGGGAAGGGAAGGGGAGTGATGATGACGCCAGGGGTGAAGAGGTGTTGAGAGAAGGTGATTTTGATGCCAGTGACTGAGAGGTGATAATATGAGGGAGAGGGAAGAGATGGTGGGAGAGGAAAGGTGATGATGATGCCAGCAGGGTGGAAGACAGAAGGGAAGATGATGATGATGATGCCAGTGGCAGGTATGGTCATGATGCTGGGGGAAGAGGAAAGGGAGAAGGTGATGCCAAGAAGTAAGGAGGAGAGGCAGCAGAAGAGAAAGTGATAATGGGAAAGTGGGTGGTGTGCCACAACAAAGTGACTTCTGTGCCAAATGTGCCACAAAACAAAAAAGTTGGGAACCATTGCACGATGTCATTTGTTCACTATTCAAGACAACTTCACCACAGGACCTCACCTAGGTAAGATACAGGGGGGACATCCCCACTCCAGCCTCCACAATACAAAAAACAGAGTGAATAGCAGCAAAGACCATCTGTTCTTTGCCATTTTCTTTTCCAATTGCATTACAGACTTAACTAGATCTCTGATTTTCCCTTCACAACTAAGTAGCCCCTGTGCTTATCCCAGACTGTCCTGAATTCTGTTACTGTTTTTGCCGCCACTCGGAGGCCATTCCATGAACCCACTACCTTTTCTGTGCAGAAATATTTCCTTGTTACTCCTGAATCCACACCTCTTTTGAGTCTCATGATTTCTTGCTCTAGAATGTCCTATTCACCTGAAAAGTGAGAAATTACTACTTACCTGATAATTTTTTTTTTTTTAAAGAACAGTCAGATGAATCCAGAACAAGTGGATTATGCACCTCTACTAGCAGATGGAGACGGAGCAAATAGACATCACAGTATATATACCCCTGCAGTGACATCAGCCTGCCAGTATTCTCTTCAAAAGCAACTGTGGACAGACTAGCAAAAAAAACTTGATTAAAAACAGATAACCATTTCAATACTCGGCCAACAGGCAACACTGAGCTCAGATAAGGGGACACAGGAGGACTATACTATAAACATTCGGCAGCCAAGGGAGGGAAGCTGGATTCATCTGACTGTCCTAAAGAAAAGCAAATTATCAGGCAAGTAGTAATTTCTCATTTCTTAGCGTCCAGTCAGATGAATCCAGAACAAGTGGAATGTACCCAAGCTACTCCCTAATAGGGCGGGAGGCTGCGCGCGGTCCAATCAAAACTGCATGTGCAAAGGCTGCGTCTTCCCAGGCCTACACATCCAGCCGATAAAACCTGGAAAAGGAGTGTAAGGAGGACCACGTCGCCGCTCGGCAAATGTCAACGGGAGATAGAAACCCAACTTCCGCCCATGACATTGCCTGAACCCGAGTGGAATGAGCCCTAACCTAACTAGGTAACGGCTTGCCAGCATCAATGTATTGTAGCCCGTGAGGCCAGTTTTCCTTGTTTAGTACTGCCATCAAGAACAAACAGGCGATTTGTTTTCCGTAAAGTCTCAGTTAACTCCAGATACCGGATGATATGTCTCTCGACATCCAACCGTTGCAACAAATGATATACCTCTACATCTCCCTCTCTATCCAGAAACAGCGGGGAGATGGACTGATTCAAGTAAAATTCAGTGACCACCTTCAGTAAAAAGTATTGCCCCTGGAGTCACCTGGAGGAAAGGCTCCAAGCAAAACAAGGCCTGCAGTTCGGAAACCCTCCGCGCAGAACAAATTGCAGCAAGAAACACTGTTTTCAAGGTCAGTAACCACAAGGACAGGCTACGCATCAGGCTAAGCCATAGGACCCACTAAAAAAATCCAAGACCAAATTTAGACTCCATAAAGAGTACTGAAAACTGCAAGGCAGGATGAAGATGTTTCACTCCTTTCAGGAAATGGGCCACATCAGGATGAACCAACAAGGAACCAATCACCTGTCCCTGAAACTGGCAAGAGCCACTACTTGTACCTTTAAGGAAACCTTTATTCGAGCCAGCCTGCAAATATTCCAAAATGAGTGGGATCTTGGCTGAATGAGGAAGAGAACCTTGATCCTCAAACCAGGTCTAAAAAACTTGCCAAACTCACACATAGACCAAGGAAGTGGAGAACTTTCTAGCCCTAACCAAAGTGGAAATCACTGCTGAGTATCCATATTTCAGCAAACGAGCCCGCTCAAGGGCCATACCATAAGGCAAAACAGAATTGGATCTTTGTGAAGAAATGGACACTGACTAGCAAATTCCTGTGTGCCAGAAGTCTAAGGGCAGAGTCCTCCAGGAGCTGCCGCAAATCCACATACCATGGCCTCCTGAGCCAATCCAGAGCAACCAAGAGCACCATCCCTCTATGGTGCTTGATCCTTTGGATCAATCTACCCAACATAAGCTACTCCTACACTAGGGCATCGATCCCCAATAACTTTGGTTCTCTCCTGTGACTGAAGAATCATGAATCTTTCGCATTGCGAGAAGTCGCCAGGTCTAGGAAAGGGGGACCCCAGTGATCCAGAATCAGCTGAAACCCCTCATCAGACAAGGCCCATTCTCCTGGGTCCAGACTCTCCCTGCTGAGCAAGTCTGCTCTTACATTGTCTTTTCCTGCTGTGTGTGAGGCTGAGATCATTTGGAGATACATTTCTGCCCATTCCATAAGCTGCTTTATTTCCTGCAATACTTGCTGGCTCTTGGTTCCTCCCTGCTGATTGATGTAAACTACAGTGGTTGCATTGTCTGACATTATCTGGACCAATCGACCCTGCAGCCAGTTGCTGAACTACAAGCATGCAAACTAGACTGTCCTGGTTTCCAGATGACTGTTTCAGAGAGACTCCTCTGTATTCCAGCGCCCTTGCGTCATCAGCTCCTATCAGTGAGCTCCCCAACCAAGGAGGCTCGCATCTGTTGTCAGTACCAGCCAGTCCGGTAGCGCTAGGGAAACTCCTTTCCTTAGATGATCTGCCTGCAGGCACCACTGTAGTTGGGAGGAGACTTCCATCAGCAGGAAGAGCCAAATCAAATAGTCCTGAGACTGCGGGTTCCACCGAGACAGGAGAGAACACTGAAAAGGACGTATGCACCCTTGCCCATGGGACCACATCCAGACTCACCGACATTAAGCCAAATACTTGCAGGTAGAACCATTCAGTCAGGTGCAAAGTGTTCAATAACAGACGGAACTGTGTCAACTTTTGAATGTGCACTTCCAGCAAAACAAATTTTGCCCTGCCTCGTGTTGAACCAAACCCTGAGGTATTCCAACGACTGAGCAGGCTAAAGACTGCTCTTGGTCAGGTTCACCAATCAGCCAAGCTCCTGCAACAGAGAGAACACCTTGCAGGTCACTCTGCAGCTCTCTTCCAGCAACTTGGCTCGAATCAGCCAGTCATCCAAATACAGGTGTATGATGATCCCATCTTTTCTTAATTCTGCTGCCACTGCCACTATTACCTTGGACAACTGGTTCCACCATATACACTCCCTCACTGATCAGTGCATATAAATATCCTAGATTAGACCACAAAAAGAAAGGGCCATTTGTACTGAGTGTGAAGTATCCAGCCTCCATATGGAACGAAGAATACATGCATCCACCACTGCCACAAAACAGCAGTCTCTGGGCTAATGGAAATTATAGACTGTGACTCAGAGCCACATTCACCAGTGTTTGCAGCCAATCTCATAACTTTGGTGGCTCAAGCCATTTTATCCACAGGTTGTCATGGAAGCAACGAGTGAGGAACCAAATATCTGTAGGATCCAAAATGAGGGATCAGATGCCAACATAAGACTAAAAACTGCAGAGGTTCTCTGGATGTGGCATGGTCCATGCTTAGGACCATGAAAGGCAAAAAAAATAAAATTTTTTTTATAAGACATGAAGGAAAATGACTAGTCAGAGTGCCCTGAATGTTACAGACTAGATGTCTACTTAATTTGCTCAGTGAATATAAAATGAGGAGAAATATCTATGCACTATCCTCTATGAGTGCTAGTTGAGAAAGAATTATGTCAGTCACAAAAGAGCATTCATGTAAGAGTAGAGACCATATGTTATGGCAAACAAGCTCTCATGTTTTTTTTTTCTCTGAAAGATATACAAATGTTTTTAAATTCTTTATTCAAACTATAAAAGTTTGAATAAAATACCAGGGACATGCCAAAGAAAGTTCTGCTCATTGAAGAAATGGTGAAATTCACAACACTCCCTTTCTTATTCCCCAAAAATACTTACAGTTGTGCTCATAAGTTTACATACCCCCGGCAGAATTTCTAAGATGTGTAGCATTTTAAGAAAACAATGGTGATCATACCAAACATCTGTTATTTTTAATGTGCCTCAAATTAAACTATTATGCCTCATAAAATAGAGCAATCATTAAACCATAGCAATAAAGGAAATAAAATGGTCCTGTTCAAAAGTTTGCATACTCTTAGTTCTTAATATCATGTATACCACACCTTTTGCATCAATGATGGCTTGCAGTCTTTTGTGCTAGCTGGGAATGAGGCCCTTTATTTTTTCATGTAGTAAAGCTACCTATTCCTCTTGGCAGAGTCTCCAGGTCCTGCAAATTCTTTGGTTGTCTAGCATGAGCTGCATGTTTGAGTCCCCAAAGTGGTTCAATGATGTTGAGGTCAGGAGACTGTGATGGCCGCTCCAGAACCTTCACTTTCTTCTGGTGCAGCCACTGAAGGGTCGACTTGGCCTTAATGTTTCGGATCAATGTCATGTTGGAAAGACCACGTCTGCACCTTGCATAGCTTCCTGGCTGATGAATGTAAATTCTCCTCCAATATTTTCTGATAAGATGCTGCATTCATCCTGCCATCAATTTTGATTACCCCCCCAAAAAAAACAAAAACCATAAAAACCCCATGGCAGTTCCGGTTAAGTTTTTCCCAGCCTTTGAGTAGCATGTATATCTTGTTTGATAACTCAGGGGGTCTGTAGATGTTGGCCAGGCTAAGTCTTTTCACTCTGTGATACATGAAAACATTGCATGGATTAGGAGACTGCCAAACTGATGGGCACTGAGAGACCTCACTAGCCTTTGACCAATATGGCCTTGGCCACAGGCACCACCGTGCAGCAAAAAAAAAAAAAAAAAAAAAGTCTCCTCCTTCCTAGTAATGAAGAAGAGCACCACGGCCCATGGGGCCACAAAAAGCATCGGCTTCCTCCCCCTCTCCCGTAATGAACAGCACTACAACCACAAATACAATCAGCCACCTCCTCCTCACCCGGGAGCGAAGAGCACCAGGACCCACAGTCCACAAAAAGTATGTTTCCTCCTTCCTTTCCTGCTCCGGCAGTGAGGAGCAGCATGGCACGTGGGGCTTCGAGGAACATCGGACTTCCCCCTCTTGCCCCAGCAGTGAGGAGCAGTATGGCCCATGAGATGGCAAAAAACATTGGCCTCCCTCCCCATGCTGCAGAACATATAGAGGATAGAAGAGAGAGCGAGCCTATGAGTTTATGCAGGTGTGAATGACTGAACATGTGAGACAACTATGAGTATTATGTGACTGAGAATGTGAGTATGAGCATGTGCGTGTGAGAATAAGAGAACGTGTGTGATTGAGCACGAAAGAGAACAAGCATGTGTGTGTTTGTAATTGGACATGAAAGAATGAGCAAGCATATGTGTGTATATGATTGAGCATGTGAGCGTGCGTGGATATGACTGAGCATTTGTGAGAGAAAGCAAGGAGAAAGTTGGTAAGCAACAACTCCCTTCCCTCTCCCTGCTAATCCACCACAATCAAAATTTCTCAGGTATGGACAGCAGAGGACTTTATAGGGTGCATTCTGATGTATCAGCCATTCTAAAATATTTTATTGACATCTGGAAAAGTTTCCTACAAGTTTTTAATTATTGAATATTCTATTCAGCTTTTTGAAATATTAATAATTTTTATTAGTATGGTTTTACTATTACAATCTATTTTTTTATTTTGTTTTATGAGGATTGTGATATTTGTTTTACCATAGTTGCACTGCATACAGAAACTGGCTTGTTGCAGTTTCCAGTTTAGTTTTATCTGCATGTTTCTAGTTACACTTTATAGTTTCTCTATTCAGTATTTGGTGAGGGTCTGTCTGTTCTGAATGTGTGACTGAGGACGTGTTCTAGCATGTAGTTTCTGTGTAGGAATCTATAAGAGCCTGGCTCGTTCTGCTTTCCTAATAGGGGGTGTATTAGGGATTGGTGTAATATTTACAGTGTTGCCTTTTCATACGTAGGTTGTTACTATTCAAGTGGTAGCAGTCAGTACGGTTTTGGTATGGGACATTTATTATATTGTAATTCAATTTACTCATGGCTTTGAGTGCTAAGCCTACATCTAACATGCATTACTATAGGCCTATATAAGTTCCACGTGCCTTTTCATTTACCTTTTTTTTTTTGGCAGGGTTTCTGGCTGGTACCACAGCAATGCATATAAATATAACATTCATTGTTGTAAGTTACATTTTTACCTCAGGATGTTCTCTCATGCAAAATCTGGTATTATAAATGTGTGGTTAGATTGGGGGCCCATGATTGCAAGGTTCTGAAGGGAACTCTTGTGTATAGCCCCCAGCCCAGGACTGACATCACAATGACTGGAGAAAAAGTTGGAAGTGGATATAAAATAAGGGGGGGAAAAATCCTTGGTAGTAGTGAATGAAGGCTCATGGCACCAGGATCTCTATACTGGTTCCAACTGAACTGGAAGCCCAAAGAAGCAGAAGGAAATGCTAGGTCAAAAAAACCAAAACAAAAACAAAAAAAAAAACCCACAAAGCCACCAACTTGTATTGATGTATGTTACGTTCAAGGTGAGGAGCACACTTTTTCACTTGGCCATAGGTGCCAAATGGCCTGGCTATGGCTTTAGGCATCAACCTCCAGGACCCAAGGAGGGCACCAACCACCGGTAGTACATAGATATGGCATAAGTTCTCCCTCAATGCAGTAGCATGTCACTATGTGATGCCAGAAGAGGGGTTATTATAGCATCTGCCATGAATCCACAAGGTGTTCCCCTTGGAAGGAGCACTCCTCACCATAATCCTGGGTATCACACCAGTCTCCAAGGTCCAGTGACTCATTCACCTCTGGAGCCCAGGAAGATGTAGCCTCTTCTCTCATCTCCTTGTTGTACTGACATAGATAGTTTGAGAAGGAATCAGTAGTTCCTGATATTCATCAGTTCTTCTGATGCATCTATGGGAATGGGCAACTGATGGATACTAATCATGTATGAGCCCAATAACTCCCAGTCAGGTAATTCTAGGAGCAGGATCTAAGGGCTCCCTTAAGAGAATCATCTCTTTTGCAAGGACCTTATGAGGAGGATGTTGGTTTCCATTCCACTGAAAGTCCAAGGTGCTCCTAGAATTTCTTTGTCTTATTGATATGGCAGATGCAGTTACTGCATTCAAGCTCCAGGATTCAAAAAGCAGCAGCTACTACATTGGTCTGAGGCAATCAAATCCACCTTCAAGAAGCCCAAGGTTTTAGCTCTCCAGGCTCCAAGGAGAAAGTTCTCTTATGCCCGATTATGGCTTAGCCTACTATCAAGTCCCTCGAATGAGAGTACCTGCGAGATCCAACACAAACCACGAAGTTGCTAGAGCAGCTCCCTCAAATAATCGTGACTCTTAGGTCACCAAAAGATGCAATGAGGAATTTGCATGGTTTGTTCAGCCACTGACATTTTAAGTACCAGGATCTAGAGATCCCTTTTAGGTAAAAGGGTTGAAGAAGTGGTGGCTCAGTGAAAAAGCCACCATACACCCTCTTCTCCACCACCACTCCAGACCCACAGGTTACTCACTCATGTCATGCAGCCAATGAGCAGAAGAGAAATCACTTAAGTTGGTACACCTCCAAGTCACCCACTGATGTTGCATCCTTCCCTCTTAGAAACCCATGGAGCCCAAACCCAGTTTATCAGGGGGTAGGAGAACGGTAATCTACTCCAAGCATCTTCCTGATCCACAGAAGTGCTCATTCCTTTCCTAAACATGTGTACTATTCAAGAACCTGTTTCAAAACACCTTAGTTTCTGTCTGGAAGAAGGAGTTGGGCAGCATTATGCTCCCTAGACTAAAGTGACTATATCCATATAGATATTATTCCAGCTCTCAGAGAGCATCTCTTATTAGGAGTAGGGAAGTCCACTTCCAATATTGTATGTTGCCTTTTGGTCTTGAATCAGCACCCCGTATTTAACAAAATGCCTTGCATGAGTACCTGCATATCTACTACAGATGTGCTTCGTTTTTTTCTACCGGGTCGTTTTTTGACTCGGATACTTCGTGGTAAAATTCGGGTTTTCTCGTTTCGTTTTTTTGAAAAACGAAACGAGAAAACCCGAAACCGGGTCAAAAAACGAAGCGGGAAACGAAGCTTAAAAAAACCCACCCCAAGCATTTAAAAGCATTTTCATGCATACATACAAACTCACCCCCCATCCCGATCCCTCCCCAAGACTTACGAACATCCCTGGTGGTCCAGCAGGGTCCCGGGTGCCATTTGTTCCTCCGTGCACATGTGCGCCATTGTCAGCCTTGCTCCTCAAAATGGTGCCAAACAGCCTCTGAACTACTATGTCACAGGGGCTACCGGCGCCATTGGTCAGCCCCTGTCACATGGTAGGAGAACCGACCAATGGCGCCGAAAGCCCCTGTGACATAGTAGTTCAGAGGCTGTTCGGCACCATTTTGAGGAGCAAGGCTGACAATGGCGCACATGTGCACGGAACAGCAAATGGCACCCGGGACCCCGCTGGACCACCAGGGATGTTCGTAAGTCATGGGGAGGGATCGGGATGGGGGTGGTGGTGGTTGTGTTATAGGTAATCTTAATGTTTGGGGTGGTTTTTAAATTGAAAAAAAAAAATTTGCCTCTCCCCATGCAAACCTGAAAAACGGATTTTCCCCGAAGTTCGATGAAAATCTTTTTCGGGTTTCGGGGCCCCCGAAACACGACGAACTAGGCAAGATATTATCTACATGATTTGACAGTGCAAGTCTACCCCACCAAGATAGCTGGTCACTCAAAGGTACAGCTCAGGAAGGCATCATGGAATTAATTAACAAATCCATCCAAGTGTTTGAATTGCCAGAATTGGTTATTAATTTCTCTAATATAAATCTCAGGCAGCTGTCTTGATAGGATTTCTAAAACTTCTGCTAAACAAGACAGGCAAAGATCAGTCCTTTATAAAATCAACTGTACATGGTCCTCTTATGACATCTCAGCTGAAGAGCTCAATAGGCCCTAAGACATTGATGGATTCCAGCCAATCAGCATCTCTATCACCAGCCAAAGAGACAGGCACTATACTGGTGGCCGATTCATTCTGTATGCTTCTGGTAAAGATTGTCTAGATTTTGGATGTGTCCAACCTGGGTTGGGGAACTCATATAAAGGGATTTCATACCCAGGGTCTAAGGTCCGCTAAGGATGAATCTTCATCAGAGAAATTTCCTTAAGCCAAGGGAAATAAGGCTTTCCCTAATGTCTTTAGGAGGTCAATTGGATAATGAATTAGTCCTCATCCATACAGACATGCAAGTTCTTATCTTCATCAACAAGCAGAGAGGAACAGGATCATACCTCCTGCAAGTATGGCTCTGGAGCCATGTATCTGGTGGACAGACTGTTGGTCCCTGGATAGGGGATCTGAAACCTGAATATTCCGCAGGTGCAGCACATCCATCATAGCTTTGGTTTCATCATCTCTAACAGGGAGGTTGCCGAATTTCTGTTACAGCAAAAGGGAGCAAGGTAATTAGCCTCAGATACCTTTACCCTAGACTTGAGGCAGGGCCTTCATGCACTTAATTTTCCATTTCCTTTGGTTATAAGGCTTACAGAAACTCAGAAAAAAAAACCCGAGAACCATGCTCTTCATAGCTCCCTATGGGCTGAGACAGTTTTAGTTCCCGCTCCTTAGGCAATATCTACAAGGGGAATTTCCTGACAGGTTGAGAGATTCCCAAAAACTGACCAATAGGATTAGAGACCACCATACTATTCCAGCACTGGGTTCTAGAAAAAAAACTAAGACCGTTCTCCTGTTTCACACAAAGTTGCTTGAGTACCTTATATATGTCTCTAAGACTGTTTGAGAACAGATGCTTATGATTCAACTTCGTGAAACTGGTGCTATCACCCCCGTGTAAAAAGTAAATCCATCTTCATGCAACTCTGCATTGTACTTTTTTTTCTGCAAGGCTGGCTTCACTTCAATCCTCCAGTCATGCCTTCCACTGTATCAGGGAATCTTAGCCTGATGCTCATCCAGTTATTAAAAGCTGTTTTCAAGCCTCTGGACTCTCGTGAATTGAAGTAAAGAGTTCCTTATCTTTAACAGGTGTTCTCCAAGAACAGTAAGATGTTAGACCTCACACGAGTGACATCATTGGATGGAGCCCAGCACAGAAAAGTTATGTCAAGGTTTATGGAACTTTGCCTGTGCATACTGAGCATGCCCTTTACCACACATCCACATGGGGTCCCTCTTCAGTCTCGTAACATAGAATTACGATAAAATTTAGAACAAAAAGTAAGAGAAACTCAACTCCGTGGGGTGGCAGTCAGGTTTTGTGAAGACTAACATTCTACTATCCTAGGAGGAAACCTGTTACAGATAAGCAACTCTGTTTTCTCTAGGACAAGCAGGATGGTAGTCCTTACACATGGGTGAATCATTAGCTACTGGCAGCTCCCTAACACAAAAGGGGACCAACGGGCACAACAACCACAGAGAACATAAGAACTTGCCATGCTGGGTCAGACCAAGGGTCCATCAAGCCCAGCATCCTGTTTCCAACAGAGGCCAAAACCAGGCCACAAGAACCTGGCAATTACCCAAACACTAAGAAGATCCCATGCTACTGATGCAATTAATAGCAGTGGCTATTCCCTAAGTAAAATTGATTAACAGCCATTAATGGACTTCTCATCCAAGAACTTATCCAAACCTTTTTTGAACCCAAAGGGGGAGACAGCCTGAAACCAAATAATGGGCCCTAGGCAGGGAGAGTCGGGTTCTATACCTCAGAAATTCCAAAGAACAGACTGGCCGAACCTATCATCACGTCGGCCATCCCTATCCAGGCAGTAGTGAGATGCGAATGTATTGAGAGAACTCCATGTCACAGTCCTGCAGATCTCCTTCACAGGAACTGTTTGCTAGTGGCCCATGTAAAGCTTACTCTATGCTTATGGCCAGGGACACAAGAACACTTAGTAAAAGTATAATGTATTTTTATTAATCAATATAAGTGTTCTCGGGAGATGCCGGGTACTGGGTGCCCTTAGTCTTACAAACTGACCAGCATCTCCCTGGATACAGGAAGTGACCCTTGTTTTATAGATAACATTCAAATACAGGAAAAGGATAGAAGGTTCTAGAGATTTGCATGACTGCCCAAAGAATCATTTACATAAGTTGTAATGTCAACTGCATGATAACATCATCACTAACTACCCTGATTGGCTTCCCAGGATGTGTAGCCCATTTCCCATGGCTCTCTTTGTTCTGTTAAACTCTTACTGGGCAAGACAATCAACACGTCTGTAGTTATGTTGATTACAAACTCCTGAGAATAGTGCCTGAAGCTCCCCTGTGGTTTCTTCTTTGTGACCCTATGAATAGGCATCACCTGTCTGGTGCCAGCTTGCCTGCTTCTACAGATATTCAGGGACATTCTGTAAGTCACTCAGAGTCCATTCAGCCCAGGCAGGCCAAAGACACACAGAGGCTTCTGGGGATTTCCTTCTCCATGTTGGTTTTCTGTTCAGGCATACTTCTCACCCACTGACGTTGGCATGCCTCTGACAGAATGAGCCTTGACATGACCCCCAAGATGCAGTCCCGCCTGGGCATAACAGAAGGAGATGCAGTCCGCTAGCCAACTGGATAGTGTCTGTTTGGCAATGGCAATTCCCAAACTATTCTTGTCAAAAGAAATAAAAAGCTGGGAGGACTGTCTATAGGCTTCTGTCCGCTCCAGACAGAAGGCTAAGGCTCTCTTGCAATCCAGATTGTGCAGTGCTTGTTTGCCTTGGTGTGAATGTGGCCTGGGAAAGAATGTTGGCAGGATGATTGACTAGTTAAAATGGAAATCCGTCAACACCTTAGGCAGGAACTTAGGGTGCGTATGTAAGACCACCCTGTCATGATAACATTTTGTATAAAGGTGGAAAGTCACTAAGGCCTGGAGCTTTTTGACCCTGCACGCTGAAGAGATCGCCACCAAAAATATGACCTTCCAGGTCAGGTACTTTAGGTCATAGGAGCCCAGTGGCTCAAAGGGAGCTTTCATCAGCTGAGAAAGCACCACATTGAGGTCCTAGACACAGTGGGAAGCCTTAGAGGAGGCTTCAATTGAAGCAGGCCCTGCATGAAGCATACGACTATCGGCTGTACAGAGATGGGCGTTCCATCTACACCTTGGTGGTATGCACCAATTGCACAGAGATGAATTCTGAGTTGGTCTTCAAGTCAGCCTTAGATAGGTGCAGAAAGGAGTCAAGCAATTTTTGTGTGGGGCAGGAGAACGGATCTAGGGCCTTCTGCTCACACCACACAGAAAACCTCCTTCACTTCAGTCTGTAGGACTTTCTGGTGGAAGGCTTTCTGGAAGCCAACAGGAGTGAGACATCCTCAGAGATCGAGCAGCTGCAGGATTAACCTCTCAACATCCAGGCTGTGAGCGATAGGGCCTGGAGGTTGGGATGCTGCAGCCTGCCCTGATCTTGCGTGATGAGATCTGGGGAAGGCTCCAGACTAAATCCCATGCTACATCCTTCTTACATGTATCCTGATACATACATTACTTCCTTCCTGTGTTCCTCCCCCCACATATTCTAGTTCCTGGCTCTGCCACAGATTCTTCTTCCATGTAGATATCCAGGAACAGGAAGGGGATAAAGAATCCAAAACTGGGTACATTCTACCATGGTCATGCCCAGTATGGGAAGCAGTTAAGGACCTTGCAAGTTTTCACAACCTGTCCAAACACTTTCTACTTAGAACACTGACTAAAGAGTCATTTCCCATTGGATATTCAGGGAAATGTCTGGTTCCATAAGCCAAGTTTTCATGTGACAGGGGCCAAGACAGAGCAAGGTGAGCATGTAGAGCACTGGACATGTGCACCACTTTGAAACACCTAAAAAGCAAGGGGTTTTGGCAACTGACAGGGAGATAGCAGCACTTATAAAAATATAGAAACAGATCATCTGTGCCAAGTCCCAAAACACACTTACCAGAATATGTATTTTTTTTTATTGGGAGGTATGTAAATCAAAAAGGATTTGCTGTGGTCTCAAGAGCCCGCTTTGTTAACAGAGGGACATGTTATAAAACATGCCCAGAGGTTCTTGGTCACTTGCTCGCAGCCTGAGGTCCCAGAGTGTGTGGTTCTCACGTGCTTTAGACCCTGCTCCCAGACACACAGTGCAGCTAGTTCTCAGAACTGGTATTTATCCTGGAAGGGTTCCCAGCATCGTTTTCCAGAGCACCCGTTGCCATTACATAAGCAGCACTCTGTCCTCACTTACAGCAGCGACACCACTAATATAGGAGAGCACTTTCCACTAACACTTAGTGTCAAAGAAGTTTTAATCATCATTGACCCTTTCCTCATCCCATCCAAAACTTAAGAGACCAGGAGACAAACACTAGTCTTCAGGGCCACAAATAAGACTAGTTTTCAGGATCAGCAAAATACTTTAAACTCCTCAAGAATTGGAAACACTGCCCACATACCTCACATGATCAAATTGACTGCAGCTATGTGGCTGGGAGAACCCAGAATGTGAGACTATTAGCTTTGCACTTGGCACATGCAGCCCCCAGTGTATTGCCTGCTCTTGAAGATAGTTGGAGATTTCACAATATCTTTCATCCCCAGCCTCAATGCATTTTACAAATTCAAAACATGTCAATAGCATGCACCCATCGCGACCAACTCTGGTATTTGGGTTTCATGACAATGTCCTACCACAAAAACAGTTACAAGGAACAATAATTATTAATAACTGAATAGTGGCTTGTCCAAGCTCAGTTACATGTAGAGCTGGGACCGGAATTCAGATCCGAGAAATCATCCTACACTTGTAATGCATGGCTAGGTTTTAGTAGAGCAGCAGTATTTAGATTGGCTAGTCTTATAGAAATGCTGCAAGTGTTCTCAGCACCAGTCACAAGCAGTTCAGCCAAAGACTGCAAAGGAAGGCACAAACAGAAGAAGTTTTAAATCACAAAGAGAGTCTCCAATACTATTCCGCAAAGCGAGATAGTAACAGGGGATCCTGGAAAGAGGATAAAAACCACCCATTAGCAGAGAGTGTGAAAGCATAAGAAGAGATCAGCAAAGCAAGAGACCTGGTTTTAGGAAGCAGCAGCTTCCTCTAAAAAGGTGCTATGGCACCACCCCCAGCACCCCTAAAGATTGCTACCTACTTACCTTTCTGGCGAGTCCAAGGGCAATGTAGCACTTCTCTCCTGGGTCCACGATCTCCACCTCGAAGTAATGGCTTCTGGTGCTGAGTGGATGCCGTGCTTGAGCCAGCCCCACATCGATAATGCTCTTCCCTTTCCCTACATACTCCAGGAGCTGCAAAGGAAGAGAGGCATTACTGCTAAAGTGTACGTGTCAGTGAGTGAAGAAAGAAGTGGGGGGAGTGGGGCATGTTAAAGAGGAGAAACTAGCCAAGGGCCAGAGGGGAGTCACTAAAGGAAGAGCTGTGGAGGGCAACAAAATACCACAGATGTGAGAAAAACTAGGGCACCCGGTGCAGAGATGAAAGATGAGTGATCTAGCAGGTCTCTAGCACTCCTATTTTGCAGTTGTCTTGGTTACTGCATGGGGAGATGTTGCTAAACAAGAGACTGTGTGCCGATTGCCAGCCTTACACACAGGTCAATACAGTAAAGTGCGGCCGCGATTACCCTGCTCCTAACCCGCTTTCTACTCACTTTTCGGCCGCGTTAGTCCAACCTGCGATACACTATCCCCTTTAACCTACTCTTAACCGCGTCCTTAAATCCCCAGGTAACCCCTTCCGCCCGCATGTAAACGATCGAATTAGCTATTCCCTCCCATACAGTAACGCGCGCCCTGACTATCGTTTTTTTACCCTGCCGTTTTGCCGCGCGTTTAACCTGCTAACTTACCGCCTACCCTTACCCCTGCGTTAGAGGCAAGGGTAAGGGTAGGCAGCAAACTTTCCCCCAGCCCCCGCTCACCTGCCCTGGCCGCGTCCATGGGTGCTGGTCTCCGGGGCAGCCCCAGTCCTCTCCCCTCCTCCCGAAGCAACGAAGGCGGAAAAAAGCGAAAAAGCGAAAAAAAAAAAAGTAGCAAGAGAGAGAGGGGAGAGAGGACGGGCAATCCTACGCTCAGGATTGCCCGTCCTCTCTCCCCTCCTCCCGAAGCAAGGCGCGAAAAGCAGCCTTGCTCCGGGAGGAGGGGAGAGAGGACTGGCAGTGTAAAGCAACGAAGCGACTTACTTTTTTTGCAGCCCCCTTTCGGAGACAGACATTGGCGAAGACGACCGCGGCTCCCCTGCCTCCAGCTGCCCGCGAAGATGGACGCATCGCACGGGCACGATGGACGCATCGCACGGGGCCATTTTCGCCCGTGCGATGCGTCCATCTTCGCGGGCAGCTGGAGGCAGGGGAGCCGCGGTCGTCTTCGTTGTAAGTCGCTTCGTTGCTTTACACTGCCAGTCCTCTCTCTTGCTACTTTTTTTTTTTTTTCGCTTTTTCGCTTTTTTTTTTTTCGCTTTTTCGCTTTTTTCCGCTTTCGTTGCTTGCTTCGGGAGGAGGGGAGAGAGGACTGGCAATCCCGAGCGTCGGAGAACCGTCCACTTCCTGGTACCTGTCATTTCAAATGTCATTTGAAATGACAGGTACCATTTCAAATGTCATTTGAAATGACATTTGAAATGACAGATACCAGCGTGTCCGTGAAGCGTTAGGCCAGCACACCCAGGATACTGTATAGCGCTCTATACAGTAAAATGGGTTGCGTGGGCCTAACGCTTCACGGACGCTTCTTAGACGCAGCTTGCATTTGCAAGCTATTTACATACAGTATCGAGTGGTAGGTGAGCAGGACTCTGCGTGTGGTAACCGCAGGTGCGCCTGGCACTAACGCAGCTCTTCCTACCGCTCCTTACTGTATCGGCCTGACAGAGGGTAATAGTGCTGATCTGCAGCTGAAGCCATTTTTCTTTTCAACTCAGAAGATTCCTCCTGCTTCTTTGCACTTCCAGCTAAAATCTCAAACAAGGTTGGCATCCTGGCACCATGAGCCTTCATTAGCAACTACCCAAGGATGTTTCCCTTATTTTATATCACCTCCACTAAATGATAGGAAAGTTTTTCAAAACTATATGCGCTGATGCACAGGCCTGCAGGTTTTGAACATACATGCAGGACAACAAGGAGAGAAAAGGCAGTAGGGGGAACAGATGCAGCAGCAGAGGGGAGACACTGTCTCTGCCATGGCATGGCCCATTGGCCAAACCTTTACCAAAGAGATGGGAAGGATTATCAGTATTCCACTCCAGCCCCACACTCTACAGGCCCTCAGCCTCTCTCTCACCTCTGGGCCTCCTCTTCACGGGTCGCCACAGGATGGGCTCTGCAGCGGCCCTGCTACGGGCCTCTTCCTCTTCTCGGGCCACTGCGACTTGGGATTCGCGGTGGCCCGTAAGCGCAAGTGCTGCTTCTCTTCTGCACGCGCTGATGCTTCTCCTACTTCCTGCCCACGCGGCTCTGGCAATGTTTACTTCCGGGGCAACACAGGCAGGAAGGAGGAGGATCATCAGCTCGTTTAAATGCGATCTTTTTCTTTGGGCCGTGGTGACGTGAGCCTCGCCACGGCCCTGCCTATCTGCCTGGCGCTGCGCGAGCCTCCCTGCGCCCGGGGGCATGGGGATACTAAAAAACTAATTTTAAAGGGTCGGTGCAGCCGATAAAAAAAAGGCTCGGCACAGCCGATAAAAAAAAAAAAATTTCCCGATAGTCCACGAAACGCTGCAAGTGTCAGCAAAAACGTCTTGGCGTGTCATAGGTTTGCCATCACTGGTCCTGAGTCCATCTGGCTACACGCTAGGAAAGTAATTTTTAACCCTCTTCACAGGCAGCAAGGAGATGCTGGGATAGGAAGGGATTAAGATAAAGGGGAAAAGATACTGGGGGAGGGAGGGCACCAGTGAGACTGACATTAGTACCAGGCAAAATAGAAACTATTCTTCAGAACAAAATTAACTGTGCTTATGGTCAGTTATGACTTAATGGGGAAAAAAAGCCAACATGGATATAGAAAAAAGTCAGCATTTCTAATATATTAGAATTTTTTGATGGTGTAAAAGATTTAGATATGGGCGAGCTGGTCAACATTATGTATCTGGATTTTCAGAAGGTTTTAGATAAAGTCCTTCATGAGACATTCCTCAGGAAATTAAAAAAAAAACCATGGGTGTAAAAGATTTAGATATGGGCGAGCTGGTCAACATTATGTATCTGGATTTTCAGAAGGTTTTAGATAAAGTCCCTCATGAGACATTCCTCAGGAAATTAAAAAAAAAACAACCATGGATAGGAGATGGTGTCTTACTATGGTTTGGTAACTGATTAAAAGATAAGGAAAAGGGAGCAATGATTGAATTGTTCAAATTTGTAGATGATACAAAATTATTCAAACTAGTTAAGACAACCAGATTGTGAGAAACTGCAGAAGAACCTTGGGAGACTGGAAAACTGGCCATATAAATGGCAGATGAAATTTAAAGGTGGACAAGAGCAAAGTGGTGCACATATGAAAAAATAATCCTAACTACATGCATGATGCTAAGTTCCACACTTGGTCAAGAAAAGGATTTGTGCTTAGCTCATAAGAACATAAGAAATTGCCATGCTGGGACAGACCAAGGGTCCATCAAGCCCAGCATCCTGTTTCCAACAGAGGCCAAAAACCAGGCCACAAGAACCTGGCAATTACCCAAACACTAAGAAGAACCCATGCTACTGATGCAATTAATAGCAGTGGCTATTCCCTAAGTATAATTGATTAATAGCCATTAATGGACTTCTCCTCCAAGAACTTATCCAAACCTTTTTTGAACCCAGCTACACTAACTGCACTAACTACCTTCTCTGGCAACAAATTCCAGAGCTTTATTGTGAGTTGAGTGAAAAAGAATTTTCTCCGATTAGTCTTAAATGTGTTACTTGCTAACTTCATGGAATGCCCTCTAGTCCTTCTATTATTCGAAAGTGTAAATAACCGAGTCACATCTACTCGTTCAAGACCTCTCATGATCTTAAAGACCTCTATCATATCCCCCCTCAGCCGTCTCTTCTCCAAGCTGAACAGCCCTAACCTCTTCAGCCTTTCCTCATAGGGGAGCTGTTCCATCCCCTTTATCATTTTGGTTGCCCTTCTCTGTACCTTCTCCATCGCAACTATATCTTTTTTGAGATGCGGCGACCAGAATTGTACACAGTATTCAAGGTGCGGTCTCACCATGGAGCGATACAGAGGCATTATGACATTTTCCGTTCTATTAACCATTCCCTTCCTAATAATTCCTAACATTCTATTTGATTTTTTGACTGCTGCAGCACACTGAGCCGACGATTTTAAAGTATTATCCACTATGATGCCTAGATCTTTTTCCTGGGTGGTAGCTCCTAACATGGAACCTAACATCGTGTAACTACAGCAAGGGTTATTTTTCCCTATGTGCATCACCTTGCACTTGTCCACATTAAATTTCATCTGCCATTTAGATGCCCAATCTTCCAGTCTTGCAAGGTCCTCCTGTAATGTATCACAGTCTGCCTGTGATTTAACTACTCTGAATAATTTTGTATCATCCGCAAATTTGATAACCTCACTCATCGTATTCCTTTCCAGATCATTTATATATATATTGAAAAGCACCGGTCCCAATACAGATCCCTGAGGTACTCCACTGTTTACCCTTTTCCACTGAGAATATTGACCATTTAATCCTACTCTCTGTTTCCTGTCTTTTAACCAGTTTGTAATCCACGAAAGGACATCGCCTCCTATCCCATGACTTTTTAGTTTTCGTAGAAGCCTCTCATGAGGGACTTTGTCAAACGCCTTCTGAAATCCAAATACACTACATCTACCGGTTCACCTTTATCCACATGTTTATTAACCCCTTCAAAAAAATGAAGCAGATTTGTTAGGCAAGACTTCCCTTGGGTAAATCCATGTTGACTGTGTCCCATTAAATCATGTCTTTCTATATGCTCTACAATTTTGATCTTGAGAATAGTTTCCACTATTTTTCCCGGCACTGTGTGTGGCAGAAGCCAAAAAGGTAAATAGCATGTTAAGAATTATTCAGAAAGGAAGAGAGAACAAAACAGAATATCATCTGTTCTGATCTAGGAACCTCTGGCCTAATGCATGAACAAGAAAAAAGGTGCAGAGAAGGGCAACAAATATGACAACCCCCTAACAAAGAAAGCTAAACAGATTAGAGCTCTTCAGCTTGCAGAAGAGCACAAGATGGATGTATAGCAAATGTTGCTTACCTGTAATAGGTGTTCTCACAGGACAGCAGGATGTTAGTTCTCACATATGGGTGACATCACAGGATGGAGCCCAATCACGGAACACTTTTGTCAAAGTTTCTAGAACTTTGACTGGCACCTACTGGGCATGCCCAGCATGGCACTAAACCTGCAGCCAGCAGAGGTCCCCCCTTCAGTCTTGTTTAAAGCTACAGGAAGTGCCGAAAAATAAAATAAGAAAATGTAATGAACCCAACACCACGGGGCGGCGGGTGGGTTTCGTGAGGACTAACATCCTGCTGTCCTGTGAGATCACCTGTTACAGGTAAATAACATTTGCTTTCTCAAAGGACAAGCAGGATGGCAGTCCTCACATATGGGTGAGTACCGAGCTGAGGATGTCCGAGAAATGCACCAAATGTACCCAAGATGTGCAACAGGCACAAGTATTGGGGAGGAATTTGGTAGAGGGCATCCTGAACCCTAACGGGCAGGTGGAAAGGTGTTAGTACATCAAGTTGTAAAAAGGTTGCGCAAGACAGATTGGCCAAAGATGGAATCCTGTCTTCCGGCCTTGTCTAAGCAATAATGGGCTGTAAAGGTATGGAGAGAACTCCAGGTAGCAGCCCTGCAAATGTCATGAAGCGGCACCGAGCGTAGGTGTGCTACTGAAGTCGCCATGGCCCTCACAGAGTGTGCCTTAACACTGTCTTGAAGTGGAATGCCTGTTTGCTGATAGCAAAAGGATATGCAGTCCGCTAACCAGGAGGAGAGAGTCTGTTTACCCACAGGTTGCCCCAATCTGGTGGAAAGGAAAGAGACAAACAATTGAGTGCTTTTCCTGTGGGCAGCTGTATAGTCTAGATAGAATGCTAGAACACGTTTACAATCAAGGGTATGTGGAGCCTGTTCTCCCAGATTGGACTTAGGCCTGGGAAAGAAGGTAGGTAGTATAATGGATTGATTAATGTGAAACTCGGATACTACCTTAGGTAAGAACTTAGGGTGAGTTCGGAGTACTGCCCGGTCCTGCAGAAGTTTAGTGTAAGGCGGATAGGTAACTAGGGCCTGTAACTCACTAACTCTGCAAGCAGATGTTATTGCCAAAAGTAAAATCACTTTCCATGTGAGATAGCGAAGATCACAGGATTGGAGAGGCTCGAATGGTGGTTTCATGAGCCGACCCAAAACCAGATTGAGGTCCCAAGAAGGGTGGAAGCTTGAGGTGAAGCAAGCCCTTCAGAAAACAATTTACGAGGGGTTGTACTGAAAGAGGAACATCCCCGACACCTCTATAGAAGGCGGCTACCGCACTGACATGCATTCTGATGGAGGAGGTTTTTAGACTTGATTCTGACAAGTGCCAGAGATAGTCTAGAAACTTTGTGGTGGAACAGGTAAAGGTATCAAGGGATTGAGAAGAACACCATGATGTAAACCTGTACCATTTGTAAAGATAAGATTTTCTCGTGGAAGGCTTCCGTGAAGCAATCAGGACACGGGAAACTGGCTCCGAAAGGTTAAGTGCCTGAAGAATTAACCTTTCAACATCCAAGCAGTCAGAGACAAGGCCTGAAGATTGGGGTGGCATAGGCACCTGTTGTTCTGAGTGATCAGAAACAGGTCCTTTCCCAAGGGAATGTGTCCTGAAGAATTGGAAACCACGCCTGGCGAGGCCAGTGAGGTGCTATCAGGATCATGCGTCACTTGTCCTGATGTAACTTCACGAGAGTCTTCGAGAGAAGTGGAAGTGGAGGGAATGCATACAGGAGACCGGTTGCCCATGAGAGGGAGAACGCATCTCTTGGCTGAGAGTGTTGGCTGCGAGTGAGAGAGCAAAGGTTCCCTACTTTGCGGTTCTGAGGTGACGCAAAGAGGTCTATGTGGGGGTAACCCCAACGCTGGAATATTGAGTCCGCTACAGTGGGGTCGAGGGACCACTCGTGTGATTGAAAGGCGCGACTCAGCTTGTCCGCCAACACATTGTCCACTCCCGGCAAGTAGGTGGCCCTGAGGTACATCGAATGGGAGAGGGCCTCCGCCCATATCTGCGCAGCCTCCTGACACAGTAGGTAGGAGCCCGTCCCTCTCTGTTTGTTGATGTACCACATGGCCACCTGGTTGTCCGTCTGAATGAGGATGACCTGGTTGGAAAGGTGATTGTGAAATACCCTGATAGCGTAGCTGATTGCTTGAAGCTCCAGGAAACTGATTTGGTGTTTGGCTTCCTCTGGAGACCAAGTCCTTTGTGTCTGCAAATTGGCGACATGGGCTCCCCAGCCGAGGTTGGAAGCATCGGTGGTGAGAATTATTTGAGGGTCTGGAGCCTGGAAGGGCAGGCCTCAAAGGAGATTGATCTGATTTTGCCACCAGGATAGAGACTGACGAAGTGAGTCGGTGATGTGGACAGTGGTCAATAAGAGGTTGGACGGACTGAGTCCATTGTGATCTTAGAGTCCACTGCATGACTCATGGCCAAGCGGGCCAAACCTGTACTGAGGACGCCATGTGTCCTAGCAGGATGAGGAAGTGGCGTGCAGTTGTGCGTTGCTGAGACTGTAGCTGGTGTGCGAGAGAGATGAGAGTAAGAGCTCGCTGTCGAGGCAGAAATGCCTTTGCCTGCAAGGTGTCCAAGTCTGCCCCAATGAATGATAAAGTTTGAGATGGGACTAAGCAGGATTTTGCGTAGTTGACGAGAAATCCTAGCGAAGTCAGAGTATGTAAAGTAAGATGTAGGGACGACAGAGCAGCCTGCTGAGTAGGAGCCCTCATCAACCAATCGTCTAGATAGGAGTGGACGTGAACATCTTGAGTCCTGAGGAAGGCTGCTACTACTACTACTAGGCACTTGGTGAAGACTTGTGGTGCAGATGCCAGGCCGAATGGTAATACTCGGTACTGATAGTGCTTGGGGCCTACCAGAAATCTCAGGAACCTGTGATAAGATGGAGTTTTCACAATGTGTGTATACGCGTTTTGAAGGCCTTGAGAGAGAGCAGAGCCAGTCTCCTTTTTGCAGAAGAGGAAGGAGGGAACCCAAGGTTACCATTTTGAACTTTTCTCGGTGGAGGTACTTGTTGAGGGCACGTAGGTCCAGAATTGGACGAACGCCGCCTGATTTTTTGCGGATTAGAAAGTACCAGGAATAGAATCCTAGGCCTTGTTGGGAGTAGGGCACTGGCTCTATTGCTTTGGACTGGAGGAGGAGGGAGACCTCCTGCTCCAGGAGAAGTGAGTGGTCGGATGTTCTCCACGTCGGTAGAGGTGGGGAGTCCGGTGGGATGGAGAGAAAGTTCAGGTGATAACCTTGAGAGATTATAGCAAGGACCCACTGCTCTGAGGTGATTGTGTGCCACCTGTTGAAATGGCACAATCGACCTCCCACTGGTATCTGAGGCAGTGGAAACTGGCTGCTGCTCTCTATGCAGGAGTCAAAAGCCAGAAGCAGGGCCCGGCTGAGGAGCTACCTGCGGATTTTGTTTCCGCGGTTGACGAGACTGGGCCTTTTGGAAAGGTCTCGTGGAACGAGTCCCAGCCTGTGGTGGATAGGACTTCTTTGGATGGAAGAATGACTTTTTAGTATCCTTCCTGAAAGGCTGTTGGGAGGAATGCTCAGAGGGCATCAGAGAGAGCTGGCGAAGGGTCTCATGATGGTCCTTGAGTTCCGCCACCGTCCGCTGAATCTGTTCGCCAAACAGATTGTCGCCTATGCAGGGCAGATCAGATAATCTGTCTTGTACTTCAGGGCGTAAGACCGACGACTTAAGCTAGACCCATCTTCTTGCCGAAATAGCAGTTGCAGATACCCTGGAAGCAGTGTCGAAGATATAAGAGGATCTGATTTCATGCTTCCCTGCCTCAAAGCTCTTGTGTACCAGGGCTTGAAGCTGTTCCTGGAATTGCTGAGGCAGGCACTCTGCAAAGTCTGTATCTGCTTGAATAAGACCCTGTTGTACTGGGTCATATACAGCTGGTAAGAGACGATCCGGGAGATAAGCATTGATCCATGGTAGACACGCCGGCCAATAGCATCCAGGAATTTCTGTTCCTTACTTGGGGGAAAAGAAGAGTGTGGTTTTGATCTTTTTGCCCTCTTTTGGGCCAATTCTACAACCACAGATTGGTGATCCAGCTAAGGTTTCTGGAATCCTGGGGCTGGCTGGACCAAATAAGTGGTATCAGCTTTCCTGTTGACTGGAGCAACAGAACCAGGGTGTTCCCAGTTCCTTTTAGGAGATCCAAAAGAACCTGGTGAATAGGGATGGAGGTTATTTCCTTGGGAGCATCCAGGAATTGTAACAGCTCCATCATTTGATGCCTATCATCTTGCTCAGTCTGTAACTGGAAGGGAACCAATTCAGACATTTCCTTCACAATATTTATGAAGGACAAGTCCTCTGGAGAAGAACGCTTCCTACTTTCAGTAGGAGAAGGTGGCAATGGTAAATCATCGGTGTCTTGAGATGAATCGTCAGTCCAGGTGTCATAGAGATCAGCATCTGTCCCTGTAGGAACCTGAGAAGGACGGGACGATAGTATTCCTGAAGGTCCTGGTCTAGGATCTGAAGGCATCGAGGGAAGTACTGGAGACACCGATAAAGGCATCAGTGCAGGCATCGAGGGATGGATCTGTGGCACTGATGGGCGCATCGGCATCGATGGTTGAGGCATTGGCAGGACTCCCCGACAGGGTAAGTGGGGAAGGCACCAGAGCCATCGGTGGAAAAGCGGCTATGAGCGCTTCCATCTTCGAGAGCAGTGGTGCCAGTGCTGCCGGAATGGGATCGATGGTCGGTTCCGCAACCGGCACCGATTTCGGTGCTGGGGGACCTTGGAGTCTATGCATCGCCTTATCGATGGCCTCCTGAACCATCCGGTCCAGTTCTTCACGGAGACCTGGAGTAAGCAGTCCCGGCTCCGGAAGGGAAGAAGGAGGCAGAGGCATAGCCGGAGGGACCACCGTTAAAGGCAAAGTCGCGGCTCCCAATACCCGTCCGGGTGAGGGTTGCCTTGGTGACCCAGTCGCAGAAAGGGTCGGTGCCTTTTCTGGACGGGGTTTCTTCAATGGCGGCTCGGACGATGGCGAGGTCGATGATTTTCCTTCCTCGATGGTCCGAGACTTCCGATGTCAATGTTTCTCTCTATGATCCCCTCGGTCCTGACGGGGAGTAGAGGTCGTCAAAGGCCGAGAAGTCATCGACGCCGGACGGTCACCTGCCATGGCAGATACTGGCGCGAAGTGGACAGTGCCGGTTCAGAAGACGTCGATGCAACAGACTGCGTCAGAGTTTGAGAACGGAAGAGAAGTTCCATTTTCTCCATTCCAGCCTTGCGACCTTTTGGTGTCATTAAGGCACATTTGGTGCAAGTCAGGACATCATGCTCGCATCTGAGACACATTACACAGACTTTATGTGGGTCTGTTATGGACATGGTGCGAGTACAGTCCTGGCACCGAACGAACTCCGACACCATGGCCTTTGAAAAAATTTAGCCGCAGTATGGTCGACGGCCAGTAGGCCAAACTTGACCGGAATCGACCGAAAACGGGTAAAATCTTACCGGAGTACCGCAGAGTAAAAAAATTCGAAGGAGGGACCCCCTGTGGGGTATGAAAGTTTTTAGTAATTCCGTGAGGAAAATTCCTGTCAGGAATCTCTGTGGAGCTCCTTAACCTGCGTGGCTACTGCTGCGCGGAAAAAAGAAGACTGAAGAGGGACCCCTGCTGGCTGCAGGTTTAGTGTCATGCTGGGCATGCCAGTGGGTGCCAGTCAAAGTTCTAGAAACTTTGACAAAAGTGTTCCATGATTGGGCTCCATCCTATGTGAGGACTACCATCCTGCTTGTCCTTAGAAAAAAATCATGCATGAGGTTAATAGGGAATAGTTATTTATTCTATCAAAACAATGCTAGGACTAAAGAACATTAAGAACATAAGAAAATGCCATACTGGGTCAGACCAAGGGTCCATCAAGCCCAGCATCCTGTTTCCAACAGTGGCCAATCCAGGCCATAAGAACCTGGCAAGTACCCAAAAACTAAGTCTATTCCATGTAACCATTGCTAATGGCAGTGGCTATTCTCTAAGTGAACTTAATAGCAGGTAATGGACTTCTCCAAGAACTTATCCAATCCTTTTTTAAACACAGCTATACTAACTGCACGAACCACATTCTCTGGCAACAAATTCCAGAGTTTAATTGTGCGTTGAGTAAAAAAGAACTTTCTCCGATTTAAACCAGTTGGCCAACAGTTGGGCTGTGGAATCTGTTGCTATAGAATGGTCAGGGTTGGTACATAGCCAAGTTGAAACAAGGTCTGGACAAGTTTCTACAGGACAGATCCACAAAAATTAGCCAGAAAGATTTGGCTTCATATTTCTTACTTCATAAACCACCTCATACTTCTAGGAATGAGCAAAAGGGAATGGACTTTCCTATTAGGATCTGCTGTGTTCTTCCAAGTGATCTGGACTAACACTGTCAGTCAGGATGTTGGGCTGAATGAACCACTGGTCTATCTCATTATGGCACTTATGTTCTTAAGGAGTTGTGTGGTGGGGGAGGATACCAGAAGGACAAGAACCCGCTAGCCACAGCCATTTGCTCACTTGCAAAAACCATGTGTCCAACAATAAGGAAAACGCACTCATCCCAAGAAAAATTAGAGGAAGCAATGACTGATTCCCTCCTCCCAGGGTTCTCAACGCTGTTCCAGAGCATCCTCAACTCCAGCCAAACCAGGTCTCTCTGCATGGCAGTGCGCAGCATTACCACTGCATCAGCCCTGAACCACCTCTATATCCCTGACAGAGAAGACAAGACTCTGAGTCCATCTGAAGTTCCAAACCCACTCCCACAGGTTTTTGTGGTTACCATGTGTCAGAGCAAAAAAAATGCAAACTAAACTTTGAACTATTCTCTCTAGAAATGATATTAGTAAATGAAGAGGAAAATACTAAGCTCACCCCTCAATGACAGGCAGTGGGGCAAAAATGAGGGCGTTGAAGCCTTTAGTCAATGGGAGCGCCAATGCCACACACATGTAGCCATGTCACAAGTGGAGATTTTACAAGCAGATTTCTACTGCCTGAACTGTACGATGGCATTCGAAGAGGAAAAGGTTCCTATCTAATTACAACTAATGGATCACATACCCAACTAGCACTATACACCACCACCTGCTCCTCAAAGCATCATTGAAAATACAGATGATGTTAGGAGCAGACATTAGGTACAGTTAAACCAAAAAGTACATATGTTAATGTGGGAGGAGAGGAAGACTAAAGGAGAAAATAGGACAAGGGAGAGTGGATGACTAAAAGATGTGCACTAGAAGGCAAGGGTAAAAGAGCAATGAAAAGAATGAGGAGAGAGGACTGGGGGGTGGAAAGATGAGAGGCCTGAAGGGAAAGAAAAATATGAGTGAGGAAGAAGCAAGGAGAGAGAGAAGGGGGGGGGGGAAGGGAAGGTGAAGAGGGTCCAATGAGTTTGCACTGAACCCTCCCAGAGCTTTATGTTCGACTGAAGAGGGGTTGTTTTTGGCTCCTACGGCCACCACAACATGGGTCAGCGAGTTACATTTTTCCACTTGTTCTTTGCTTCTACAGATTCTAGGAACTCTACAGTCTGTGTCCAAAAAAAAAAAAAAAAAACCCCAAGTACTTGGCATGGAGGTTCTGTTTAGATGGCGTCAATACAGTGACCTAAACTTTATAGCACAAGTAGAGTTTTGCTGAGCTCCTGCTGAGATAAATCTAGTGTGTGGAGGTTGCAAGAGGGATTCCATAGAATGCATGGAGCTCCATCTGCTAGCAGGGAGATCTCTGGGGTGTCCAGGCCTGGGGCTGGATAGGAGGAATATCCTGAGAAAAGCTCAGAGGTCATACATGTACGCACTGCCATGTGGGAAAATGAATCACCCATACTTTGTGCTGGCAGATTTTCCTGAATGCGTTTCAGATTATGGGAAAAAGCAAAAGGATGTGTCTGTACGAGTGCAAGAAAGGACAGACGGTGGAAGGGAAAGGAGTCAAAAGAAGAGACAAGGAGGAAAGAGAAAAGGAGAGGGCAGACGAGGACAAACACAAGAAAAGATGGAAAAAGGCAAGGAGTTATAGGGGGAATAAGGCAGTACATAAGCTTAAGAATAGAGTTAGACACTTGTGGGGGAGGGAAAGAAAAATAAGGAATATAAAAATGAAAAAAAAAGGCAAATGGGTGGGCAGAGGTGGAAAATAAGACACCTGGATATAAAGGAGAGATAAAGAGGCCTCAGATATGTTCCAGCACCTCCAAAACCCAAAGAGGTCTCTCATCCCTGGTAGAAACTTGCTGCAGTGACTCCTCTATCATCTGATAAAGCTCTCATTGTTGAGACACAGTGAACTGCTCCGGCCTCCCTGTAAGAGGTACCATATGCCATTTCCCCCAGTATGGTATACAGCAACGGTTCCCAACAAGGGGTCTGAGAGATCATCCCAGGGGGTCCCCTCCAGAAGAGATGAGAAAGTTTACTAGGGAGAAAAGGAGCAAGCTGCTCTACCTGCAATCAGTTGAGCTGCTGTCGCAGGCCAGGAAAGTGAGAGTGGGGCCTATTATGGCCCCGAAAACGTCACCCCACATTGCTGCAGACCAGGAGGAGGAGGAACAGAGATGGACTGTTTGCATTCATTACATTAAAAAGCCTCCAAACCGCACTGTCGCATGTTTAGTGGGGGTGGAGAATAGAGGGACCCTCGAGAATCAAACCCCACTGCTGCACTTCATGCAGATGTGGGTGAGAGAGGCCGATTTTAACCATCAGAAACTTTGCAGCCTCTGCTACACACTGAAGAAAGCAGAGGAAAGCTGGGTTATCACAGTGGTGAGAAATTTCCTACAGCTGCCACATGCTCAGCCACTTGCCTGACAGAGAAACAGGAGAGGAGAGTGGAACCAGAAAAGTGAATAGAATGGCTCAAAGGAAGAGAGTAAGAAATGGGACTGGGGTTGACAGAATAAGGGGAAAGAGAGGGAAGAAGGAATGAGACAGGACCAGAGACGGGAATTTATGACAGACCTGGTTAAGGGGAGTGGGAGTGAATAGCAGCCTATCAGGGAAGAGAAGAGGACCCCCAGGAATCATGCTGGACAGAGGTAGAAAGAGGGATCGAGGACCACCATGGACCAGGAGGGAAGAAGGGAAAGATAATCACCAGGGATCAAGAAGGAAGGACGACGAAACAGCAGCCAGGCTTGGATATGACATTACACACACAAGTTACTTAAGGGGACAGAGACATGGAGATCTCATTAGCCTTCTTCCTGTTGAAAAGCAGGCAGATTTTTCTAAAATCTAAATTATTTTGTGACTATCATTTTCCGTATATGTTTGTAAGAAGAATAAAAAAAAAGTAAAAACAAAAAAGCAGAATAAAGGGGGTCAATTTTCTGAGAGGGTAAGTGTCAAACCTTTGTGGATAAGCACCTGTTTATTAATGTAAAAAGGCCCTTTTAAAAATTACTGTGCCCCATCACTGGGGGTAAAACCATCCATGCTGCAAACAGCAAGCATACTTTTACCTGCGAGGGGAGGGGGGGGGGAAGAGCAGGGCTAGATTAGGGGAGGAAAGTGCATGTAGAGATTTAATTTTGAAATCCTTGTGCGTATTTTCACACATGTACTTTGCTCGTACTTCAAAACAGATGAAAAGTACGCAGGAACAAAAGTACTGGCTTTCTCCCTCCAGCCCGAGTTTTCAAAAGAAACACTGAGCAGTTGCCCTTTAAAAATTAGATTGCAAGTCTGCAGGTACCAGTGCTGATTTTCTGCCAGGTCACGCCAAGCTGGCAACCTGCAACTTTTGAACTTGCTTCCTTTTTCCCCATTGCAGCTGGATTGGAAGGGGGAAATGGCCTTGACCTTCAATTATGAAGGCAATTTTTTAAATAGCTTTGAAAATTTCCCTCCCAATATATTCAGTTTAGATAGGAAAATTGGTTCTTACCTGCTAATTTTCATTCCTGTAGTACCACAAATCAGTCCAGATTCCTGGGTTTTGCCTCTCTTACAGCAGATGGAGACAGAGAAAGCTTTACTGACACTGTCACTTAACCTGGTGTGCCACCTGCAATCCGTCAATATTGACCTGTACCCAAGCCAAGATGGAAAACTATCCCTAAAACTCAATGTAACCTATTGAACATCTCCCGAACGAGCAGAAGGAGAAGGAACTACTAAATCTGAACAACCCTTATAACCATACAAGTCAGAATGTACAATCATCACCTGAGCCAGAAAAAGATAATTGAAAATCCTTCAGCAAAACCACAGATCAAGCAGACTCTCCAAACCTGGATGGGACTCTGGATTAATCTGCGGTACTATAGGAACGAAATGCAAGCATGCAAGAACCAAAATTTTCCTTTCCCTATATGTACCCAGATCAGTCCATACTCCTAGGATGTACCAAAGCTTCCCTAAACCAGGTGGGACTGCGAGAGTCCCACTCGAAGTACACTTTCCCCAAGCCCACAGCATCTGGAGCTTGAACATCCAGACGATAAATTCTTGGAGAAGGTGTGCAATGACTTCCAAGTAGCCGCCCTACAAATATCTCTTTTGAAGACACTGACATTCAGCCCAGGATGCTGCATGCGACAGAGTAGAGCGAGCTCTCAGACCCTGAGGCACCAACTGTCCCATGCAAAATGTACGCCGAAACTATGGCCTCCTCCAACTATGGCGTTATGGTCACTTTTGAAGCTTTCTGCCCTTTCTTTGCACCACTCAAGAGAATGAAAAGATGATCGGACACTCTAAAGCTATTAGTGACCTCCAGATAGCACAACAGTGCTCACTTCACATCCAGACATCTCAACTCCTTATCCAAAGCAACCAACCTATCCAAATCTGGAAAGGCTGGTAACTACACAGACTGATTCAAGTGAAAGGACAAAACCACCTTAGGAAGAAACGAAGGGACAGAGCACAACGAAACCCCTGAATCCAAAATCCTTAGGAAAGGATCCCTACATGAAAGAGCTTGTAGCTCCGAAATCCACCTAGCCGAACAAATTGCCACCAGAAAAACCTTTAAAGTAAGATCCTTCAAAGTCGCACTGTGCCGCGGCTCGACAGTGCCCCAAAAATGCTTTAAGAACCAAGTTCAGGCACCACAGGGGACACAAATGTTTGACACCTTGAAGAAACCGCACCACATCCGGATGCGCAGCCAAAGGCACCCCGTGCATGTTCCCTCTGAGGCACCCCAAAGCGGCCACCTGGACCCTTAAAGAGTTGAAAGCCAAGCCTTTTACCAAACCTTGCTGCAAAAAAAAGAAAATGTGAACCATAAAAGCTCGAATCAAATCCACGCTATGCTTCTTGCACCAAACCTCGAACACCTTCTACACTCTCTCATACGCCAAGGAGGTGGACTTTTCTTGCTTGTAACATCAGATACCCCTTTTCTTTCAGTTGCCTCCTCAAAAGCCAAACCACAAGAGAGAAGCAATTGCCTGATCCAAAAATATGGGACCCTAGCGCAGGAGGTTGGGGAGATGAGCCAGACATAACGGGCTGTCGACTGCAAGAGTGACTAATCTGCGAACCACAGCCGAAGCCATTCCAGTGCCACCAGAACTATCTGCCCCAGATGAATCTATTCTTCGCAAGACCTTGCGCACCAGCAGCCATGGCAGGAACACATACAGGAGAATTTCCTGTGGCCATGGGAGAACTAAGGCATCGACTCCTTCTGCCCCATCCCCCCCTCCTTCAACTGAAGAACTGCAGAACCTTGGCATTCTTCTGTGTTGCCATGAGATCCATGCAAGGGACTCTTCATCTGCGATGAATCAGGAGCATAGCTGCCTCCAACAGCTCTCGCTCCCCGGGATCTAATTGCTGCCAACTGAGGAAGTCGTCTGCACGTTGCCCAAACCTATGTGGGAAGTTGCCAGGATCTCCAGATGGCGCTCTACTCATTGGACTAACTCTTGGGTCTCCTTCGCCACCGCCCAACTCTTGATACTGCCCTGCCGGTTGATGTAAGCCATCAACCGGCAGGGCAGTCCAACAAAACTCTCACTGGTCTGCTCCAAACTAGAGGCAGGGAGGCCTGCAACACCAGATGCACTGCTCTAGTCTCTAGACGGTTGATGGACCAAGACATCTCCTCCAGAGACCAGTGCCCCTGCACCATTTGAGCCTGACACACAGCCCCCCCAACAGGAGAGGCTGGAATCGGTTGTGATAACTATCCAACTTGGAACCTCCAAGGCCATTCCATGGCCCAAATTGTCCCAACACAGCCACCAATCCAGACTCAACCTGGTGCTTTCCATAAGAGGCAGCCGAAGATGAAATTGCTCCAATACTGGGTTCCACCTGGAGAGCAAGGCCGAATGAAGTAGACACATAAGTGAATGCCCAAGGGACCAATTTCAAAGACCGAAGAACCTGCAAATAATCCCAGACCCTGGGAACCGCCCTGCTTAGCAATCTGCGAATCTGTCTCTGGACCTTGACAATCCGCTCATCGGTAAGAAAAACTCTCCTGAGCCCAGTGTCTAAGTGTGCTCCCAGAAATTCCAGAACTTGAGAAGGCATCAGCTGGCTCTTGTGCAAATTCACAACCCAGCCCAGGGACCGTAAGCGCTGCAGCATTGCTGCCACCGCCCGATGACAAAAGGTCCTCAGACTTTGCGCAAATCCAGTCATCCAAATACAGGGGAACCAGGATGCCCTACTGGCGAATAGCTGCAGCCACTATGAGCATCACCTTTGTAAGGTCCTTGATGCTGTTGCCAATCCAAAATGTAGGGCGCAGAACTAAAAATGATCAGAGGATCATGAACCTTAGAAACCTTTGACGGTCCAGTCGAATTGGGATGTGGAGATACACCTTGGTCAAATCTAGAGAAGCCAAAAACTCCCCTTTGCGCACGGCAGCAATCACCAACCTCGTTTCCATCCAAAATCTAGGAACCTTGAAGCGCCATATTCACCTTCTTTAAATTCAGAATCGGACAAAAAGCGCCACCCTTCTTTGGAACCACAAAATGGAATACTTTTCTGTTCCCTGCTCCTTAACTGGCACAATGACCAGAGACTCTGAAACTTACTCCCAGTGGAACTGAGATTACAAGCAGATGTAAAATTGTTTAGAAAAAACCTTAACACATGGCTGTTTGATATTGCTTTTAAGATCCTGGAAGGAAAATAGGCAAAGAACTCTTAATTCTTTTATTTTATTTGTTGTAATTTCCTTATGAATAATTTTAGTATGCTGTATTTTACTTTAGTTTTATTTAGGCTATTGTATTTTACTCTGTTTAATTTAGGCTATATTTATTCTTTTAAAATATGTAAACCGCCATGACGGCCTGCCTGAATAGCAGTATAGAAATATTAAATAAATAAATAAAATAAACAAAAAAGTAGACGACTGACAGTTTCTAGCACATGTCTTTTCTGCTCGTAAGTGCAAGGGGACCTTATGAACAAATTCTAAAGCGTAACCATGTTCGATCACGCTTAGGATCCACTGATCCGAAGTGATCTTGGCCCACTCCTCAAGAAAATGTGTTAAATGACCTCTGATTTTGAGGATGGAGAAGCGGGCCAGGCTCGTTTCATTGGGAGGACTTGGAACCGGAGGCTCCCTGACCGATACCATTTCTGATTGGTCTACAGCCTCGAAAGGACTGATTCCAAGACTGCTGCCACCCAGCCCCTTGTCTGATCTCCTCCCAAAGACGAAACTGCTGGGGATGTCGGCTCTATCGGAAACGAGCCCTTGCCAAAGAGAAACCTCTGCTGACCTTCGGCTTGTCCTCTGGCAGCTTGTACCTTTTGGTCTCTCAGAGAAGCTTCACAAGGTCCTCCAAGTCCTCACCAAAAAGCAGCTTCCCCTTAAAAGGAAGCAATCCCAGCTGAGACTTGGACCAAACATCCACAAACCAGTTCCTTAACCACAGAAGCCTTCTAGCAGAGACTGCAGACATCATAGATTGAGAGGAAGTGCTTATGAGATCATACATAGCATCCACTTCGTAGGCCACCACAGCTTCCAGACTATCGGCCTGCTTTGCTGTACCTAGAGCAATCCGGCCCAGAGCATAAAACTG
The DNA here is from genome assembly GCF_901001135.1 of Rhinatrema bivittatum. NCBI lineage: Eukaryota > Metazoa > Chordata > Amphibia > Gymnophiona > Rhinatrematidae > Rhinatrema > Rhinatrema bivittatum. The sequence goes on from NC_042617.1 coordinate 301,369,244, forward strand.
CTACATACAGCAGCGCGAACACCCAACACAGACACCTCAAAAATTTTCTTGAGTTGTACCTCCAACTTCCTATTCTGCATATCCTTAAGCACCGCCAATCCCACCACTAACTGTTTTCATCATCACTATGGAAACTGAAGCATCAACCTTCGGCATCCGCAAAAGATCCAAAGTGTATTCCAGCAATGGATACAGCTTCTCCATGGCTCTGCTGACCTTCAAAACTGTATCTGGAGTCTCCCACTCCCGATGTTCCTTCACTGACTTGTGGAAAGGGAATGCCTTCACTGGCCTCCTCAAGCCCCGCATGTCTGGATCCACTCCCTCATGGTCCAAATCACCCTGGGGCTCTTTAATACCCAGCTCATATAGAACACATGGTATTAGGGGCCACAATTCCTCTCGGCGAAAAAGGTGGACACCTTCGGATCATCTCCCTCCACCGAGGGTGCTTGATCCTGAGTGTCATCAGGGGCCATGCTAGCCAAATGAGGTTCCTCCCCAGATGAATCCCAAGCCAGAAGATCCTCGGCCTCTAAGCTATTATCTGTATTCCCAGAAGGCAACTGACGAGCCAGCAGTGTCCAAATTCTGGTTGCCCCACCAGATTGAGCTAAACGCAGCCTCTTGGCCATAACTGGCTCCTGCAGGTCCAATAGCTTGGCAGGACGACATCCAGTTGCCCTTTTTGACAAAAAAAAGCCTTATGCGTAAGTAGAACAAAATCCAGGGAAACATCCTGATTCATCTATATCCTGTTCCTGGAGGTATTCCTTCCTTCTCCCCCAGCAGAGGATCCCGGGACCCCGGGGGCTCTGAAGATCTTCAATCTTCCCGTGATAGCGGTGGGGGTAGGGCAGCGTCCTTGCAGGCCTTGTCAGTCACGGCAGCAAAAGAAGATAAAATGGCCGCCATTCCTGCCGAAATCGGGAAGGCACATTCGGGTTGCTTAGCTTCCCCCATACTGCCTGCAGAGGACTGCTGCCTGAGACTCCCTTAGCACTCTCCGAACGACACAGCAGGAGCAAGTACTGGTAAGGGCGTGTGTCTCCCTACACACCATGCACTGCTGCTGTGCGGCATGGCCAAGAAGTTACCTCTGTCTTTTTTTTTTTTTTTTTTTTTTTAAACGCCGCACAAGCTCGTCCATAACACCGCCAAAAAACAGATCTCAAGCACGCCTGAATCGGAACGCCACAAAACCCGGCCGAAGCACCCAACTGGCACCACAAAAAAGCAAAGAAAAAAAAATGAGGCTTTTGTTTTTCTTCATAGAAAAAAAAAAAAAAAAGACTTCCCTCTCCTCCCTCCTATAACCTGAGCCTGCAGCCACAAAAGGGAATTGGCTCCATCAGTTCTCTCCTCCCTCAGTGGGTCAAGGATCTGGACAGACCCAGGGGTTTCCAACTCCTCCCACTCATCTGCTCCTCTAATTGAAAGGATGACCCCACTAGGACCTACCAATCTTCAAGGAGGGCTAAGTAGAAATCCTAACACTACTTCTAAAATTATTTATCTTTTTATTCTCCTCAGACTGCAGGACTTGCACCACCTTCCATCTGCTGGAGACCAAGAAATACTAGCGGACTGCAGGTGGCACACCAGAATAAGTGGCAAAACCCAGGAGTCTGGACAGTTCTGGGTACGTACAGGGAACACATTTTTATACATTATGAACGGTTCTGGAGTACAACTCATTTCTTTAGTTGCTGCATGCAAAAAAATTAAAGAAAATCACGGGAGGGCCCGTGAAACTTTTTGAAGCTGAAAAGAATCCATGTTCCCTGAAAGGTTGGGAACCCAAGGCACAATCTCCATCACAAGCCACAGCTACCCTGCAGATAATTCAAGTCAGTTCCTATTTACCCACATCTCTGGCATCCATCAGCAAAGAAGCAGAGAATGATTCACAGAGGCAGAGCCTAAAAATAATTTAATTCCTTTGTAAGACAGACAAAAAAGAAAAAAAAAGGGAAAAATGTCTTCATTCTCCAACCTGTATCCTCTCCTGCTCTCTCTCTCCAGCAACCCCTAACACCACATTCCAAATGGAGGACTCATTTCTGTTATTTACAATGTCTGGACAAGACTGAGCCCTCCTACAAAAGCACCCTGGAAAGCACCAGCGATGGCAGAGATCGCTAACAAACAGCTTCTAAATAGTGCTTTGCTTGTGCATTATCTGGGGTCACACACGATGAAGGATGTAGCCAATCGACATGGCAATCTGTCACAGTAAGTTTCAAAAGTAATAATACAAACTAAGCTATGTGGGAAGAGAAAGCCATTGCAGGAAAAACTATATGAATTCTTTGCTTCAGTGTTTATTAATGAGGATGTTGGGAGATACCCATTCCAGTAACCTTGTCAAGAGTGATAATTCAGATGAACAGAACCAAAATCATAATAAACTTGGAAGATGTCGTAGGCCAGATTGACAAACTGAAAAGTAGCAAAACTCCCAGGCCAGATGGTATACACCCCAGGGATCTGAAGGAACTCAAAAATGAAATTTTAGATCTATTACTAGTAATTTGTAACCTATCATTAAAATCATACATTGTACCTGAAGATTGAAGCATGGCCAAGGTAACTCAGATATTTAAAAAGAGGTCCAGAGGTGATCCAAGAAAACTATAATAGATTGGTGAGCCTGACTTCAGTGCTGGAAAAAAAAAATCATGGAAGCTATTCTAAAAAACACAAAATCACAGAACATATAGATACACATGGTTTAATGGGACAAAGCCAGCATGGATTTACCCAAAAGAAGTCTCTCCTCACAAATCTGCTGTATATGTGGAAAAAAGGTGAGCCGATAGATGTGGTGTATTTGGATTTTCAGAAGGTGTTTGACAAAGTCCCCCATGAGAGACACCTAAGAAAATAAAAAAGTTATGGGATAGGAGGCAATGTCCTTTTGTGGATTGCAAACTGGTTAAAAGATAGGAAAAAAAAAAAAAAAAAGAGAGTAGGATTAAATGGTCGGTTTTATAAGTGGACAAAGGTAAACAGTGGAGTGTCTCAGGGCTCTATACTTGGACCAGAACTTAATATATTTAGAAATGATCTGGAAAGGGAAGCGATGAGCGAGTTGATCAAATCTGCAGATGACAAAATTATTCAGAGTTGTTAAATCACAAGCAAAATGTGAAATTGCAAGAGGACCTTGCGAGACTGGAAGACTAGGCATCCAAATGGCAGATTAAATTTAATGTGGACAAGTATTATGTACATGGGGAAAAATAAACCACACTATAGTTAATTCCTAATATGGAGTTACTAACCAGGAAAATGATCTAGGAATCATAGTGGACAATACATTGAAATAATTGGCTCAGTGTGATGCAGTGGTCAAACAAAGCAAACAATGTTAGGAATTATTAGGAAAGGAATTGTGAGTAAAAACAGAGAATGCCATAATGCCTTTATCACTCCATAGTAGACCGCACCTTGAGTACTGTGTGCAATTCTAATTGGCGCATCTCAATAAAGATACAGTTGCACTACAAAAGATACAGAGAAGCACGATTAAAACGATAAAGGGGATGAAACAGCTCCCCAATGAGGAAAGGTTAAAAAGGTTAGGGCTGTTCAGTTTGGAGAAGAGATGGCTGGGGGGGGGGGGGAGGGGAGAAATAAAATAGAGGTCTATAAAGTCATGAGAGGACTAGAATGGGTAAATGTGAATGTTATTTACTCTTTCAGATAATACACTCCATGAAGATAGCAAGTAGCACATTCAAAACACACAATTAAGCTCTGGAATTCATTGCCAGAGGATGTGGTAATGGCAATTAGGGTAGCTGGATTTAAAAAGGTTTTGGACAAGTTCTTGGAGTCCTCATCCATAAATCGATTAATCAAGCTGACTTAGGGAATAGCCACTGCTTATTACCAGCATGGGATTTATTTAATGTTTGGTACTTTCCAGGTTCTTGTAGCCTGGATTGGCCACAGTTGGAAACAGGATGCTGGGCTTGATGGACCTTTGGTCTGACCCAGAATGGCAACTTATTTCTTATGGTAACCAACTTAGTCCCCTTAAGTATACATGATGATCAGTAAACAAGTCAAGGGGGTGATGCATTTTCACTGAACTAAGCTCATGCATTTTAACTAGTTTTCAACAGTATTGTGCTTACTTCCTGATCCAACAAAGGGAGCCAATTTAAAGAAGCATGCTGCCCAGCTTTCATCTCCTTAGTAAACATGCACCATCGGGTCCCTCTGCTCATTTCTACTCGTCAGGGAGCTCCCTGCCGAGAGTGGACAGTTGGCACCAGAGTTCCAGCACATATCTGCTGTATGAAGCATTATAAAAATGAATAGTAGATATGGTGTTTTATTTGGATAACAAGGAATTCCAGGGATATGTTGTGAATGAGATAGTCATAAGATGCTTCACAGTCCAAGAACACATTAGGGTTGAATTTTCATCCTCATGGGAAGCTCCAAAGCTCCAAGGATGCCTAAGAAGGAAGTTTCAAGCCTTGATCTCATGTTTTTGCACGCAAGTTTGAGCATGCAGAATACTTTCCGTTACTAAAGATCATCAAGAGGAGAGAGAGCGAGATACACAGAGAGAAAGATGGAAAATGTCTGGAAAGAATTTTCAATGCTTTTATGCGTGTTTCTTTGTGCAAAATGACTGATTGAACAAACTGAAAGGGGAAAAAAGTTTGTGTTTTGGACAATGTGAGACACAGTGAGAAAGGAGGGCGGTGGGAGACATGAGTAAAGGAATAAACAGAACTAAGCTGCCATGGGAATTCACTAGATAGGATGACCTCAGTTTACTTTCCGTTCTGACATTTCTAACCAGGGTGTGGAAGAACAGTCTGTCTCTCCCAGAACAGTGAACTCCAGCAAATGGGCTTCTCTGTCGAAAAGGGGGCAATGGGAGGAGGGAAGACCAGAAAGAAGCATACATAGAAGGAACACAGGCTACAAAGCACAAGCAAAAAATGGCAAGTGTCCATTCAGAATCCCTTCCCCAGGTACAAACTAAACAATTGCTACCTTCTCCAATACAACCAATTATCCAATTTCAGTTTCTTATTCCTTTGCAGCAGCTGCCAACAACATATAAAGCTACCTCAGCCACAGATCGTGACCCAGAGGAAAATCCTGATCTGGACAGCAGTAGGGTCAAAACGAGAGACATTGGAAGCAAAAAAAAAAAAAAGTCACCTAAGCAACACTCCTGTGACAAGTCCACCTGGACAAGCAATGGTGGAGTCAAGCTTTTCATGAAAGTCCAATTGTTCTATTCCACTTCCTTGAGAGCCCACTATGCCAACATACAGGCACCTCTGAATCTGAAATGAAACCACTACAGAAAGTTATACATTGCTAGAAAGGCATGCAGAACCCTATTTATGTGAGAAACTATGGGAAGGCAAAACACTAAAAGTGTTCATATTTTTAGCAGCTTGCTATTTTCCTTATCAATCCCCCCTAAACAGCCCTCATCTTCCAATATTTAGTAACATGGTAAAAGATCATTAGGAGACTAGTTGAGAATGCTGGGCCATGACTCCTGTGCTGTGACTGGCCAACATCCAACATTCTGGTTACTTTAGCACTCTATTATCTTAGCAGTGAGGACCTCTGGTCTGAAACCCACTTATAAATTGACAGTATTGTGTTTCATTTTAGTTTAAGAATCCCAGTGGGAGGTTTTTTGTTTTTTTTTTTGTTTGCTTGTTTGTTTTTTTAATAGCAAGGAGAAGAAATGAGACTTAGTGATTTGGGCTGTATGATATAAAAATATAGGAGAATTCCTGGTACATGGAGTTCAAATGGACCCTCTTGTCATTGATTCTTTGTGACCTTCTAGAAAAGAGAGAAGGAGCACTTATTACCCTAGACTTGCAGAAACAAAAGGCACGGGGAGATCAGCAGGGTCCCACCAAGTGACCTTGAAAGAGCCCTGAACTATCAGGACAACATGAAAGACAGCAGGACTGCAATTAATTCCATCCAGCCACCTGGCAAAAATTAGAACTTCTAAGAACATAAGAATTGTCAAAGTGGATTGGGTCACAATTCCATTCAGCACAGCATCCTGTCTCTAATCTGAGTGATTTTGAACTTATCTGTGTGGGGGCCATCTACCCCATTGTTTAACTAATTTAATTTACTAGTTTAAACTATTTTTACATTCATTTAACTGCATAGTAAAAACAAACAAAAGCTAGGATATATTCTTCACTACATTTCAACAAGTATTTTCTTAATATCAGCTATCAGACAGAACACATACTAAAGCTTTAAACTCTATGCTCACTCTGCAGTAACTTGAGTGCAAAGAAAAGTAACTTCAACTAATTAGTGGAGATGTGAGCAAAACGTAACAGAGCATCCACAGGTCCATGTAATCTGAAGGTCACTCTTTGCAGAAAGATTTTCATTACTTTATAGGCTAATAAAGCAGGAGTTCTTTATATCCTGGGAATGGCAAACAAAATCAGTATTTTTTTTCTTTTAAATATTGTCTGCATGCTCCCTGCCTACTGATAACCATCAGTGGATATGTGCATTTTGCTGTTAAAATTCCTATTTCATTTTATAAACAAAAATAATAGTTTTGGAGAGTCACGTGATGTGGTAGGCTTAGCTGAGCCCCAGGTGCCGCCTGCCTCTTTTGTGTGTGATTTTGTATCGCAATTGATTAATATTTTATATAACCCTGGAGCCAAGTGGTATAGGATCTGGTCGGATCAATTTGGGCTGGACTCGGCAAATCTCTGACACGATGGCGTTCCGACAAACTAAACGAGAGAAAAAGAAGGGAAAGTCGGCCTCATGCAAAATGGCCAACGGCACAGGAGCTGGAACCACAGAAGAATGCGATTCGGCCCTAATTATAAAACACTTACCAACGCTGTGTTTCGGCAATGGATGAGAGATTTTCGCATATACCTACCCAGATTGAGGAGCTAAAATGGTCTCTCTCCAAGATTTCCCCCTGTCTCAATCATGTAGAAGGACGGGCTCTATGGTAGAAGATGTTTTGGAGTTGGAGAGGCGAGTGCAGTCATTAGAGAAGGAAATGCAGGAGAAAACCACTTAAGAGTGACAATTTGGAAAACAGAGCCTGCAGATCCAATTTAAGATTTGTGGGGATTGCGGAGGATGAACGCACAAGTAAGTGTGAGTAGCTTTTTGGAGGAACGACTCTTCGAGAAACTGGGCTTACAAGAGCTGAGAGGAAAGATGATCTTTGAACGTGCTCACTGTTTGGGACCTAAACAGAAAAGGTCCTGTCCAAGAGCAATTATTGCTAAAGTATCCCACTTCTCATATAAAAGGTATGATCCTAAGAATGTTCTACAAGAAAAAAAACACCTCGTATATAAGAAACAAAAGGTGCTCATATTCCAAGATTATTCTAACAGAGTAATAGCGCAGAGGAGAGTGTATTCTCCTATCTGCGCTAAATTGGCCTAGAACAACATCAGATTTGCACTTCAGTCTCCTGCCCAATTTTCATTTTTTCATTTATTAAAATTTATTGATTGCCTACCACAGAGAGGCCTAGGCGATTTACAGCATTAACATACATAATTAAAACATAAAAATAATAAATACAATACCACACAAATTACATGTATTTCACATAGACAAAAATAACCAGTCTCATATAGACAAAATAAATAGTCAATCACCCACAATATGTAACAGAATTCTCACATCTGTAGAGGTATTTATTCTGCTAGCAGCAATCTAGAATATGTTGTATGCACGATGGATAAGGTGCTCTTTCAATAACTGTCTGAACTTTTTTGCATCATCCAAAGACCTGAGCTCAAATGGAATAAGATTCCATTGTGTTGGCGCAGCAATGGAAAAAGAGGTCTCACGAGTACTATGTAAGTGAGCGTGTTGAACAGAAGGAACTTCTAGCAAATTCAATTGAGAGGAACGTAGACATCTTAATGGTTTATAAATGCATAGAAGAGCATTTAGCCAGTAAGAGGAATCTGAAGTTAACAACTTAAAAACACTCATAACTATTTTGTAAGTGATGCGTTCAGTTATTGGTAGCCAATTCAGATTATATAGGACTGGAGAAATATGCTCACAATGCTTCGAATGGGATACTAGACGCGCAGCCGAGTTAAGCAGTAATTGTAGCGAATGTAATGTCGTTTTAGGAAGACCGATAAACAAACTGTTGCAATAATCTAAGTGAGGAAAAATGATCGCACGAGTTACAATCAGAAAATCTCGATCAAATAGCAATTGCCTTAACCCTGCAATAAGACGAAGTTTGAAAAATCCACTTTTAATAAGGGATCTAATGTGAGGACGAAAGGACAGAGTGGGATCAAGTAAAATTACGTATTTGGCACCAGGACTGGAGTCACGATTTCAAAGGGGTGGAAGTCACGATTTCAAAGGGGTGGAAGAAGCAAAGGAATATATACAACAAATTCTCCCAGCTGAATGATGCAGACTTTGTTGCTATTCTTGGAAGAGTGCTCAAGATTCATATATTGTGACTAGTTTGTATTAAAGCTGATAATGAGCACTGGTACCCTACGTTTGGTTTTTCTACGTTCGGTTGGGATTACGAGTACAGCTACAATTATATTCCAGAGACCGCAGCATTAGAACTTGATCTTTAAGTCCAATCTAAAACACATGGCCCACGAATCGGGAATGGACTGGTACAGCAAAGAATACTTCAGAGAGAAGGCATGACCGATGGGTTAGAGTGGAGCCTCATAAACGGAACTATAGCGATAGCGTTACAACACGGCACAACAGTTATTTTTGTTGTCGTTATCTGGAAGATTGGGCAGCCACTTGATGGACTATATCAGAGAGGTCGCCTGTATGATTGTCAATAAGTGGGCGGATTAAGAGAGGCTCACTCCGGAACCTGCAATAGCCAATGTGCAATTGTAATATGGAAGGTCCTGCCAGAGACTAACAGATTGCAACTATATTTGTTAAAGGCAATAAGGAATGGACTTCTTTAAACAGGCTCACGGACATGTGCCACCTACATGGACTTAATTGCCTGCCATCCTAACTGTTTGACTCAATCGACGCCAGAACTTTTACACCTGGCATTTCTCTAATTGTTTGCATATGGAAAATGAGTATCTGGGACGGACCATGGGGGATTTATATACAATCATATGAGTAGCATTGGGGTCTATGGCTGTTGAGTTTTGTAGTTTCTGATGTTGAAAGTGTTAAACTGCTTTTGGTGAAGTAGCCTTGGGAAAGAATGTTTGGGGGAGGCGACACCCGAACACGTTAGACACAGACTCCGAGCCTGTATTAGGCGATGAGCATATGAGAGGAAGATGAAAAGGAGAGAGGGTATCTAGGGGAATTACCAGAGTCTCTTATGTTATATCTAGATGAAGGGTAATAGACAAGCACGGGGTACTGGACTCCTTGGTGAGCTGGAAAGAGTAAGAGAGGAAGCGATTATCCACACATTTCCTTTTTCACAGGTACAAATGGGGGGGCGGGGGGTCTCATAAGCTTATTACTTGGCCGGATTAGGCTCTCCAATAAAAAGGGAGAAAGTGCTTTCCTGCTTACAGTGGGGTAGATTTTCAAACACGGCGTGTTTGTGTACTTTTGCTGGCGCATCAGGCGCAAGCAAAAGTACGCGGGATTTTAGTAGATACGCGCGTAGTCGCGCGTATCCGCTAAAATCCTGGATCGGCGCGCGCAATGCTATCGATTACGTATAGCCGGCGCGCGCCGAGCCGCGCGGCCTTGGAGGGAATCCTCTAACGCCCTCCCCTCACCTTCCCCTCCCTTCCCCTACCTAACCCACCCGCCCGGCCCTGTCTAAACCCCTCCCCTTTACCTTTGTCGGGGGATTTACGCCTCCCGGAGGGAGACGTAAATCCCCGCGCGCCAGCAGGCCGGTTGCGCGCCTGGACATGACCTGGGGGCGGGTACGGAGGGCGCGGCCACGCCCCCGGGCCCGCCCCCGGAACGCTCCCGACACACCCCGAAAATGCCACGCGGTTCGGGCCCGCCCCCCGACACACCCCCTCAGAAAACCCCGGGACTTACGCGAGTCCCGGGGCTCTGCGCGCGCCGGTAGGCCTATGTAAAATAGGCTCACCGGCACGCAGGGCCCTGCTCGCCTAAATCCACCCGGATTTGGGCGGATTTAGGCGAGCAGGGCTCTTAAAATCCGCCCCAGTGGGAGCAGTGTCAAATAGCAAGACGATGGGTGGCACAGGTCTTCGCTGCACAGGGAACATCTAAGAGATATGGGATGGCCATTTTATTTCACAACTCTGTGTCCTTTCAGGTATCTCATACATGTGCAGACCCCCAAAGTCATTATATCACACAAGAGGGGCTTCCTTTTGGTAAACCGGTTCAGTTGGTGTCTATCTATGCCCCGAATAAATATGGCCATTTATTTTTCACCAAAGTAGTCTCTGTTTTAAATTCCTTGAGCTCGGCTCCGTTAATAATTGGAGATTTCAATTGTATTGTAGATGTGAAACCAGATAGACAAGCAAATGCCCCAAGGCCTGATGTTGGGATTACACAAGGGAATTCAGTTTCTCTGTTCTCAGTTGCAGGTATTAGATGCCTGGCATATATTACAGCCAGGGGAGGTGGGATTTACGCACATTGCTAGGGCTCATGACACTCAAACAAGATTTGATTATATTCTTATGTCCAAGGCGTTATTTCCGAAACTTAAGAGTTCAACTATAAACAAGATCGTAATCTCGGACCATGACAGGTGACATGCCAATTGGATCCCTTTACTCATTTGGGAGATAGGCCTGAGTGGATAACGCCAAGATGGCTGTCTCATGACCAGCAATCTAAAACTTATCTAATGGAGAAGTGGAAGGAATATGAGAATAATAGTCTTCACTCCGATGACCCTATATTATTCTGGGAGACGGCAAAGGTGGTAATGAGAGGGGAAATAATTAGTTACACTGTGCGCAATTGACGGACGCTCTTCAGCGGTTACATAGATGTATGACAAGGGACAGATCTTCCAGGTTAAGGGAGGAATATTTGTCAAATTCTAAATTACTAAATGATAGTCTTCATCAGAGCACCAACTCATCCCTATAAAATTTACAACACAAATTTTTTTGTTTATGGGAATAAGTCGGGGAAAATGTTGGCAAATGGCAGTCGTGTCACTCTTAAGGCTTGTGATGGTAAAGCACTTGCATCCTCTGGGGAGATCTGTGGTGCATTTAGAAAATACTATCAAGGGTTATATATGGTGGAGAGATGCGATGGGGAGAAAATGTCCTAGTGCTTGAGGAAAGTAAATCTTTCCTCATTTTCATTGGAGCACAGGGAGTGGTTCAATAGGCCCCTTCAAGATCGAGAAATCCAACTGGTCATAGGAGAGCTATCGTTGAAATCTCCGGGACCAGATGGGTTGACTGGTCAGTTTTACAAAGCGCTTTTGCAACAGATCCCTGGGGTCCTCAAATGTTTATTCGACACGATGATTCATCAGGGACAAATGCTGGACTCCCTTAAAAGTGCCAATATAATAGTACTGCCTAAACCGGGCAAGGACCCCACAATGTTCTCTTCATATCGACCCATGTCATTATTAAATTTGGACATTAAATTGTATGCAAAGGTGATAGCTAATAGATTTAAAGTATTTCTTCCCTGATTAATAGCTAAGGAGCAGATGGGATTTGTTCCTGGGAGAAGAGCTGGAGTTAATGTTCGCAGGGTCCTAATGCTATTAGAAAACTGAAGGCAATTGGGGATCCAAGACTCTGTGCTCATTAGTTTTGATGCAGAGAAGGCCTTTATAGGGTTGCCTGGGAGCTTTTACATTCTATCCTACCCAAATATGGCATCACATTTTATGTGTTAGATGCTATACACATTTTATACTCCAACCCAGCTGCCAGGGTGCAAGTCAACAACTGTTTCTCAGAGTCCTTTCCCTTAACTAGAAGGACCAGACAGGGTTGTCCGCTCTCTCCATTATTATTTATCTAAATGCTTGAACCCTAAATGCAGATAGTGGATGAGGCGGGTAGCTTTGGGAATTTCCCCTTTTCTAAAGCATTATTGTTTGCTGATGACATTTTATTATTTCTTCCTAAAACAGAGTATCTGCCCAGAATTCCTGACTTATTTACATGGTATGGAAGCTTTATGGGGTTGAAGTTAAACTTAGATAAATCGGAGGTTTTGGATCTTTCTGGTTCTCTACACCAAAAGTGGGTGGATTTCCCTTTATGGTAAGCAATGGACAAACTCAAATATTTGGGTGTATATATACATAAAGATTCCCCGCAATGGTATGCAGCTAATGTCCCTTCATTAATCATGGGTAGCCAGAAGTTGTGTGAACGATGGATGCATTTCCCAGTATCATTCATGGGTTGTTTAACCCTTATAAAAAAGGTTACTCCCCAAAATTCTCTTTTTGCTACAGATAATACCTTACACCGTCTCTCGTAAAGATGCCCAAATTCTCACCCGCATTTGGTCAACATTTGTTTGGAGGAGAAGGAAGCCCAGATTGTCCCAGATTAAAATTATGACACCTAAAGAAGAAGGGCGGGGGGGGGGGGGGGGGGTAATTATCCTAATATATGCTTTTACTCCTATGCATGTATACTCAGACAAGTGGGGGGACTAGATAGGTAACAGGGGTTTGTATTCTGATAGGGAGCTGGAAATATCATTGGTGGCCCCATTATCTCTGGCATATATCTTACATATGGCACAATCCAACTTATCTAAACATTTAGCAACTTCCTTGTGGATTAAAGCAGCTAGGGCTGCTTGGAAAACTTTGAGATCCCGACTTTCCATACCTTGGGAGAAGTTTCTTGTTACCATGGTGAGGGAATCCAGATTTTCCACCAGGAGAGGAACTAGGGGTCTATAGAGAATGGAGTAGACACCAAAAGCCAGGGTCTTGCCTTTTATTGATGTACAATCAAGAACAGTATACCCTTTCATGTACTGTATTTCTAACCTGGGGCTACAGACCAATCATTTAGTGTACTCAAACTAAAAGTTATATTAAATCTCACTTTCAGCTAAGCAAAGTCCACTACACATCAGGCCCATTTCAAAGATTCCAAGGGCAATGTTTAGGGGGAAAGCATACGCTCTCATCCTTATATAAATTCTTGCACTCAATAACTACGTATAAGCATTTACAAACAATTGCTTCTGTGTGGGGACAGGAGTCAGCTACTCTAGTAGATGAAGATGATATGTTTGTCTATGTGCACGAGATGAATGGGGCAATTGAAAGGGTGGTTTACAGAGAAATGCAATTTAAACTCCTACATAGAATGTTCTACTCTCCTTTGCAGGCCTTCAGGGCGGGGGATCGCCAGGCACAGTAAATGTCTTAAATGTGGTCATTTAGATGCGACGTTGAGTCATGCCTTATAGGAATGTCCCACTTTTTCACCCTCATTGGACATGTGGCATAAAAGATTGATGGCTTTGCTGTGCCTGAAGTCACAATCCCTTAGGGCCAAGCTGCTCACCAAGGGGAAGCCTTTTGTCAGGGTCTGGAAGCCTTTTATTCTATCGCTCCCAGGTGAGCTTCAAAAGTTAATTTCCTAGAATGCCAGTCACCTCAAAGTGGTTCGAGAGGACGAGGCCTGATCTGAATTTGGCAACTGTGTAAGAGTATGTTGAGTAGTGATTACCACCCAGCAGTTCATAAATGAAGGCTGGATAATTTACTGCATGGAAAATAAGTGGTGATATCCGTATGAGACTCTGGCAAGGGGGGGGGGGGGGGGGGGGGGGGGGGGGGGAACTACTCGACTTGACGAATGCACCTTATAGCGTGTCCAATGTTTTGATATGGATCATTGATATGGTTCACAATTATTGTAAGGAGAGTTTGTTCTGCTGTTAAAATTTAATTTTAAAGGTGTCAGATTAGTATGTATCTCTCATGGGAGGTTCTATTGGAAAGTGTGTTATGGCCAATTATATATCAGATATCTTACTGTATACATCTTATTTTTCATTTGTTACATGATTAAAAGATTTAAATGGGGGAAAAAAAAAAAGGTAGTCAGCCCACTACTGGGCCTACCTCCAATCCTGCCAGCTCCTCCTACCTTCTTGTTGAAGATTTTTCTTTACTGGGCAGGAACAATCAACCAGGCAACAAGAGGATCTAGGGGAGAGGGGTGGAGAAATGGGTTGGGAGGGTTTGGAGACAGTAAGGATTTTCAACAACTCTCTCTATGGCTTTTGGGGGGATAGGAGTCCCTAGTTTAAAAGACATTAAAAGAAAAATGAAAAATTTTTGTTTACTCAGAACTCAAGTAGATTTGAGGTGATTTGCCAACCATTACCTGCATGCCAGATTAAAATCAAAAGGAGCCACGACTCAGCTTCTTCTCTGTTCTAGCTGAGGCTCATATCATCATCTCAAAGACTGCAGGCTACACTAGAAATAGGAAGCTTGGTCCTGAAGCAGAGTCATCCCCATGCAGTCTAACACAAGGAAAACAACTGAGCAGGAGTGACCATTCCCCCTCTGATCTTGCTAATTTTCATTTCCTCCTCACTGCAGCTGTTTGATTTTTCTTTTCAACTTTTCACTGTTGCTGTTGGCATGGTGTCTATGATAGTATCCTAACCACAAGAGCTCTATAGCATTACTCTGCATACTCCCCATCTTCCGGGGCCGGATCTTCTACAAAACCTCTCATGGGTTTCGAAGGAGAGATGGAAAATAGTTTTTCTGCCAGACAGATGCACTTGTGTCATATGCACACATGCTTTAAAAGCTCGGCATGTGTAATGCATACATGAGATTTCTGCAAAAATTAGCTATTCAGATCTAATTTTTTTTTATTGTTTTTTTACTGCATATCTAGCCCTGGGTATTTGGCCTCCAGTGGAATGCAGGAAAACTGTTTAAAATTATTTCTTTTCTAAGACATGGTCACATGCTGGAAATAAGACTCTCACTCCTAAGCAGCTTGAACATGCCAGCATGGATGTTGTATCTACTAGCCACATCTGAGCAGGTCGTAGGCATAGGTGTTACCAATAAGTTCCTGATTATGTCATAAGTAAAGCACAAGAGAACCTTTACTGCTTTGCAATCAACAGCTCGGATTTGAGTTGAAGTCCAAGAAAAGGTGCACACAGGCAGCTCATTCTCCATTGGGTTAATTATCTCCAAGTATGTTTTACCTTGCAGCCTCCTTCTGCTCTTGCTTCCAAGTTCAATCTGAACCCACACCCATTGAGCAATGAACTTTCATTCAGAGCTCCCCAAAATCCTTCCAAGAGTTTGTGACCATGCAGTCTGTGCTGTAGTATAGACAGGATGCAAGGTACCCCAAGATATTTGCTGTTCAAAATTCAGTCAGGAACTTTTTTTTTTTTTTTTTTTTTTTTTTAAAACAAACTTATCCCCAAAACACACCACTGTCCAGGCATCATCCCTGCATAACTTCTGAAATATCATGGGACCACAGCATAGGTAAGTTTGCTCTGTAACATCTGCAATTATGTAATTCACAATTCTGTATCAATATTTTATATTCAACTTTTTTGCTGAACTTCACACTTCTTGCAATAAGGCTTGAGAATTGCTATGACAACAATCCTCATCCCCCTAGATTATAGAAAAGGTTTAGGAAAAAGCAGAGTTGTTTACCTGTACCAGGTGTTCTCCGAGGCTAACAATGTCCATTCTCACACATGGGTGATGAAATTGGATGGAGCTCGGCATGCAACTGATCTCAAAAGAATCTACTGAGCATGTGCAGCTGTAGTCATCACCCTATCCCCTAGGCAGAATCCCTTAGTCCACAATATAACTAAAGCAAGGAAAAACCAACTCCCAGGGGCGGCAAGTGGGTTTAGTGAGGACCAATATCCTGTCCTCTGAGAACACCTGTTACAGGTAAGCAACTCTGCATTCTCTGAGGATAAGCAGGATGATAGTCCTCACAGATGGGTGAATCCAAAAATATAGGCTGTCCAAGCGGGACAAAGCAGGAAACCGCCCCATGCTGAAATCACCACCTCTCTCTATTTGGTCTGTGAGGCAGTCGACCCACAAAGGGGTCTAGGCAGGGGGAGAAAAAAAAAAAAAAAAAAAAGAGTTGGGCTCTACAAAGAGAAATCCATAGAAAAGACAGACAAAACCCCGATGCATAGCAGAGACCCTTAAGGCAGGGGAGTGATGCAAGTGCCAACAGGAAACAAATATACTCCACATCACGGAAAACATTACAAGCAGGGGATCGGATCACTAAACCCCGACAGTATGTCTAGAAAGTCCTGGATACAAGAAACACTCTAGAAATGCAAACAAGGACTCAGACAAAGCCCATACGGTTTTCTTCGGTGACACAAGACCACCAAAAAACCAGTGGAGGATTAAGAACTGCCCACAAAGAAACTGCGGTCCACTGACATCTGAAGACAGAATTTCTCTGCAGAAGTGTGCCTATGTTTGGCTAATAGGCATAATGGGCAGAAAACCCAAGCAACACTTAAAAGAATTAATCAACAACGGCAGAGTGTGTCATAGACCCTACAAGCCAAAAGCACCAGACATAGCTAACCAGCAGGACAGCATCAAGAGTTTCAGGGGATGAAAGGCAATCCCTGAATGGGATTGCTATGCCAAACCCTGGAGCAGGGAGATGTATTAGCCCTGAAGCTCACTCACACTGCACCTTATCAAGGGCAGGGCTATCCATCCTGTCTACAGAATAGTTCAGGTGAGCAGGAAAACCCTGGGCAACCTAGTGAAGTGAGAAAAGCTAAAGGCAGTATTGGCCAGAGCTTGGCAAAAATGGTGTCTTCCCCTGCAGGTGTACACTTAGATATACCACGAATGCCTTAGCGCGGGGGGGCGCTAAGGCATTCGTGGTATATCTAAGTATACCCCAAATTCCAACTGGAAGGAGCAAACACGAGGCAGACCGCTGGACTGTCACGGTAAGCACAAGTCGCTAAGTTGTATAATTCAACCGCAATTCCAGTAGGGAGTTAGCCACCAAGACAGCGCCCTCAGCCTGCTTGGGATAGCTGAAACCAAGAGTGAACTCCATAGGGAAGAAATCCAGAAACTCTAAGACAGGAAACCCGGGTGCCGCAAGTGCAAACCCCTGTCAAACTATTTCTTCACCGGCCTGGAAACTGTTAAGGGTACCAGGCAGGGCAAGTGCAATCTCTGAACAGACTGCCCTGAACCTTGCATAGATATTAATACTTCAGCCATGAAAACATATACCTCCCCCAATGAAGCACATGGTCCAGTAAGTGGAACAATTGTTCTGTGAACCAGGTCAAACAAGTTTGTTTACAGTAAACTGTGTTTTCCGTGGATAGCAGGGTGAATTAGCCATTCCTGGGGAGTCCTCAGCTGAAAGGTTAGGCACCCCCTGGCACTGGAAGTGATGTGTAGTCCATTCCGGTTCTTACAGGGGGTGTGCTCAACCTGGCACCCCTTTGCGGTTCCTGCCAGCAGAATGGCTCGACCCACCTCCGCGTCTGCTTGCTGGTTGAGGCAGTAATGTATCGTGAAGGTGTGTAATGCAACCACCTGGCAGCTTTGCATATGTCCTGGATAAGTACCTCACTCAAGTGTGCCATAGAGGCTGCCACTGCTCTGATCTGGAGAGCCTTTGGTGCCTGCTCTTTTATTGTAACAGAACTCGATGCACTGGGAGATCCATGATGACAGTGTCCTCTTGGTGACGGGAAGTCCGGGAGCATTTGGGTTGAAAGAGACAAATAGTTCAGAGGCTCTGGAGTTCGACCGTATACATCGTTTGGAATACGCTAGGGCACGTTTGCAGTCCAGCGTGTGAAGCCGTTTTTCTGCTTCCGATTGGTGCTGCTTCAGGAAGAAGGTCGGCAGTGTGATTGTCTGGTTAATGTGGAAGGCTGATACCACCTTGGGAAGGAATGATGGATGAGTCCTTAATGTCACTTTGTCATGGTAAAACTCCAGGTGTGGTAAATAATGGACTTATGCTTGTAGCTCACTGACTCTTCTTGCTGAGGTGAGCACCACTAAAAACAGGAGAGATACCTCATGTCCATAAGTTCATCCACAGGCACAGCACTTCTGTTCATGATCCGGCCCTAGCACAGATATAATTTGTGGCCATCAGTGAGAGAAAACTTTTCCACAGATACAACTCTTAAAACCACTCACCGTGGCTGATTTGTTGTTCTGCCTGGACATAATAAAAGAAGACCGCACTTCATCAAGAAGTTTTTTTTGGTAGCACAGAATAGGGCTTTGTGGGGTTGCAGAAGCAGCAAGGCAACTTTAGAAGAAGAAACTGAAGTATAGATATCAAAAAAAGGTATTTTTAGGATTTTTAAAGGAAAAAAAGAATGTAGAAAAGACAGAGGTTATGTCCATGCTGTGCTAGAACCAAAAATGACTAAGCAGACTAGAGGCAATGCAGACGCAGGAATTTTGATGTTTTTAATTTTGCCCTTTAATTCTATTTTGCCCATAATCTGCCATGAACAGGTTCTGATAAGATGCTGGACTATAAATCCTATGATAAATAAACTCCTGCCCATGCTCAGTAGAGCTCAAAGTTCTACTAGCTTGGAGAGAAGTCAATTCAGTGCCACCCAATGACAGCACATGTAATAGCTAATTAAGCCCTGCTTATCAGCAGGAAAAAAAGAAAGAGGGTAGAGACTGAGCAGTCAGAGGTAGAGCTGTACCTATAAGTCTTTCTTTAGATTCCCAAGGCCCATAGAAATTTTAAGGAAAGCTGCCAACCTATATTAATCTATCCCATTTCTGAAGAATAAGCACAGTTGTGCTCATAAGTTGATATCCCCATGGCAGAAATTGTAAGATTATGTAGAATTTTAAGGAAACATGCGTGATCAGACAAAATATTTGTTATTTTTAATGCTTTTCAAATTAAACTTATTCATCACAATAGCACAATCATTAAACAAACTATAGCAATAAGGGAAATAAAATAGTTCTGTTCAAAAGTTTACATATCCTCAATTGTTTGGGCTGATAATATACACTCAAGCTGACACACAGTTTGAGAGGGCATGTATCTCCACACATGTGCCTTGTCTGATTGTAATTAGTGTCTGTGTATAAATAGGTCAATGAGTTTCTTAGCTCTTGAAAAACCAGGGCTGCACTGACTTTGGTTACTGAAGTATGGGGAAAGCAAAAGAATGGTCAAAGGATCTGTGAGCAAAAGTAGTTCAACTTTATAAATCAGGAAAAAGTATATAAAAAGATATCCAAAGATTTGAAAATGCCAAGCAGTACTGTTCAGACTCTGATCAAAAAGTAAAAAATTAGAAAACCAAGAAAGATTTCAGACAACTGCCAGGAAAATTTGTTGGGATGCAAAGAAAAACCCACAAGCAACTTCTACTAAAAGACAGGCTTCTCTGAAACAAAGTGGTGTGAGTGTCAGCATGCTCAATAAAGAGATACTTGAACAAAAATGGGCTGCATGGTAGAGTTACCAGAAAAAAAGCACTGGCTCGACAGAATCCCCAATGGGTCAACCAGGAACCTTCTGCATGCACGGAGTCAATTACGTTATAACTTGACAAGGTAGGAGATTTCTTTGTAAGTCTATGACTGAAAAGTTTACTCACCAGCGATAAGAATTTAATATTCAAAACATATCACTACTAAAGGAAAGGTGCAGAGGATATAGCTTTGTACTGGCATGAGAAAGGCTACACGCTTACTGAAATGTAATACCATAAGATATTATCAGGGATGTTCGCCCCCGAGGTGTACGGCTCTCCTACGCTATTGCAGGGGATCCCTGCCCCTCGTCCCCCGGGGAGCCACACTTATCCAACCATACTTTTAAAGGGTTCCATATCTTCAAGAATCTTGACCATTCCTGTTTATTTAGTGCAATCATCCTATGAAGGGACCATAGCCTCTCCAACCTTGAGGTAATGCTCGCCATTGTGGGTAGTGTATCAGATTTCCACAACATGGCCAGCTCACATCTCACTGCTTTCAATATGTTAGATATAAGCTGTCCCTGATCTAGTGGCATATCTAGGGGAGGTTTAGAAGTGCATTTTCAGGAGAGAGGATGACATCTACTCCTATAATGACTCGAATGAGTAGTGTGATTGCCTCCCAAAATTGTGATACCCAGGGGCATTTCCACCACAGGTGATAAAAAGTTCCCTTCTGCCCGCACCCCTTCCAGCACCTGCTGTCTTGGGTCGGGTCAATCATGCATTTTTTCCAGTGGATAGATCGTAATAGGATCTTATAGCAGTTTTCCGCTAGTTGGGTATAAGCGGACCCTCTTTTAGTGTTGAGGAATAGAGAGTCCCGTCTCCTCTGAAAGTGTTCTGCCCAGGTCTTTTTCCCATGCCCTCATGTAAGCAGATTTTTCCAGCAGATCTTTATTGATAAACACTTGTGAGATTGCTGACTGCTTATTATTTATTTATTTAGCATTTTTATATACCGATATTCATGTAACAGTTACAAATCACCTCGGTTTACATAATAACAATAACCATTGCATAAGAATGCATTACATTGAACAGGGATGAATCAAACTTGGATCAGTGGAATTGGGTTTAACATAGAGGTAAGAGAAGGAAATTTAACCGGCTGGCCGGGTGCTAACATAGGAGTATAGCCAGGTGTCTAAGAGGTGACACTGGTACAAGGTATTGAGGAGGAAAATTATTAACTCGTCTGTAAAGTGCATGGCTTGTTAGTGAAGATGTTCTACTATCGAAACTGTAAGAGGTTCCATGGATCATCAGAGTTAGGCGAAGGCTTGGCAGAACAACCATGTCTTGAGTCTTTTTTTTTTTTTTTTTAAAGGTGATTGGGCATTGTTCGAGCCGAAGATCTGGAGGGAGAGAGTTCCATTGCGTTGGTCCAGACGTGGAAAGAGCTCTCTTCGTTAATGAGGTTTTAATGGGGTGGGCCTGGAGGGTGTCTCTGTAAGCTGCTCTCACCGGTCTGGAAGATGAGCGAGGTCAAAGTGGGATCTTGAGATCCAGTGGAGTGATGTTGTGAATGGATTTATGAATGATCATTAGAACTTTGTATAAGATTCTGAATTTGATTGGGAGCCAGTGTAGGTTCCGCAGGATGGGTGTAATTTGGTCTTTTTTGTTGGTCTTAGTTAGAATCCTTGCTGAAGCGTTTTGTAAGATCTGTAAAGGTTTGATGGTATTAGCAGGGAGGCCGAGCAGGAGTGAGTTACAGTAGTCTATTTTTGAAAAAATGATTGCTTGGAGAACTGTCCGGAAATCTTGGAAGTGGAGGAGAGGTCTCAGACGTTTTAAGACTTGAAGTTTAAAAAAACACTCCTTTGTAGTGTTATTGATGAAACTTTTGCAGTTCAGTTGATTGTCCGTGATGACTCCTAGGTTTCTGACTTGGGGAGAGAAGACTGGTTGAATAGCAGGGTGAGTGTTGAACACTGAGTGGTTTCCATCTTGGGGAATGAGGAGAATCTCCGTCTTATTGTTGTTCAGTATCAAGTTGAGGTTTGTGAGGAGGTTATTTATGGATTGGAGGCAGGTCACACCAATTTTCCATTTGAGTCTTGCCTAGTGCGAGGTCTATTCCCATTTTCTCAGTCACCAAAAAAATGTTGTATTTGAAGAAAAGGAAAGATGTCCTCCTGTGATAGTTGATATCTGTCCTGGAGTATTGGGAAGGGTAACAAAGCCCCTGCCTCCCATAGCTGCCCTAAGCGCATAATGCCCTTTACCCCCCCCAGGTTTTAAAGAATCTTGACTGATCTCCCTTTGGGAAAGAGGCATGGGATTGAATAACGGTGCTGTAAAAATACCACCGTTTTCCTACCAACTGACAGCGCCATTGCTCCCACACCGCCAGTGTGGTATTGGTCAGCAGAGGAAGGCATTTCAGTGGTAGCCAGGTAGCTCTGGGTTGCCAAGTAAGCGATCCGAGTGGCATTTTTCCTATCAAGGATTGTTCTAGGATTACCCATTGTTTGTGCTCCCCCTTCCTATTCCAATCAAACATAGCACGCAGCTGAGCCACCATAAAGTACCATCTCAGGTTGGGTACCCCCAACCCACCTCTCAGTTTAGGTCTGAATATAACAGCATTAGATACCCTGGGGGGGCCTACACTTCCAGATGTATGAAAAAAATATGCTGATGCCCTTTCTTTATTATTGTCGTGGGGATGTATATTGGTAGGGATTGAAATAGATAGCCCAATCTGGGTAAAATGTTCATCTTCACTAAGGATATCCTGCCAAATCACGATATATACAGCTCAGACCATACATGTCCTGCAAACGTTTTGTATTGGGGGGGGGGGTTTAGTTTAGCTGATACAGCTCATTGGGATTGTTACGTATGTAGATCCCCAGGTATTTAATCTTCTTTGGTGCCCACCGAAAGTGGAATGAGGACTTCAGTGCTACTAGATCCTCAGCTGCCACAGAAACATTCAGCAACTCAGATTTTTCCACGTCAAGCTTAAAGCCGGACACACTGCCGAATTTTTGTAGTTACTCTGATGCTCCCGCTAATGAGTGTGATGTATGGGTCAGTGTAAATAAGATATCATCAGCAAATAGTGACATCTTGTATTCCCTCTCCCAAATAGATACTACTCTGATTTCTGTTTGGCGGATCCTGATAGCCAAGGGTTCTAAGAATAGCGCAAAAAGTAATGGGGGATAAAGGGCATCCCTGTCTTTATGGGAAAGGGCTCTGAAGATGTCCCATTGACTTTCACTCTTGCCATAGGGGTGCTATACAATTGATGCAATCCAATTAAGAAAATAAGGGCCGAAGTTCATCTCCTTCAAGATGTGGAATAGGAATGGCCAATGCACCATATCCAAGGCTTTTTCTGCATCCACCGATAGAAGGACCGCAGGGATGGATTCTTTTTTAGCCCACCAGATTAGGTCAACTATTTTGCATATATTATCTGCGGCCATTCTACCGGGGATAAAACCTGCTTACTCCGTATGCACTAGCCTTGCCATAACCCTGTTCTGTCGGTAGCAGTTTGAGGTCCACATTGATTAAAGAAATGAACCCGCATTGAGTTAGATCCCAACCTGGTTTTCCAATATAGTTATACCTGCAACATTAGCGCCTGACTTCAGTGGATTTCCCTCCCTCAGTGAATTAAATAAATGATCTCAGGGGATCTATCAGAGAAGATGAGAATTTTTATTTTTTTTTTTTTATAAAATAGCGGTGTGTACCCATTGAGGCCTGGGGCTTTATTGGCCTTAAGTTCTTTTGCCTGTTGGATTTCAAGGGCAGAAATTTCCCTTTTGAAATATCCTCTCTCCTCCTCAGAAAGAGTGAGAAGGCAAAGATCCTTAAAATATGCATCAATCTGCTCTGGGGAAATTTTTGAATTGGCCTCATATAGTGCCCCATAAAACTGCTGGAATCGGTGCCTAATGTCAGGGGGTGAGGTTGTTAAACTACCATCTCCGTGTCTAATCTCCAAAATCTGGTTTTGTGCCATCCTTCTCTTTAAGCATCTAGCTAATAGTCTCCCTGACCTATTTCCCCACTCAAAGTTTTCTTGTTTTACTAGCGAGAGTTGAGCTAGAATCTCAGCCTCCGCCATATACTGCAGGGCTTTCCTTGCTTTCTGTAATTTCATATATGTGGCCTTAGATAGTGTCTGTTTATGGAGCGCTGACAGTTCCGCAATTTCACGTAGCAATCGCTGTTTTGCTTGCTGCTTTCTCTTTTTGAAGAGGGCCCCTCTGGCTATTAGCCTGCCTCTCATCACCGCCTTCAAGCAATCCCAAACTAAAGTGGGATCGTCTTCGTTTGTATCTAGGTACTCAGTAAGATCTTTATGCAGTTGCTTGCAAAAATAGTCAGCTATGAGTGTCATTCAGTTTCCATGGGCAGAAGCCTGGTGTGCCATTGTTACTACGTAGAGCCTTGCATAAAGGTGCATGGTCTGACCAAGTAATGGAATCCATACTAATTTGAGTAACCCTTCCCAGTAACATCTTATCCACCAGAAAAAAATCTATTTATGAGTAAGATTGATGTGAGTGCGAGAAAAAAGTGTGGTTTCTAGCTTGTGGGTTTCTTTGTCGCCATACATCATTTAGATCCCATTTTACTAGCAAAGACTTTAGTCTCTTCCTGGGTAGGCCAGTTCCCATGCTACTCCCACCTGAGATGTCTAATTGAGGGCATAAGGTTAAGTTAAAAGTCTCCTTTTACAATCAAAAATCCCTCCTCTTCTCTATATGTTCAAAAAAATCCCTCTGTTCTGTGTCTAGGGCATAAACATTAAGTAAGGCGTACATTTGCCCCTGGTATTCAAATTTTACCAACAAGAATCTATCATTGACATCTTCCACATGGCCATGTATTATACAATCAAACCCCTGCTTAAACAATATGCCCACTCCAGAATATTTAGCTGTTTTACCAGCTGCAGCGAAAAATTAATGTGCAAACATTGGCCAAGCAAGAAGGTGCTCATAACGCCCTTTCAAATGCGTTTCTTGTAGGCATACTATCAATGCCCCTTGGTCTTGAATCTCCTTTTTGAGGAGATGCTGTTTGCGTGGGGTACTGAGGCCCTTTACATTAAGGGATATAAATCTAAGTGCCATCATTGTTAATCACTCATTGCAAGTGTTATTGTCCTGTCTATCCCATGGCACACTGGCCTAGATATACTAACTTCAATTGGGCCTCTCACCGCTGTATGGCCCCCCGTTATAGCTCCTCCCCACTCGACCTTTACTCTACTGTTCACCCTTATGATTATCCACATGGTTAATACTTCTGCATGACAAACACCACTTTCCCACCTTCCCCATTCCAAATGCCATGTTGCCATGACTAATCTGCTTGCACAGAGGAAGATTGTGTACCCTACAAGACTTGAAGTCCAGCCCCCCCGACCTCGTTTAGAGCCCATTTAATCCCTACCCAGCTCCCCCCCCCCCCAACATCATTATGATCTTAGTCAAACAGATTCAAATATATACTGTTCTTCTTTGAGACATCAGCCATTCTGCTCTATTCTCCTTCATTTTTCTTTTTTTCCTTCCATATACTGGAAATTGCCTCCTGTGTGAGCACAGTAGCTTCCAATCACCCAAGACCATCCACTGTAGTCTGCGGATTCGCTCCTGGTTGCTGACACAGCCTCCTTTCGCTACCAGAGAGGTGTCTCAGTTCATTCGCACACTGCCAGGGGAGCGGAGTCCTTGACCCCGAGATCTGCTGCTTTCAAGATGGCCGCCACCTCGGCTGGAGTGCTGGCTTTAGAGGTTGTACCCCGGATGGTTATGGCGATCCCCAGCGAGAAGAGCCACCAATAGCGTAGGTTTTCTTTCCGTAATACAGATGTTATAGGCTGGAATTCTTGTTGGTGCTTTATTGTCATCGATGATAGGTTGGCGAACACTGGTATGGACTGGGACTTCCATTGCCAGGATTGCTGATTTCTTACTACAGCTAGTACTCTCTCTTTGATCAGGTAGCGTAAAAAACAGGCTATTATGTCACATGGTTAATTTCCTGGCCTGGGTCCCAATGTTCTATGTGCCCTATTTCTATCGTCGGGCACGCTTCGGGCGTTCCCCCCTTGGACTCTTGTTCCAGGAAGAATTTGCTCAGATTCCTCACTATCTTGTGGCAGTCGTTGTAGGCCTCCATTTCAGGTATGCCTCTGAATTGCAGGTTACATCTGCGATTACGGTTTTCCAAGTCTTCCAACTTAAGTAGCAGGTCCGAACCGTTGTGGGTTAGCGTATCGCATTGCGTCTGTAATTTGTCTATTTTGTCAGCCTGCGTGTCCAGTCTGATGTCGCATTCATCTATCCGGTGGCCTATCTCCGCCATCATGTCAATCATTTCCTTTTTATTCTCCTTCATATCTTTGCGGAGATTGCTGAACCACTGCCGGAATTCTTCCCGCGTGGGGACAGCACATATCCGAGCGATCGAGTCTCCTGGTGATATACAGTCTTCACCGCTCTGCGTTCCCGCCGACTCGGAATCCATGCACTCTGGTACCTTGCCCGCACTCACTGCGACTTTAGAATACAAGTATTGCTTTAAATCAATGCCTTTTCTTTTGGATGTCATGAAGTTGGAGAATGTAGATCGTCCCAATCTGAAAAATCTCCACTGTTAGTGGTAGATGGACAGCAATTCAGTCAAGATTAAACTCGAGGTGCTCGGGAGCTATAAATTAGGCTGCCATCTTGTCCAGTGACGTCACCGCCCCCCCTCGTTCTCTATTTCTAAACCAATTTTGGAAAATTGCTATAAAATCCTACATGGGTGGTACTTTATATCAGGAGTAAGCAAACCTTTTTGAGCCTCAGCCCCTCTTTCATCCATACAATTTGTTGGGCCCACCCACCCAACAAAGTCAGGTTAGTGAGTGAGTGTCAAAGTTCCTCGCCAATTGCCTATTGAACCATCTACCAAACAGCAGGCAATCACACTGCTAGCAGAATCTCAAAATTCCAGTTTTGATTCTCTTTAGGTTGCTGTTAGGAGCAATCAGATATACACAAATACAAAAGGGTCAATGTAATAAGACCTGCGGCAAAACAGGCGCTAGTTATGAGCACAGGTTTTGATCACTGCACATGGCTGAAGATGCTGCTTCCGTGGGATATAAAAACAAATTATGCAAATGATTTGCGAGCAGAAATTCACACATACGGAGAAATGTGCATACCTAAGCACCGTAAGGGCCTATGTAATAAGCGGCCACATCCACGCTCAAAACCCACACATAAAAGCGAGCGAATGAATGGGTCCCCTATTAAGGGAAGTATGACCCTGGAAAGTATTTTTAATATTTCAAATAACTGTGCTGCAAAAAACATGGTAAATATTTTCATGGATGCTAATTCACACTGGCACAGCAGCAAGACTGGTGCCCAACTGAGCACCTACCTGGATGCTCGAGTGTCATCATAGGCACTCAGCTGGGAGCTAATAGGGAAGCTCTGGTGCCCAGAAAGGCACCTAGCAAATGTTGCCGCTCAGGTGCTGAGCTAGGTGCTTAGTTGGTCGCAAATCTATATGATCAGGCACCCAGAAAGGCACCTAGCTAAACTTGCCGCTAGGGCGCCGAGCTAGGCATTCTTCTGGCTATGTATCTGGCTGCTTAGGCACTCAGCTAGTTGCAAATCTGGCTGCTTGGATGCAGAGAAAAGCACTCAGTTAGGTGGTTTTCAGGACACTCAGACACAAACATAGGGCCCCCTCCCCGAGTCGGTGCTGACACTAACTCGTCCCCTGACCGTAGCGGTAAAAAAAAAAACCAAACAAAAAAAACCCAAACACACACTAGCATTAATGTGGCTCCCTGCATTGCCTATGATTAGCTAATCACATCCTTTGCTTGCCGTTAGCATGCGTCCGCACAGGAAAAACCCCGGGTCTCCAAGCACGTTTGTATGCGCTTTTTTTCTCCGCGCACAAAACCCTTATTACATCCCCATATAGGGCTTTGCGTGGGAAGACGCATGT
The DNA here is from genome assembly GCF_901001135.1 of Rhinatrema bivittatum. NCBI lineage: Eukaryota > Metazoa > Chordata > Amphibia > Gymnophiona > Rhinatrematidae > Rhinatrema > Rhinatrema bivittatum. The sequence continues at coordinate 301,396,751 of NC_042617.1, forward strand.
ACAGGCGTGCACAAACCCACAGCAGCTTCAGCAAAGCTTATTACATCAGCCTAAAGAGAGGCAGATACTACACTAAATCCAGACAGGCACCTCATAGTAACAGCATCACAAATTCCCTCTGCTGCCAGATACTGTAAAAGACAATCTATACTGCAAACTTATGTAACAATAGAAACACCAAGAACTCAAACAAGAAGCCTACCTGTGAAAAGAGCAGCACTGTAAATATTACACTGGGTCCCAGAATACCAGTACATCACTTACTGGGGAAACGAAAACAGATTGCTAAAGATCCCTAATCAGACACTACATGCTAGCAAAATCTCTCCCCTTGGTCAGACACACAGAGCAGAGCCAGACCCTCACCAAATACACAATAAAGGATCACAAATTAGAACTGAAATGGAAACTTCTTGAAGCCAGACTGTCTACAGTAACAATGACAGAACCACCATTCCTCATAAAAATCAAGAAACAAAGCATCATTTACAATAGTGGAATCATATTAATAAAAGAATAAATATTTCAAAGCTACAGACAAATAGAACATCTATTAAAGTCATATACATTTTTTTTTTTATGTTTCCCAAGCACCAATAAAATATTTCAAAAAGGCACACAAACACCACCCAATTAAAACTAATGAGGATTAAAAAAAAAAAAAAAAAAAAAAAAAATCAGATTGTCAAGGATATGTTGGACATCCAAACTTTATCTCGCTCACATACACATTTGCATTTTCTCTCACTCTCATATTTACCCACTCATTCTTATACACAGGTTCTTAAGTCCCTTCCCCCCCATGCACACAAAGGGACCAATGCAATAAATGTGCGTAGAAAGCGGGCGCTGAACAGTATTGCATTGGCCCCAAAGCTCTTACTCCCCCAGATTCCCTCATGTACAGACCCCCCCCCCCCCCCCACAGGCAGGTACCCAATCTCATATACATGCAAGCTCCCATTCATAGACATACATTTATTTATTTAAGAACTTTTTCTATACCGATATTAGTCAAAACATCATTATCAGTTTACAGCGGAACTATAGAAAAGGAAAATTACAATAAACAGGGGAAAGGGAGGGGGATGCAAAGAAGAGAAAGGGATAGCATAGAAAGAGAAAGAACACAAAGGGCAACTTGGAAAAAAAAAGTGCAATGCAGTTATAACATAACTATGTACATGGATTGGGTAACAGCTGGAGAGGTAGGGGAGCAGGTAGGCAGGGGGGCTATTAAAGGTTTTGGGGGTAGGCTTGTTTGAAGAGCCAAGTCTTTAGTTGGGATCTGAATTTCAAGGTGCATGACTCTAGCCTAAAGTTGGTCAGAAGTGAGTTCCAGTGCATAGTCCCGGCAATGGAGAGGGCCCGATCCCTTGTGGAGGAGAGGTGTGCCTTTTTTAGGGAGGGCACATGGAGGGTCCCTTTGTTGGAGGTTCTGGTGGACACTGAAAGCAGGCCCCCTCTGACCCCCTCTCATTCCTGCTGCCACCGTCATTGCCGCCATGTGGCTGTTGGGGAGGAGCCAAATTGCTGCCCGTTCTGCTGCCTCCTCCTCTGTGCAAGCCCTGTGATATTAAAAATGTGCGGAACTAGCCCGAGATCAGCATAGAGAAAGTGCTACTCTCACGAGTTCTAATACCGCATGCCTGCACAGATGGGGTGTCCTCTGCTGCTCAGTCGCTGGTGGGATGAGGTCCACTGGTGGCTGCACAGCTGCGGTGGGGGGGGGGGGGGGGGGGGGGGGGGAATTGGACGTGTGCACCTTTCCCCTGCAGTACTACATTCACGGCCCCCCTGGAAGCTCAGTCGGTATATAAAAGCAAATAAAATAAATACACAATCCAAGTATTTTCAAAGACCTACTGGGCAGAACTCATTAGCTCTCTCGGTGCAGATTAACAGGGCCAGCTAGTAGAGCTCTTACTGTAGCAAGATCCAGTCACTGGAATCCCATTCCTCACCACCTCCCAAGCTAAAAAAGGTGAAAATAATTCTATTTCGTGTCACTAGCTCTCACTTAAATCAATCTTTATTGCAAATACATTGTACATTAGATTTTTTTTTTTTTTTTTTTTTTTTAAGAAGAGTAGTAACATAAAAATGTTGATTAAAAAAAAATACACACAGCAGAAACCATAATTTGCCCTATTTATTTTATTTAAAATCTTTTCTATACCGTCGTTAAGTTATATGCCATCACAACGGTTTACAAAAAGGCACATATGGTAATGTTAAAAAAATTGATTTGGGTAATACATTATACAAAAGTGCCCACAAAGTTCTGGTTACATAAATTTCCAAAATAAAGACTATTTGATGGTTGCCATATATCTTGTCCTTTTCATCCATGTAACAGTGTTAATGTTATTCAGTGTTCATCATATTCCCTGGGTTTTATTATTTGTGTTCCAGTCTATTGTATAATGTTATGCAGTATTTTAGATAAATATTTAAGAAGATTTATTCCCATTCTTTCCAATGTTCAGAGTGGGGTGCATTAAAACATCCATAATTTAACATAAAACCACAATTCAAATATTAAGTATATTTATTTATTTAACAACTTTTTTATACCGACATTAGTGGGAACATCACATCGGTTTACAAATAAACTGGGAAGAGAAAATACAGAGAACAGGGCAAGAGGAACTGGGAGCAAGTAACAATAAATATAGCTTAACTAATGAGGATAAAGGAGAGATGATGAAGCAGCAGTAAGATGGCTGTGTAGTGGCCAAGTATATATACTGCCTGCATAATTAGAAACAAAAGACCACCACATTCAATCAGGTAAAGAAAATGTTCTATAGCTGGAGTTCAAAGACTTGCCTAAAAAGCATACAAGTGATCATTCTCAGTGTCTGGTAATGAGTTCCACAAAGAGGGCCCTAGTTCAGATAAGTTCCAAAGGTCTGCTCAGTGCAGGAAGACAAAATCAGCTCTAAGTGAGAATCTTCTTCTGATCCCAAACGGCAAGATTTGGAATGGTTTTATGCGAGTCTCCAATCAAAGATGTGCTCAAAGACTACGGAGAGAGCCAAGAAAATTAGAACCTTTTCCATTAACCTCTAGTTCTGAGTCACGGACCTGGTGCTGATTTTGGTTTATACCTCACAAACTGTTTCATATATGGTACACAAGGATAACAGATACTTACACTGCTGCTTAACAGTGGTTATCGGGCCTCATCTACAGTGGCTACAGCAAGTCTACACCCCCTTTCAAAATGATCACCTTATAGCCTGGAAGTAAAATGTATTAAAAATGTATTAAAACACACAACCTACCTCACAACTGACCAACTGAAAAATATATTCCAGAACTCCTTAGAAAATGAGATAAGACAAAAACATGGAATAACTTGGTTGAATAACTGTCCACCCCGCTTTGTACTGCTTAGAGCTCTGATGTAGGAAGTCACCTTCAAAAGTACACAGCAAGTGAAAATGGCCCCACCTATGTTAAATTGTATGGACTCACATAACAGGATAAATTCAGCAGTTCCTGTTCTCTCTGCTGGGTGGTGCATTTCAATGCAGAGATACAACCATGAGCACAAAAGAACTGTCAAAAGAACTTGGACAAATGTTGTGGAAGAGCACAGATTTCGAATGTGTATAAAAATTGCAAGTCATTTTCATTTCATTTATTTAAATTTATTAATCGCTTAACACAACAAAATTGTGGCCTAGGCGATTTACAATAGAACATACATAAAATAGTATCAAGAAACAAACACCAAAAATATCACATACAACAGCATTGGATTCTAAAACACAGAAACTACCAGCATTTAGAAATTCAGATCTTGCATCAAGAGCACTGAAGGAGGAAGTTTTTTTTTAGGGAAAGTCTAAATTTCTTCAGATTTTCCTGCATTCGAACCTCAAAAGGTAAAGAGTTCCACGGCTCACTGCCGTCACAAAGAGCTCCATCGACTTCACCCGGATAAGCCAGTCGTCCAGGTAGGGATGGACTAGGACTCCTTCTTGCTCAAGAAAAGCCGCTACTACCACCATCACCTTGGTGAATGTGTGAGGACTGGTGGCCAATCCGAATGGGAGAGCCTGAAACTGCAGGTGCCGGTCCAGAATTTCGAAGCGAAGGAACCTTTGGTGCTCCTTGCGAATAGGGATGTGCAGGTAAGCCTCTGAGAGGTTGAGAGAAGCCAGAAACTCACCGGAGTGAACCGCTGCTATGACCGCTCTCAGGGTTACCATTCGAAAATGGGGATCCTTGAGAGCCCAATTGACCCATTTGAGGTCTAGGATCGGTCAGAAGGAGCCATCCTTCTTGGGCTTGACGAAGTAAATGGAATACTGGCTGGATCCTTGTTCATTTGAAGGAACAGGAACAATGGTCCCTAGCTCCAGGAGTCTGTCGAGGGTTCAACACACTGCAGGCCTTTTTTGAGTGCCGCAAGAAGATAGCAGGTGGCGGTCCGGAAGGTCGAGCAAGTTCTAAAGCGTAACTGTTTCCGATCACATCCAGGGCCCATTGATCCGTAGTAATTTTGGCACATTCCCTGAGAAAAAGGGACAGACGTCCACCTAAGACGGGAACGGAGGATTGGGCCTTCCGCATCTCATTGTGAGGACTTGGCGCCGGAACCTTGGGGGTATTCATCTCAGAACGGCCGACGTCCCCGAAAGGAATGAGACCATGCCTGAGATCTGGAGGGGGTATTCCGCTGAAAAGACTCACGCGGCTTGTTGTACCTGTGCTGACCTCTGAAACGAAAGCACGAAGGAAAAAAAAAAAAGATTTGGACTGTTTAGGGCAGTCCTCAGGCAGCTTATGAACCTTGTTGTCTCCCAAGGATTTAATAAGTTGTACCAGGTCCTCTCCAAAAAGCAACTTACCCTTAAAGGGAAGAAAGCCCAACTGCGACTTAGAAGAGGAATCCGCCGCCCAGTTAGATAGCCAGAGGAGTCGCCTAGCAGAGACTGCGGCTCTTGCCTGCACCCGAAGGAGATCATAAAGGGCATCAGCGCCATACGCAATCGCCCCTTCGAGCCGCTCTGCTTGTTGGGCCTCTGCAGCCAGGAGATTCTGGGTGCTGAGTAATTGTTGAACCCACCTAAGGCTCGCCCGCTGCATGAGAATGCTACACACCGTCGCACGGACCCCTAAGGACAGCACCGCGAAGATTCGCTTGAGGTATAGCTCCAACTTGCAGTCTTGAAGATCTTTTAAAGCTGTCGACCCCACCACTGGGATGGTAGTGCGAAACATTGCGACAAGGCGATAGCAAAAGCCAGAAGAATACTGGGCTGTATAGAGAGAGAAATATAGAGTAAGAAAAGTGATTATCCCCTTGTACAGGTCCTTGGTGAGGCCTCACCTGGAGTACTGTGTTCAGTTCTGGAGACCGTATCTACAAAGAGACAGAGACAAGATGGAAGCGGTACAGAGAAGGGCAACCAGGAAGGTGGAGAGTCTTCATCGGATGACATATGAGGAGAGATTGAAGAATCTAAATATGTATTCCCTGGAGGAAAGGAGGAGCAGGGGTGATATGATTCAGACTTTCAGATACTTGAAAAACTTTAATGATCCAAAGACAACGACAAACCTTTTCTGTCGGAAAACAAAATCAGCAGAACCAGAGGTCACGAGCTGAGGCTCCAGGGATGAAGACTAAGAACCAATGTCAGGAAGTATTTCTTCACGGAAAGAGTGGTGGATGCCTGGAATGCCTTTCCGGAGGAAGTGGTGAAGTCTAAAACTGTGAAGGACTTCAAAGGGGCATGGGATAAACACTGTGGAACCATCAAGTCTAGAGGGCGTGAATAAAGAGGAGGCGGCAAAACACTGCACGGAGTGGCAGTAGCCACAGAGGCATTCACGGAGCGGGATGCCAGTGGTTGGAGTTCCACCTTCACGGAGCGAAAGGATGGAGGGCTGCCATCTCCAAAAAAAAAAAAAAAAAAAAACACAACAAAAAAAAAAACAGGGGAGGGTAAGAGTATGGGGCAGGGGTGTGGCCTGCTTGTTACAGCGGTTGCTACCCCTAATTGAGCTGGATGTTCACTTGGATGCAGATACGGCGCTGCTCTCTACATTGGTGATGGGGTGGAGGGAAATTGTGGTGGGGTGGAGGGGAATTAGGGCTGGAGGGTACTGGAAGCCAACAGTAACAGGTGGGAGAGAGAAAAAGGGAAATAAAAAAATGGATAAAGTGCGTAGCTTGCTGGGCAGACTGGATGGGCCGTTTGGTCTTCTTCTGCCGTCATTTCTATGTTTCTGTGTTTCTATGATGACCGTGGACACCGAAGCATCAACCTTGGGGACTTTAAGCATGTCGAGGGCCAGATCCGGCAGGGGATACAGCTTATCCATCGCCCTGCCCACCCGGAGGCCAGAATCGGGGGGGATTCCCATTCCCGGAGTAGGAGCTGCAAAAGCATAGGAGAAAATGGGAAGGTACGAGGCAGAGCCCATAAACCAGCTAGGACCGGATCCACGGTGTGGGAAGTGGATGCACTGGCAGAAGTAGAGGCACTGGTGGTATCTTCCAGTGGGACTTCAATCCCTACTTCATCCAGAACAAAGGGAATAAGTGGATCCAGCACCTCGCGTTTAAATAACCGCAGGACCAGTGGGTCATCTCCTTCTACAGGTGGATTCACAAGCAGCAGATCCAGATCTGCATCAGAATCTGGCAAAGGAGCAGGCTGCGGAGGGTGAAGAGTATCTGTGCCCCCCCCCGGTACAGTGCAGACCCTAGTAGCCCCCTGTGGGTCCAGTGGGCCAGAGCCCTGGCCAATGACCAAATGAGGAATCTTAGCCAGGGGAGGGCTCGGAATGGGATCCCTCTGTGCTTAAGTCAGGCGGAGAGTGTAATAAAATCGGGCTCCCCTCCCCTGAGGCTCTGAAACTGCTTCGAGGTCCAGGCACAAAATGGCCACCGTTCCCGCGATTTTCTGAGGGAGGGCCAGCCCAGACGCAAGCTTAGCAACCCGACCCCGGGTCGTCAACTTAGAAACAGTCCTGGAGAGTCCTTCCCCCCCCCGGGTAAGCAGACAGAGCAGAGCCCTTCGCGGGAGAGCCGTGAAGCAAGCTCCCTGCAGGCGAGGCAGAGAGGTGATCTCAGCATCGGGCGGCAAGAAATCAGCTGAGCTGAAAAAAATATCGAAGCGCAGGAGCCGACAAACAGCTGTGATGCGCTTAAATCCCTGCCGGTCGGCGTAACAGCCGCATAAATATACTTTTTCCCTCTGCTTCAGATTAAAACAAGCAGAAATACTGTCTCCTTTAATCCCCTTTGTGTTGAACTTTCACCAATATGTCGGTATATAAAAAGTAATAAACTATAAACTAATAGATCTGAATTTTCATTTTTTAGTTCCTTCAGAACCATGGGGTGTATACCATCCTGTCCCGTTATGATGGCGAATTCGAATGACTGTATACAAAACATGTTAAATAAAATAAAATACCATCCGGTCCAGGTGATTTACTATTCTTCAGTTTGTCAAATCAGGCCTACAACATAGTCTATGTTCACCATGATTTGGTTCAGTTCATCTGAATCATTACCCATGAAAACATTCTCTAGAACGGGTATCTCCCTAACATCCTGTTCAGTAAACACTGAAGCAAGAAATTGTTTAATCTTTCCGCTATGGCCTTATCTTCTCTAAGTGACCCTTTAACCCTTCGATCATCTAACGGTCCAACTGACTTCCTCGCAAGCTTTCTGCTTCGGTTATATTTAAAGAAAAAGTTTTTACTGCGAGTTATTGCCTCTACGGCCAACTTCTTTTCAAATTCTCTCTTAGCTTGTCTTATCAATGTCTTACACTGAACTTGCCAGCACTTATGCTTTATCCTATTTTCTTCTGTTGGATCCTTCTTCCAATTTTTGAATGAAGATCTTTTGGCTAAAATAACCTCTTTCACCTCACCTTTTAACCATGCCGGTAACAGTTTTGCCTTCCTTCCAACTTTCTTAATGTGTGGAATACATCTGGACTGTGCTTCTAGGATGGTTTTTTTTGTTTGTTTTTAAACGTCCACTATTTTTCTCATTATTTCAGTTTCCCTTTTGAACATTTAGCGCTAGAGCTGTAGATTTACTTACTGTCCCCCTTCCTGTCATTAATTCAAATTTGATCATATTATGATCACTATTGTCAAGTGGCCCCACCACCATTACCTCTCTCACCAAATCCTGTGCTCCACAAAGAATTAGATCTAAAATTTCTCCCTCTCTCGTCTGTTCCAGAACCAATTGCTCCATAAGAGACTTTCATTTATTCCATCCAGGAACTTTCTCTCTCTAGCATGTCCTGTTACATTTACCCAGTCAATACTGGGTTAATTGAAATCTCCTATTATCGCACTACCAATTTGGTTAGCTTCACTAATTTCTCTTAGCATTTCACTGTCTGTCTCACCATCTTGACCAGGTGGACGGTAGTATACTCCTATCACTATAGTCTTCCCCGTCACACATGGGATTTCTACCCATAAAGATTCAATTGCGCATTTAGTCTCATGCAGGATCTTTATCCTGTTGGACTATGCCATCTTGGACAAAGTGCTACCTCACCTCCCAGATGCTTTTCTCCGTCACTGTGATATAATTTGTACCCCGGTATAGCCCCTTCCCATTGGTTATCCTCCTTCCACCATATCTCTGAGATGCCAGTTTAGAATGTATAGCAGTGAATGATGACAGACTTATTTCTTATGTCATCCAGCAAGTACAGCTCTTATGGCATCCAGCAAGTAGTATATACAGTCCTTAAGTTTTTTAAGCAAGGCTCTCATCAACCTTTCTTGATCAATTTCACACATCTCCTCAAGTCCTGGTCTATGTTACTGCACCTCACTTAGCAAGTCCTATGTATTTTGTTTTTTCTGCATCTGCTTATCTTTGGCCCAATCTAGCCCCAACTGCTCAATGCTATCCATTGTTTAATGCTATATTATGTTTAATTTAATGTAATGTTACCTAATGTTCTATATTCCTAATGTTTTATTCAAAGTTTATTCAATGTTTCATGTTCTATGTAATGCTCTCATGCGAGGTTATTGTTTCACTGTAAACCAGTTTGATTTGTATCCCATGCAAGAAGATTGGTATATAAAAATCAAAAATAAATAAATAAATAATTCTCCCATCTTACTTCTTAGACTTCTGGCATTAGCAAACATCCCATTTCTTCTTGTCTTTTCCTCCCTGGAGGACAGATAACCGCCACCTTCAGTGGTACAGGCTCATCTTCATTAGATCACAAACAGCCTATACTACTCTATGCCATTACATTTAACACCCATTACAGTTACCAAATTATCTAATTTTATATTAACACTATCCAAAGATATTTCAAAAATATCTTTATATTAACACTATCCAAAGATATTTCAAACACATTATCCAAACATATTTCAAAAACCTGGAGTACACCAACAGTAAAATCATACTTCCATAAAATCTAATTCAATTTCCCTTATTGTAGCTCCAAATTATAGTCTTTCTTTTCCAGATCACCCACTATAAACATAGCTTAACTGATCCACACATTGACCCCTGAAGTATTTATAAACAGTAATCATATTGCCTCAGTTTCCACTCCAACATACGCATTTCTGGCTATGTTAGCTTTTGGTCATGTGTGAAAAATTTCTATTCCCTAATTAACTTAGTTTAACTTTTTTTTTTTTTTTTTTTTTTAATGAAAAAAAAAAAACAAAAAACTACTGTACTGTACTTTCCAAGCCCCACACAGCCCTCAGGAAAGAAATGCATCCCTCCCTCAAACAGCTCAGAGTGGTATTCCAATTTAGTAAAAAGAACTTGAATTGCCCACTCAGAATCAAGCCCCTCCAACTCAAAACTTGGCAAGTGTATAACATGGCCAGGCATGCAACAACTCAGGAAGGTTTATAAGAAGCTCTCTCTCCATATGTCCCAAAGCGCTTACTTATCAGTACTAACCAGATATGAATACAAAGAAAATTGACATCTAATGCACAAGAATCAAAATCTTTCCAACGAAAGAAGCTGTAGAACTAAGTCTTGATATGAAGCTCCAACACTCAGGAACAATGTCAGGAAATAATTTGTCACCGAAAGGGTGGTGGATGCCTGAAATGCCCTCCCAGAGAAGGTGATAAAGATGAAAACAGTAACAATTTAAAAGGGTATAAGATCCCTTGTGTCCAGCGAATGGAAAATCGGGGTAACCTGTAGTAACTTTTACGGTATCATTTCTGCATGGGAGTAACCTGCACAAAGTGACAATTACAAATCTGAACACCTTGCTGGACATATTAGACTAACCATTTTGGTCTTCATCCACTATGTCACTTTCACAGCAGTGAACTATGAGAGATGACCACATTAAATCTAAATATCTCTTAGCACCTGGCTGTCAAAAGGGGCCCAACGAGGTGTCTTGTGGCCACCATACTGACAGTGAGAACAGTGTCAGGCTGCAGTAACCCTAAATCTAAACCATAGCCACTTACACTTGCTCCCCCCTCCCAGACAAAGGATAAAGATTTCTCACCGTGCCACAGACTTTCACATCATGAAGCCGATCCCACTCGTCTTCGTAGCTGTCCACCATCATGATGCTGTCATCCTCCTCATTGCCAAGCTCTGCATTCAAGTGTATCCGGACCTCTTCTCCAAGTGAGTGCATCCCCACAGCAGGGAACAGCCCATCTGGTGATATTGGCATGATCGTAGAGCCAACCTGATGGGCACAATGTGTCAGAAGCATGTTGACCGAAATCCCCTTCCTAACACTGGCTGCTTAACTGAAAAAAGCTGGTGGGATACAGGACCTCTGAAGCAAAGCAACCATCTACTGCTAAAACCCAGAAGCCATATAGGAAAATTGGTTCTTACCTGCTAGTTTTCATTCCTGTAGTACCACAGATCAGTCCAGATTCCTGGGTTTAGGCATCCCTGCCAGCAGATGGAGACAGAGAAAGTTTAACTGACACTGTTTCATAAACTTTGGTGCCACCTGCAGTTCCTCAGTATTTAACCGTACCTAAATCAAAACACACTGGTAAAAACTTGTTAGGAAAAATAGTCAAAACAGCTTAACCCAAATTAGAACAGCAAAAGTCATACAGTACTGGAAGCAATGAGAATCGAGCAGAAGACTCTCCAACCCCTAGATTGGGCAGGTTCTGGACTGATCCGTGGTACCACAGGAACGAAAATTAGCAGGTAAGAACCAAATTTTCCTTTCCCTGTATGTACCCGGATCAGTCCAGACTCATGGAATGTACAAAAGCTCCCTTAGGGTGGGACCTGGAGAGTCCCGCTCGCAAGACACTCTTAAAGGAGCGAGCCTCTGAATCCGCGATATCTAGGCGGTAATGTCTCGCAAAAGTATGCCACGACTTCCAAATCGCCGCTCTACAAATTTCCTGTGGTGAAATCAACTGAGCCTCTACCCAGGAGGACACTTGAGACAGAGTAGAATGAGCCCTCAAACCTTCAGGAACCGGACGGCCTTTGAGTACATATGCTAACCCAATAGCCTACTAAAGCCATCTCGCAATGGTAGCTTTGGAAGTCTGGGTACCTTTCTTTGAGCCACTCCACAAAACGAACAGGTAGTCTGATCTCCTAAAAAAATTTGTCACCTCATGATACCTCATTAAGGCCCTGCAGACGCCCAACTGAGGCACAGAAGCATCCAAATCTGGAAAAGCTGGAAGCTACACCGTCTGATTAACATGAAAGGCTGATACCACCTTGGCAAGTAAAGAGGGAACCACCCGCAAGGACACGCCTGAATCTGAAAAAAATGGGTCATGACAAGATAAAGTCTGCAACTCAGTTATTCTTCTCACAGAACAAATAGCTACCAGGAAAACAACCTTCAAGGTCAAATCTTTAAGAGTCGTCCCGAGGAGAGGTTCAAAGAGTGGCTCACATAAAATTGAGGATAAGGTTAAGATTCCAGGATGGGCAGAATCTCTTCAGCTGAAGGGGCAAATTCTTAACCCCTCGAAGAAACCTGACCACATCTTAGTGAGAGGACAACATCCCCCCCCCATCAACTGTACCACATAAAGCCAGAGCCGCTACCTGAACTGTGAGAGAGTTAAAAACTAGGCCTTTGCTCAATCCGTCCTGAATAAAGACAAAATCTGAAACACTGAAGATCGTAAGGCCCGTATGCCTTTTATACCATGCCTCAAAGACCTTCTAAACTCAGATGTAAGACAACAAATTAGATGTCCGCCTAGCGTGTAGAAGCATAGTTATAACTGACTCTGGGTAACTCCGGTGCCTCAGACACCACCTCTCAAAAGCCAAGCTGCTAGACAAAAGCAATCTTCCTGATCTGAAAATATGGGACCCTGATGGAGGCAAGGAAGAGGCCTGAACCTAACGGACTGTCCACTGCCAAGTTGACCAGATCCGCGAACCATGGCCGACGTGACTACTCTGGGGCTACCAACACTACATCCCCCGGGTGCCTCTCTTTTCAGCGCAAGATCTTCCCTACCAGAGGCCATGGGGGGGGGGGGGGGGGGGGGCAGAACATGTAGAGAAGGCCTAGAGAACGATTTCTCTAGGCCAAGAAACCACTAGAGCATCGACTCCCTTGGCCCCATAATTTTGTCTGTGGCTGAAAAAAAGCGGGATGCGAAAATCCACTTGAACGTTTGACCCATGCAATGTGAGATGCCGCTATCTGAACCAAGTGCTCTTCTGCCCAAAGAATTCCTGAGCCTCCTGTGCCACCATTCAACTCTTGGATCCCCCTGCCGATGGATATAGGCTACAGTTGTCGCATTGTCTGAAGGACTCTCACTGAACGACCTTGAACCAGAGGCAGAAAGGCCAGTACGAGGAAGTGATGTCACCGTCTGTAATGGCCACTTAGTTCGAGCTCCCGACCCAAATTAATCCTCCCACATCCAGACCCCGAGCAGCTATTTTTGCTGGGTTTTTTATACCCCAACGACCACCCTCACCGAGGCGCTATCTGCCCAGAGGGGGAAAAAAAAAAAATAAAGACTTGCAAAAATTGTCTTTTATGAGCGCCGTGGCACAGATGGTGCTGGGCGAGGCAGATCGGGCCCGAGCCGACCACGCAGCCACGGATGTGAGCGAGGGCGGAGGGGACGTGCGGGAGAAAAAGCAGTGAGCCGTGCTAAGTTCCAAAGTTGGTTTGGAGAAATATGTGGAGCAATGACAGGGCTACAGAAGGACATAAGGGATTTGCGTGCAGAAATCACTGGAGACCTGGCTGCGCTGGGGAGCAGGGTGGAGGAGACGGAAGCACGTCTGGAGGACCAGGCCTCAGAATTATCAAGCTGCAAACTAGCTCAAGACAAAACTGCTAGAAGCTAACACAGAATTATTAAATAGGTTAGAGGACCTAGAGAACAAGTCACGCAGGGCGAACTTGAGATTCAGAGGGATCCCCGAGACGGCTGAGTTTTTGGACTGTAAACAAGTGGCAAACAGCATATGTGTACAGATCTTGGGCTTGGCATATGAAGACCCTGAAACAGTAGGAGTGGTGAAGTTGGAAAGAGCCCATAGGGCACACCATGAGTTAATAGGCCCAGAAACATATTAGTGTGTTTTCATAGCAATACACAGAAGGAAGAGATCACCATGAAAGCATGTAGAGCAGGTCCAGTAATGTGGAAAGGCAATAGAGGTATACCAAAACCTGGCTCCCTCTACCATCTGCAAGAGGAGAGAACTCAGATGTAGTACACTACACTTCGTAATCACAATGTCAAATACAGATGGCTATTTCCCTTTGGCTTAAGTTTTACTATAGCTGGAGTCACATCACAGATTTCTTCGCCAGAGGAAGCAGGTGATATCTTACAAGTGGCAGGCATGAACATTAATATTTCAACTACCGCCCCAGGAAGTGAAAGACCCAACTGGCCTTGCAGCAAGATGCCCAGATGGCAACACGTGGATAAGTGAGGCAAAAGGCTTCATTGACACTCAAGTGGATCCATGCACCTTAATGATTGCCCAGGATGACTTGCTAGTAGCTGTTTATCTTGTGGATTCCACTGTATGTCAAGATCAGATATTAATTCCACGGAGGACTTACACTGGTTTCATATGATCGTATTATTCTTCTTAGGGGTCTAATTTACCGTATTTTCCGGCGTATAAGACGACTTTTTAACCCAAGAAAATCTTCTCAAAAGTCGGGGGTCGTCTTATACGCCGGGTATCGTCTTATAGGGCACACCTGCTCTCTTACCAGTTTCTCTCAATCACACACACATGCTCTCAATCAAATGCATTCTCTCACTTACACACAGGCTGGCTGTCTCTCTCTCTCTCTTTCACCACCCCCCCCCCCCCCCGAGCACAAATAGTAGCTGCAGCAGCTTCCTCCTCCAGCCCCCGCAGGCCAAGAAAGAAGAAACCCATTGGCCGCGGGAGGCTCATGCTGCTGTCTCCTTTCCCGATTACCAGCTCCTTCGACTGCTCGGGGCCGTTCCTGCTATCGCCGCTGCAATTTTTTCATTCGGCACGGCTTTCTCCTTCCCGCGCACCGCACTGCCGTTGCCGCCGGGCTATCAGCACGTTCAAGCCCAGCGGGAACGGCAGCGGTGCAAAAAAAAAAAAAAAAAAAAAAAGCTGTGGCATCCGCGGCTGCCCTTTTCTTCTTCCCGCCCACCCCCCCCCCCCCTTTGAACCGGAACAGGAAGTGATGCGCGGGAAGAAAGAGCCGTGCCGCGTGAAAAATTGCAGCGGCGACAGCAGGAACGGCTCCGAGCAGTCGAAGGAGCTGGTAATCGGGAAAGGAGACAGCAGCATGAGCCTCCCGCGGGCCGATGGGTTTCTTCTTTCTTGGCCTGCGAGGGCTGGAGGAGGCTGCTGCAGCTACTATTTGTGCTCGGGGGGGGGAGTGGAAGTGAGAGAGAGAGAGAGAGAGAGAGAGAGAAGCAGCCAGCCGGCCTGTGTGTAAGTGAGAGAATGCATTTGATTGAGAGCATGTGTGTGATTGAGAGAAACTGGTCAGCGAGCTCGTGTGTGAGAGACAATGAAAGTGACTGCTCAGAGAGATGACTGATGTGTATGTGAGTGTGAGAGAGAGAAAAAGCATGGAAGTGAGAAATCTGGGTATGTGAGAAAGCATGGGAGTAAGAAGCCTGATTATGTGAGAGAGAGCATGGGAGCGGGAGGGCTGGCTGTGTGTGTGTGTGTGTGTGCGCGCGTGCATGAGAGAGAGAGACTGGTTGATAAGGTGACTGTGTGTGTGAGAGAAAGAGACTGGTGTGTGTGAATGTGAGAGAAAGAATGTGATTCAGGGAATGAGAAGCCTGTGCACGTGGAGAGTGAGCATGGAAATGAGAGAGAGACTGGTGTGTGCGTGAGACAGAGAAAGTGATTATGAGAGTGAGAAGCCCGTATATGTACGGTAAGCAGAACACGGTAGTGGGAAGCCTGTGTGTGTATGGCAGGAGAGAAACTGTTCAGGAAGGTGTCTGGTGTGTGTGTGTCAAAGACTGTTTGGGAGATGATTGGTGTGTGACAGAAACTGGTCATGGGGGCATGACTGGTATGGTGTGTGTGTGTGAGAGACATGGGCCCTAAGGAAGAGGAAGAGGAATAGGAGAGCTGCTGGAGGGGGTAAGGAAAGGTGGCTTTTTAAGTTTATTTTTCTTGATTGACTGCCATTTTAATTATTTAATATTATGTGATGTGTCTGCTTTTTTGAAATATTTTATTGGTGTTTGGAGAATGTTTAATAGTTTTTATGAGTTTTTAATTGTTGGATGTTATTCTGTTCATAGCTGTTTTGAAACATTTATTCTGCTTATTAGTATAGTTTTACAATTATTTATGTGTGGGGATCTATAGCTGCTTGCTAGTTCTGTTTTCCTAATAAGAGGTATATTGGTTTTTAGGGCCTGATATACGGTATTTGTAGTGTTGCCTTTTCATAGATAGGGTTGCTCCTGTTTTGAGTGTAAAATTATTTTTTTTCTTAAAAATATGTATAAAAAAGGGGGGGGGGGTCGTCTTATACGCCCAGTCGTCTTATACGCCGGAAAATACGGTATTTTTTCTATCATGTTTATATGTTTGTGTTTGGGGGGGGGGGGTCAGGCATGATGATGTACGCACTCCGAGATCCACTGGGGTTGGATGTGGACAGGGAGGGGATGGGGAAAGTTGTCATGACTGCCAAGATATATAATATTGGTTACATGCGCTTTTGCTTCCAGCGGGTGTTCTACACTAGTGCTCAGGGGCCTATGCTGGGAATAGCCTCATCTCAGATTATAACCAAAAATACTGATGACAGGGCTATGAATAAGGTCCATTAATACAAAGGGGCTTAACTCGCCCTACAAGAGGAAATCATTTCAGGAGGCGAGGAAGGGGGCGAGCAAATGTTATTTTCTGTCAGGAGAGACACTTGCTCAAGCGTACAGAACGCTAGCTCTGGGACAAATTTTATTCTCAGCAATATTTAGAGTCAGCCTCGATTAAAAGGAAATACTGTGGGGTAGGTATCCTCTTTGCACGCACATTGGTGATTGATGTTAAGGATAGCAGGAGTAACCCTGATGGTAGATACATTGCAACTCTGTTTACTCTTCTCACCATATATGGTCCTAATACTCATCAGGGCATATTCCTGCAAAATATATCAACCTTATTAGATTCATAGGCAGAGGGCCAAGTGATAGTAGGAGGCGACTTCAACTTGACTAGGTATCCCTTTCTAGACAACTCGGGGGATGGGGGTAGAGGACTTCAGGCACAGAGACAGGCCCTTAAACATTTGATCTCCGAGAGAGGGTTAGAGGATATTTGGCGGCTACGGAATCCCACTCAGCACAATGTTACATTCTTTTCCCATGCTCACAGCACCTATTCACGCATAGACATGTTCCTTATTGACAAAGTTAGTAGATTTCACTGAAGACTCAAACATTGGGCTTATCACATGGTCAGACCACTCTCCAATCTGGCTAGAAATTACTCTACCCACTAAAATTGCTGGCAAATCCTATTGGAGACTGAATGACAGCCTCTTGAAGGACTCAAAGTGTTTATCATTATCAGGTGATATTAGAGAATACATGACACTTAATAATAGACAGAATTTCACCCAGTATCATCTGGGACTGCTTAAAGCACTAGTCTGAGGAAAGTTGATTTCCCGGGCTAGCTTTCTTAAAAAAAAGAAAAATTCTAGACTGGCTCACCTTCAATGCATTGCTCGTCTGTTGCTCAGTCACAAAACGCTCCCTTGGGCCTAGAAAATTAGAGGAACTTTTGTCTGCTAAGAAGGAGCTTCAAGCATTAGATTTAGCGAAAATGCCTTTTCAGTTGGATTTGTTAAATCAGCAACATTTTGAATTTGGTAATAAAGTCGGGTGGATCTTTACTCAAAAATTAAAAGAAAGAGCACCACAATCACATATCACCAAGATAAAAGATGTATCAGTAGCATTGTTGTACACCGCTGAAGAAATTAGCGCACGCTTTACAAGTTTCTATACTGATCTTTATGCATCTGACACGGCTGTGGGACCCTCAGTTATAGATGATCATCTAGTGGGTGTGGAGCTTCCAACCCTCTCTGAAGAGACACAGATTCCTTAATGCTGAGATTACTCATGCAGAATTGTACCAGGCGATCCAAGCGCTGAAGGTGGGCAAATCCCCAGGGCTCGATGGGTCTACTGCCAAATTCTACAAGGTATTCCAAGCCAAGGTGATTCCGCCTTTGCTTTCTATGTTTAATGCGTTGAGAGGGGAAGGCTCGCTATCTCCCACATCAAACATGGCTGGTATAATGATCTTGCCCAAGAGTGGGCGGGACCCCACACAGTGCGGCTCCTACCATCCCATCTCTGATAAACATTGATCTTAAACTTTTGGAAGTGGAGTCAGATCGCTTTGGAGACATTGCGCGAAATCTCCCATTCCGTAAAGCAAAAGACTGGGTGAAATATCTTGGTGTCAAAATAGGACAAGAGTACCAGGAAGTTTGAGCACATTACACCAACTTTGATGACTTTACATTGGTTGCCTGTGCATTTTAGAATACAATATAAGGCGGCATGTATAATACATACCATAATCTATGGAGATAGAACAGAATGGCTCAATGCCGCCTTACGATTGCATGTACCACAAAGAGACCTCAGATCTGCTAACAAAGGTCTCCTGTCAATTCTTTCCATTAAATCAGCACACCTTAGCCAGATTCGAGAAAGGGCACTGTCTATCGCGGGATCAAAGCTATGGAACTCACTACCAATGCAACCAAGAATGCAGCAAGAAAAAAATAAGTTTAATGCAGAACTTAAAACTTGGATATTCCATGCGGCATATAATGAAGATAAGAAATAGGTATCAATGTAACTGTACAATCACAGGTGGCTTTGACTTTTTATTAACTTTAATACTTAAAGCATGTTTTATGTCTTTTAGTATTTATTGGTTTAATATTTATGGCTTCTGACATTATTTTATTAGGATATCTTATTTTTACTTGTTAAATTTTATCTTATTATTATCGTTTGTAATTTTCTTTTATTGTATTTTATTACTATGTTAACCGCTGTGAAGGCTATGCAGAGACAACAGTATATAAGTACCAATAAACCTTATTTATTCCGACTGAATTACATGCCATTGTTTTGCAACCTCCAAAGTGATCTGAACCGCTGGGATAAGGGAACTTCTTCTTTCCAGCTTGTTGCAAGCTTCCAAGTTCTCTTACCCTGTTGATTGTAACTTTGACTCATTCCTACCTATTGTTTATCCTTCGTTTACTTGAATTGTTACCCCAGTTTTACTCTTGTTATTTGTAAACCGATCCGATATGGTTATTTACTATGAAGGTCGGTATAAAAAACAAATAAATAAATAAATAACTTTTTCTTGGTTTGGGAGAATAGCAATAGTAAAGATGAATGTACTGCCCCTGCCTCAGCTATCTTTTTCAAACACTCCCGATACAACACTGACCCCACTGGCAGCGCAAGCTATTTAGATTTATATGGAAGAGGAGACCATCCAGGGTGGCACGGGCCACTATTCCAAGAGAAACTCCGTGGTGGTCTTCAAGTGCCTAATTTAACCTGCTACTTCGGAGCCTCCCCCACTGTCACTCTGGGGGATTATTTAAACCATGGGCAATGATAGCATCATCAACTGATGATGCACCACCACTACACATACAGACATGGCAGAGAGGGAATAGTGATTATAAAGATCTTTCTCCCTTTATACAGCTAATATTTCAAGTATGGGAAAAGTGGAAAATCAGATTAGTAGGTAATAAACAAGTATACCATCTGACCTCATTTTTATATGATAAATTCTTCCCACCGGGTAACGAACCTAGCGTAATCATAAGATGGGGGAATAAAGGCCTTTATAAATGGGATGGGCAGAAACTTCTAAATTTTTCCAAATTACGCCTATAACACCTGCCCGACGCGGACATCTATGCATACAACCAAGTTTTGCATTATTTCATTACAGCTCACATAGGATTAGAACTCCACAGGGGTAAATCCCTTTTTGAAACCCAATAGAGTTACCAAACCAATAACCAGAATTAGATATAATTGCGATGGAGAAGGTACAGAGAAGGGCTACCAAAATGATAAGGGGAATGGAACAGCTCCCCTATGAGGAAAGACTAAAGAGGTTAGGACTTTTCAGCTTGGAGAAGAGACAGCTGAGAGGGGATATGATAGAGATGTTTAAAATTATGAGAGGTCTAGAAAGGGGAGATGTGAATCGGTTATTTACTCTTTCGGATAGTAGAAAGTTAGCATGTGGCACATTTAAAACTAATCGGAGAAAGTTCTTTTTTACTCAACACACAATTAAACTCTGGAATTTGTTGCCTGAGGATGTGGTTAGTGCAGTTAGTATAGCTGTGTTTAAAAAAGGATTGGATAAGTTCTTGGAGGAGAAGGCCATTACCTGCTATTAAGTTCACTTAGGGGTAGATTTTCAAAAAGCGCGCCTTCGCGTACTTTTGTTGGCGCATCAGGCGCAAACAAAAGTATGCTGGATTTTAGTAGATACGCGCGTAGCCGCGCATAGCCGCTAAAATCCTGGATCGGCGAGCGCAAGGCTGCCGATTTCGTGTAGCTGGAGCGCGCCAAGCCGCGCAGCCTGCCGCTGTTCCCTCCGAGGCCGCTCCGATTTCGGAGCGGCCTTGGAGGGAACTTGCTTTCGATTTCGGAGCGGCCTCGGAGGGAACTTGCTTTCGCCCTCCCCTCAATCTAACCCACCCCCCCGGCCCTATTTAGACCCCCCCCTACCTTTGTCGGGGGATTTACACCTCCCGGAGGGAGAAGTAAATCCCTGCGCGCCAGCGGGCCGCTAGCGCGCCGAGACGCGACCTGGGGGTGGTTCCGGAGGGCGCAGCCACGCCCCCGGACCGCCCCGGGCCGAAACCATGCCCCTGGGCCCGCCACATCCCGCCCCCAAAACGCCGCGCCGATCCGACACGCCCCCCTCGAAAAACCCCGGGACTTACGCGAGTCCCGGGGCTCTGCGCGCGCCGGTAGGCCTATGGAACATAGGCGCACCGGCGCGCAAGGCCCTGCTCGCGTAAATCTGGGCGGATTTACACGAGCAGGGCTCTTAAAATCCGCCCCTTAGAGAATAGCCACTGCCATTAGCAATGGTAACATGGAATAGACTTAGTTTTTGGGTACTTGCCAGGTTCTTATGGCCTGGATTGGCCACTGTTGGAAACAGGATGCTGGGCTTGATGGACCCTTGGTCTGACCCAGTATGGCATTTTCTTATGTTCTTATCACTATTATCAAGGGGACTTTAAGGCAAGGCGACTTTTCAGCGAGCATGGGAACGAGACTTGGGGGGAGCCAGACTAGGTATGGGATCAAATCTTTACTGCTATTAGTAGACGTTCTGTGTCAACCACCATAAAAGAAAACAGATACAAGGTGCTATACCGATGATAGCAAACCCCAGAAAAATTATGCAAAATGTATGGGGGAACAGATAATCTTTGCTGGAAAGGGTGCAGGCAAGTAGGGACTTTCCTACACACGTGTAGGAGTGCCTGAATATGAAAAAGTTGTGGGAGGCTGTCAGTGATTTTGTCTACGTGTCAGCCCGCATTACTATTCCCACAGACCCTAAAGTTTGCCTGCTGCATGCACCTTTCGATGCAGGCTCCTCACATGCACAACGATGGATACATCAGGTGTTCTCTGCTGTTAAACGTGAACTAGCATTGTGGTGGCGTAAAGTTGAAGTACCCTCCCTGAGTCACGTTTGCTCTAGATTAGAAAAAGTATTTTATATGGGGAAGCTGACAGCTATTAGATGTGATCGCCTGCAGTTTTGAAAAAGCATGGCAGCCCTATTCTAGCTGGAAGAAGGGAAGACAGACCAGCTCCAGCTGATAGGCATACGTATTAGACTCACTATTTGGGATTTAAACTGCATGGCATATATGTATGGCACGAAGCTATCCATATCTGGGGATACTAATACCCTCGTTACTACATCCATTTTACACCTATATTATCTGACTTTGTAAGTAAGTTATCACCTTACACTTAGATGTGGTTTTAGAGCATTGTAGATAGGTAGTGGATGGGCGGGGACAGAAATTAAAAAACACACACAATATGGAAAAATAAATGGCAGCCAACCACTATATAGTTAGCATGTTATTATATTTTATATTATATAAGTTCACACCACTGTAAAGCATTGTAATGTACTTCGTTATTAATGTCTGTTCATTTCTCTCAGAATTCGTGAAGGCTGATCACAATATCGGAATGTAGAATGTAGACAACCTGTTTGTACCACTTTATGTTGTGTTGCCAATAAACTAAAAAACATTCCAGGCTCTGGATACTTGCAACACCAACAAGCGCTGAACCTATGCTTGTAACGTGAACACGCTCTCCCCTGTTGGGAATACCCTATGTTTGTATCGAATCGAGCTCCCAAATACTCGAGATTCTGAGATGGAAGTAGATGGCTCTTTGCGAAATTCACCACCCAGCCTAGAGATTCGAAGACATGAATCACCTTCCGGACTGCGGTGTGACAACTGGCCTCCAACTTTGCCCTTATGAGCCAATCATCGAGATAAGGGTGCACCAAAACCCCCTTGCGCCACAAGGCTGCCACCACTACTACCATGATCTTGGTTAAGGTCCAGGGTGCCATGGCCAGCCTGAATGGGAGGGCCTGAAACTGAAAATGCTGGCCCAGCATCATAAATCTCAGAAAATGCTGGTGATCTAGATGGATGGGAATGTGCAGGTACGCCTCCATTAAATCCAACGAAGCGAGGAACTCCTGCCTGTGCACTGCTGCAATTATGACCTCAGGGTTTCCATGCAACATCTCGAAACCTATAGTGCTGCATTTACCCGTTTTAAGTCCAGAATGGAGCAGAAGGTGCCCTCCTTCTTCGGAACCATGAAGTAAATGGAATACCGACCTTTGCCCCTTTCCTCCAGAGGGACTGGTACTATGGCCCCTAAAGCCTGCAACCCGTCTAAAGTATCCCGGACCACCCGACGTTTTTCCAAAGAGCTGCAGGGGGAGACTATAAAGAGGTTGTGAACGGGACGAGCAAATTCTAAAGCATAACTGTCGCTTATGACAGCGAGTACCCACTGATCCTTTGCGACTCTGACCCTGTAGAAACTGGTAAAACTGCCCCTAAAAAAGGAACAAGGGAATGGGCTGGCCTCTCCTCATTGGGAGGATTTTAGCCCCTGGAGCTCCTCCTCCTATGGACACTCTGAAGGGCCGATAACCTCCCCGAAAGGCCAACGCCCAAGACTGACTGCGGCCTGCAAACTGCTTTTGTGATGTTGAGGAACCCCTCGTATGACGAGGTCTTCTGCCTTCCCTAAAACATGAACGGGACGGAAAGGATTGCTTAGACTTAGGCAACTTGTGGACCTTATTGTCACCCAATTGTTTTATCAATTGCTCTAGGTCCTCACCAAACAAAAGATGTCCTTTGAAAGGTAGGGAAAGTTGCGCAACATAACAGCCTCCAGGCCAACACCGCAGAGGCCATAAGTCGAGATGAGGGCTGCACCAAGTCATACAAAGTATCCGCTACGTATGCAACTGACGCCTCCAAGCGTTCTGTGCAACTCCCGTCCACCCCTGGCGTTGCCTGATCCCCCTGAAGCTGCTGCACCCAACGCAAGCATGTCCATTGCATGAATCTGGAACAGATGGCCACCCATAAACTCAAAGCAGATAGTTTAAAGATCCTCTTTAGTTGGACCTCCAGCTTGCGATCTTGAACATCCTTTAAGGCTGCAGCCTGCACCACAGGAATAGTCTTTCGTGACTGCCGACACTGCTGTGCCGAAAGTGGACACAGCGAAGAGTTCTAAGGTCTGCTCAGGCAAGGGATAAAGCTTTGACATAGCTCGACCCACCCTCAGATCGGCATCTGGAGTATTCCACTCCTGATCCACCATCTTCTGTACAGACCTGTGATAGGGGAACCCCAAATTCCGTCCAGGACTGGATCCACCCCATCAAGGTCCGAATCTGACAGAGGAAGTTTTAGCTCTAGCTCACTGAGGACCTGAGGAATTAGAGGAGCTAACTCTTCCCTCCGAAACAAACGAAGCATTTTGGGATCATCCCCTTCGGACACTGGTACCTCATCCGCATCGTCCCCTGGACTCGGGTCACCCACATCCGGATTAGGATACAGGGTTCCCAACAAAGCTACTCCTGAATCCATGGGGGGGGGGGTCTCCGCAGAGCGGACAGTCATCCATGTCGACATCACCCGAGACCCTCCTGCTGCACCAGATATGTGCAGTGGAGAAGCAAAATGAACTCGAGAAAAGGTGCGGGGAGCAGATGCTGAAGCCCTGCCACTTCCCTGCCCCTACAGAGAGCTCAGGTGAACCAGGGAAAGCCTCAGGGAAGAATCCCGTCCCCTCCAAATGTGCAGGTAGGACTGCCGGGGAAGCTAAGATGGCTGCCGTTCCTGCACCATCAGAGCCCAAGGGCCCTGACGAGGGAGGAGCTATCCCCGGCAGGACTAACATGTGCAGCAGAAACAGGACTGATGCAGCGGTGTTTCACAGGGGGGTGGAAGCCGAGAAGGCCCTCCCTTCCCCCTCCCCCCCCGAAACGCATGCCGAACAAAGGCAGAAACGGCCTAGACGCAGGGAAACCGCATCACACACGCGGCCAACTCAGCCCCGAACCATTACCATGTGGCAGGAACTGGAATCCCCCAATTACATAAACTGTCCCAAGAACGCTCACTTCGATGAAGAAGAAACCACCCGGAAGAGCCCAGAAAACTCACCGCTCAGGTCCAGCTGCTTCCTGTGCTAAACTTCCTTCTTTTTTTTTTTTTTAAATAAACTTTACAAAATAGACAGGAGCCTTCCTCTCTTAAAGCTGAGAGAAGCTGTCCAGCTTCAGCCCAGCCTGAACTAATAAGGAGAGAGAGAGAGTCCAAAGCAGCTGACCAGAGCCAAAAAGCCACCTAGTCCGCCTCGTGAAAGGGAGAGATCTAAACCACCAGATTTAAACCCCACGGTTCACACTGGAGTGAGCGAACAAAACCAGCTTGTCCACCTCAACCAAACCGGGAAGGGAACCCTACCCCTGGGAGGAAGGCTCTTAACAAAAAAAGGAAGAAAATAAGAAGCAAAATGGGCAAGACACAGAAACTGCAGGTATATGCACCAGCCACCATCTGCTGGAGACAGAGAAATACTGAGGAACTGCAGGTGACACCAGGGATTATGAAGCAATGTCAGTTAAACTTTGTCTCCATAAACCCAGGAGTCTGGACTGATCCGGGTATGTACAGGGAACTCTCTCTTTCTGAACACCTTCAGCCACTGGATTTCTACCACCACCAAGTTTAATACAAACATGCATAAAGATGCTATCTTGTCTGCAAGCTCTTACCACGAGGCTTTTTTTTTTCTCTTATTTACAGTGAAGACAAGCATAATGGGTTCAATGGTGCTGGAGATTAAAGTCATCCTCACACTGAAGACTGTTTCAGAGCAATCCTGTCAACAGCATTAAAACCATGCTTCCCAAACCTGTCCTGGTAACTTCACAGCCAGTTGGGTTTTCAGGATTCCCACAATGAATATCCAGAAGATAGAACTGCAACATTAGAGACCCAGTACATGCAGATTTGTTTCATGTATATTTATTGTGGAAATCCTGAAAATCAAACTGGCTGTAGTCACTACACCAGATTTGAGAAGTCTTGCATTATACAGCTTGAGAAAATACTGAAACTATCCTGAACACAAAAGATCAGCACTCAGTTCAGGAACTGAACTGAGAGAATGCTAGGTAAAACTGGGCTATGAGGCACTAGTACCCTATTCAAAATCCTAAACCCCTCCATCCCCAGCCACTACTTAGGCTATTAATGCTTACTCCTTTCAACCTGGAATGGACAGACATTTAGCAGCCCTGCAGGCTAAGAAAGCTGCTAGAGGGGACAGTTAAAAGAAAGAAAAAATCCCTGTACAAGACTATACAATTTAAACCAAACAAAGCAAAATACACTTTCACTTAGGAAGATGGTATAAAAGAATCTCAAAATGAGGTTTAACCCAACCTTTTCAAATCCAAGGCATGCCTATGTTAAAACGTGTGGCACACCAACCTCCACAGGCCAAGCATTATAAACAACATGAAGGACTCGTACGGCAAAAGAAGAGCTAGGGAAGTACTGAAAGTTCCACCAGTCTTTTCCAAATTTGAAGACAGGGAGAGAGGGGACAGATGCGACCAGCTCCCTCTATATACAAGTACAGGAGAAGAGAGGTGTGGTGTGGGAAACCAATTCAGTTAGTTGCTTTGGTTGTTACAAATAGCTGCCAGAGTGCCTTCATGGCTTCTGCTCCCAATATTCAGCATGAGTCGCATCCAATCCTCAGTACACACTTTCCCCATATCACTCGATGTGGGAATAAACAGTGGGTGGAAGGACTCAAAGGAGGAGGTATTTGATATGGAAGATGGGGTGCAATGTGTGCTGCACAAAGTAGGTAATTACTGGGCATGCTGCCCAGTAATTACCACACTCTGTGGCTCATGCTGTAGCTAGGAAGCAGCATGGATGATTACACATGTTCTCAGAAAGGAGCTCCTACATGTTTATGAGCCACTGCTGGTATAAGGTGCTAAGAGCAGAGCCCAAGTGATGGTCTGCATCTGACCTGTAAGCAGCAATGATTTTTCTTGGGCACACCTGAACAAGTCTGAAGGCACACCAGTGTGTCATAGTACACTGGTTGGGAAACTTGTTTGTAAACCTGGGTCAAACCAATTAGTACATGAATAATCTAAAAATACACCAGTTAAATTATTGAAGCAAAAAATAGCTCCATACATAATGACAAAACAAATATCCTAAAACAGAGCAAAATGTCACTCTCTACTCTCACTGGGTTCACATGATTAAATTATAGAAAAAAAAAAATGATAAACATCTGTTTATATCCGTTTTCCTCACCTTCTTTCCATTTTTCGTGAAGAATATCTGAGCTGTCTGGACTTCGAAGGACACCGGCTCGATACCACAGCCTATCCGGTCACCTGAGCTGCATTTCGTTCCAAACTGTCGTCCCTTGGCCCGCCCATTGTAAAGCCTGTTGCCACCAGAAACAGAAGGAGTATGAGCCTTCAAGGTTTGGCATTGCAACCACAGGACCACTGGCAGCAATAAAACTGAACACAGCAAGAGCAAAACATGCACTCAGACTTCTGTATCTAACCTCAGCAACCATCCTGCTCCACCTTCCTCCATCACATCACCACTACAGAAAGCAGGAGAAGCTTATGCCCAACTTACTTCCCATCATCTGCATGATATGCAACAGAATCTGGCAGCCACCCCGGCTGATGGTCCAGGCTGTAGTACTGGGGCACCAAGCCGACTGCAATAGTTCCCCTCACACCGCTGTCTACTATGGATACCTAAATTATTCAATTAAAAAAAAAAGGTCAGGATTATGAAGAGTATTAGCAGATAATCACATGCCAGAGGAGCACAGGTGAGTTCAAAATTTTGTTTTCAAAAACTTAGATTTGGATACTGACAGGGGGAGCAGAGAGGAGCTGTTGTGTAAGGTAAGGCTGGCTGCTTTCCCAAATGCAAGTAGCCTGTACTTATGCTACTTAATTCAAAGAGAGAGAAGAAAGGGACGGTAACAGGGAGAACAAGTGAGAGAAAAGCAAGTTTGCTTACCGTAAACAATGCTTCCGAAAATAGCAGGGTGAATTAGCCATGCTGTCATGGGAACTGTCAGTCAGGCCCGGGAGGCGGAGCTTCCTAAGTGACGTCAGAGCTTTGCTCTCAGGCTGCGCGTGGTTTCCCGTGCTGATAACGACTCTCCTCAGTCTGTGATAAAGCAAACGTGGTCGTAGAGTTGATGTCGACTGATCAGGGAGGTGGGTGGGTCAGCATGGCTAATTCATCCTGCCATCTACGGAAACACCATTTACGGTAAGCAAACTTGCTTTTTCCCGTCAATAGCAGGGCTGAATTAACCATGCTGTCATGGGAGTCCTAAGCTCCCAGCTCGCTGACGAACAGGTCATAGGTATTGTCTTATACAGAGTGATGCCTATTAGGTGACAGTCGACCTCGTGGAGTCCGTGGACAATGACTGTAGAAGGGTTTTACCAAACTTTGCATCATCCGCCGACTATTGGTCAAGACAGTAATAGGAAGTGAACGTGTGAAGAGAAGCCCAAGTGGCTGCTTTGCAAATTGTCTACTGGTGGAATATGTCGTAGATGGGCAATGGAGGCTGCCACTGCTCGTGTTTAATGAGCTGTGGGCAGAGATGGCAATGCAGAGTGGCATTTATTATGGCAGAGTTATATACACTGGGTGATCCAGCTAGAGATGGTGCGTTTGGTTACCGGAAGGCCTGGGGCATTCGGGTTGAAAGAAACGAAGAGTTGTGATGCCCTGTGGAGCGAGTGGGTCTTTTGTTTATAGTAGGCCAGTGCTCTTTTGCAGTCCAGGGTATGCAGTAACCTCTCTCTGTCATTCTTGTGAGATTTTGGGTAAAAAAATCGGTAACTCAATTGATTGGTTGAGATGAAATTGGAAGACTACCTTCGGCAAGAAGGAGGGGTGTATCCGCAAGAGCACTTTATGGTGGTAGAATTGAAGGTATGGGCTATAGTGTACCAAGGCCTGTAATTCGCTAACTCTCCCTGCCGATGTTACTGCAGTAAGGAAGACCACCTTCCAGGTGAGGTATTTTGGATGCGCGGATTCCAGTGGTTCGAAGGGCGAGACCATCAGTTGTTCAAGAACTAAGTTTAGATTCCACTGAATCGGTAGTTTTGAGACCGGGGGGAGGACGTGTGTGAGCCCCTTTACGAATCGAGAGACCAACGGATGGATAGAGATGGGTTGGCCATTGTGCGATCGGTGAAAGGCTGCAATCGCACTGAGGTGGACTCTGACTGAAGCTATAGCAAGACCAGCCATATACAAAGTGTGTAAGTAGTCCAGCAAGGTTTCTGGCATGCAGGTAAATGGGTCAACCTTCTTGGTGTCGCACCACGTGGTGTAGCGCTTCCATTTGAAGTGATAGTTTTTCCTTGTGGACGGTTTGCGAGCTGCTAAGATTACCTCCTGAACTGTGATGGAGAAGCCTTGTTCCGACAGAAGGCACCGTTCAACCTCCAAGCCACGTTTGCTTTATCACAGACTGAGGAGAGACGTTATCAGCGCGGGAAACCACGCGCAGCCTCAGAGCAAAGCTCTAACATCACTTAGGAAGCTCCGCCTCCCGGGCCTGACTGACAGTTCCCATGACAGCATGGCTAATTCAGCCCTGCTATCGACGGGAAAATGTCAGATGCTCGTCCCAACAAAATAGTGAGGAAGGCTGTTACAGACCCTCTTAGCACACCCACATTACCTTCTCACCCATCACAAAAGATCCAACACACACAAAGTACTTAACGACAGTAACAGCTGACCTCTCCAAGGATACTACAAAACCAGGAGAAAATAAATAAATTCCCCTCAAATGAAAAAACATCTGTTCATAATACAGTTGTAAACATAGTTTCAAAAACATTCAGCCTTTTGCAGGACTACATCTCATCAGCAGAAAGAAATTAAAAATTACCTCAAAATAACTGTTGTCCTTGGTTAAAGGACGAGGGGCAACATAACAGCCAACCTCCCCAGAGTTTCCATGATAGCTATGGAATGAAAAAAGAAGCAAGTTACAGATAAATGGCAAGCTTCACAGATAATATATAAAAGGTACTGACAGTTCCATATGAAAAGTGAGGGGAGGTGCTGCACTGCTGTCCATAGAAAAGTGATGCTGCAAATAGTATAAGGGGAAAGCTGTATGTCTAGAAGCATTGTTCTTCTAGTGCTGACACTACATTGCCAAAGGTGCTGTCCTTCCAGCATAGACCCTGCAAAGCAGTAACAGGGGAGGAGCTGTCCTTCCAATGCTGAAACTAAAGCCCAGTACAAGGAAATGCACTACACTGTTGTCCTTCTAGTGCTGACAATCAGACCGATACAGTACAGTGCACGCGTTTGACGCGCTAGCTTTACCCCTTATTCAGTAAGGGGTAATAGTGAATTGAAACGCGTGTCCAAACCCCCTCCCCCCCCCCCCCCCCCGAGACTAGTAGCACCCACAACATGCAAATGCATGTTGATGGTCCTATTAGTTATTTCCGCGCGATTCAGTAAGTAAAATGTGCAGCCAAGCCGCACATTTTACTTTCAGAAATTAGCACCTACGCAAAGGTGGGCGTTAATTTCTGCCGGCACCGGGAAAGTGCACAGAAAAGCAGTAAAAACTGCTTTTCCGTACACCCTCCAACTTAATATCATGGCGATATTAAGTCGGAGGTCCCAAAAGTTAAAAATAATTAAAAAACAAAAAAAATGTTAAATTGGCCCGCGGCTTGAAAACCAGACGCTCAATTTTGCCGGCATCCAGTTTCCGAACTGACGCTGGCAAAATTGAGCGTCGGATGTCAAACTCGCTGACAGCCGCCGCTTCTGTCAAAAAAGAGGCACTAGGGATGCGCTAGTGTCCCTAGTGCCTCTTTTTACTGTGGGCCCTAATTTGAATATTTTTTTTTACCGAATCGCGCGCGCCTGTGTGCTCACCCGCTCTCCCGTGACTTTTACTATATCAGCCTGATTGCAGGGTAGTTCTTTCAGATATACTTTCTACTGTATTTTCCTTTACCAGAATATTATGTTCTCTGCCCTGTCCTCTCTTTTCCAAGACCCAAGATTTACCTTAGTGTATCCCCATCCACCATAATGTGTTTGAATCTCTCCTGATAGCGTACTGCTCGCACCTCCCGGATTTCTCGGATCCGCCTCCTCCAGTTCAAGAATCTGTAGTGCAAATTTAAATCATCCATGGTCTCTCTGCTTGTCAGTCTATGCAGAATTACAAAAAAAAAAAAAAAAAAGACAGAACTCTCAGAATGGAGAAGCATGGGAAGAAACAGGTGGTCAGGGAGCCAGACTACTTTTCTCCAGCTCATGAAGTATCTCAAAACAGCGATGGAAGGCTAACATCTAATCTCCCATTCTATAACCTATCTGAAGCAAGATAAATGGTCTTTATCCTTAATTCTCAGCAAAAGAAAATTACCATCACTGCTGGCATGCAAACTGCCAGTCTCAAAACCGGAGTTCAAGCAAAGAGTGTGCAGAAACTGACCTTCTCTACCCCTTCACTACCTCCATGTCAGAGTTGATTTTATTCATGGAGTTTGTTACCTTGACTGTTCAACTCAAACTGTCTTCCTTCTCCATACATCTCCTCTGGTTACAGAACCTTAGCTAGTCCAATTAAAAAATTTAAAAAGTGTCACTGGCAAGTCCTTTTCTGATTTTTTTCCCCAAAAGTCTTACTAAGATATAGACATGTTACATAACACTGATATTAACTATAAAGGCCTAAGGTTCATGATGGAGAACACACTGCTTAATGCAGGAAAAAAAAGAACCCCACATATGCTATCCTGAAACCAACAGACACTACAGGAGCAATTTTCAAATACTGTTCAAATTGATGCAAAGTCCACTGCTACTTTTTACCCACAAGCTTTACATCAGTACTCAAAACAGAAGTGCAAAGCATACTTTCCCTTTGAAAAACATATCCACACCTGCTCTTTTCTGAGTACTTTTTCCATAGAAAATAACAATGTAGACTTGAAAATAGAATACATGCATAATAGTTTTCTCCGCTAATTTATATGCACCCTTGCAAACACCTCCATCAACATGCAAGTTAAAGTATGTGCATTGTGAAACACATACTTTTAAGTAAATGCCATTCATTCTGTGTCAAGCCTTTTACATAGGTAAATTGCTTTTGAAAATTGCCCTTTACTTCAATTTCTGGCAGGAAGTTGTAATAAGAGATAAAACTGAAGAATGCGTTTAGAAGTGGCCATCTAAATGAAAACATTTAGGAGGATAAAATAAATAATTCTTATATTAACATATCTATGATACCTTGTACAACATGCACAAGGGGCACCGAGAAAAAAAATCTCACACCCACACTTAAGTTTACCCAGATGCATGCGTGATACACAGTGCTGCCAAGTGAAAAGTCGCATTGCAGGCTTAAGGAGCGGCGACTGATACGATTCCCCTCCCTGGCATTACTGTGCAGCGTGTGAATAAAGAAAACCATTTTAACTTTAACTCTTGAAACCCTACTTACTAGTCCTAGGGATTTGATGAATCCCAGACTTGAAAAGAAGCAGACTGGCCAAGAGAACAGAGGACCTGTAACTCCACTCTCCTCCTGCATCAGAAGGCAAATTAGAACTGCATGCCTCCCAACTCACCCTTACTGAAAGGGTGACAATCCTCAGCTTTCACCTCCATGCTCATAAAAGGCATCGGCTCAGGAAAGTTTTGCTCATGGTAGGTGCCAGGCTAGAAAGCACTTAAATTCCAAGGCCTTTCTGCATGCGCTGTTAGGTAAAGTCTGAGCCCCAGCCGAACAGCCTGCAGGGCGCGAGAATCATTTCGTCTTCACGGCCTGCGCAACATCTGTACTCTCCGCTGCTGGACACTAATTGGTACGGAGGGGATGACGGATTTTAATAAAGCAAATACCTGTCCACCTGACAAATACCACCAGCTCAAGTCCTGGAACTGACCGGGGGGGGGGGGGGGGGAGGGGCGTGGACCGCATCATCCAAAGGGTTTTCTAACGCCAGTGACTTTCGGTCACAGAAGCGGTAGAGGGGTTTCGGCTGCCCTCTGCCAATCTCGGCATCACTCATATGCTGGAAGGAGAGGAGTGTCACGCACATCCCAAGTCTGCCAAGAAACCGCGGAGAAAGAAAGAAACCGGAGTTGCCTCGCTGTCTCTTACCTCCACCACCCGTTCCACTACCGCGCCACAACTCTTCCATGCAACTCCCCGCCCGGTTCGGACGTCTCTCAGCCGCAAGAGGAGGAACCGCCACGACCCACCCCGGCCAATCCGCGAGCCTATTCCTCTGACCGGCACGGCCAGCAGCCAATCGCGAACCAGCGCCGGTTGGAGGGCAGGGCGGGGTTAGAGTGGGAGAGGGAACGAGAGAGCGTTGCGTCCGAGCAAACGCGCCTTGCTGACGCATGGCTGAGAAATCTGTGACTCACTGCTTTGGCGCAGACGCGTGACGTTTTCGAGCGTGGAGTATTGCAGTTGCTTTTGACACGCACCCTGTGGGCACTTTGCTGATTCCTGGTTTATTTTCTAGTCGCGAGGCTATTTTTTCGGAGGAGTGTAGTAGGATTTTAGATGTGGGTTGAAAGATTCAGTTGAATCTAATGTAATCCTCCTTGTTCTCCGTTGTTACTGTCTAGGAGTACATGTGGGATATTGGCTAACTTGCTGCAGCTCATGGAGCTCTTGGGTGGACAGAGGCAATAATTTCTGGGCCGGCAGGATCAGGACAGATGCACCACCCCTGTACACGCCAGCAAGCATTGTTTCAAAATCAAAACTCTTTACCTATATAAAAGATGGAGTTAATTCCAAAGTACCTGTTATATTTTAAACTTGAACAGGAGCGTATATGCTTCTGCTGTTCCACCCCTCCTTTGCTTCCTGTTGCTTCCTATCTGCAAGCACAGGGGTAGATTTTCAAAAAGCGCGCCTTCGCGTACTTTTGTTGGCGCATCAGGCGCAAACAAAAGTACACTGGATTTTAGTAGATATGCGCGTAGCCGCGCATATCCGCTAAAATCCTGGATCGGCGCGCGCAAGGTTGCCAATTTCGTGTAGCCGGCACGCGCCGAGCCACGCAGCCTACCGCCGTTCCCTCCAAGGCCGCTCCGAAATCGGAGCGGCCTCGGAGGGAACTCGCTTTCGCCCTCCCCTCACCTTCCCCTCCCTTCCTCTATCTAACCCACCCCCCCGGCCCTATCTAGACCCCCCCCCTACCTTTGTCGGGGGATTTACGCCTCCCGGAGGGAGAAGTAAATCCCCGCGTGCCAGCGGGCCTCTAGCGCGCCGAGACGGGACCTGGGGGCTGTTCCGGAGGGCGTGGCCACGCCCCCGGGCCGAAACCACGCCCGGGCCCGCCCCCGAAACACCGCGTCCCGCCCCCAAAACGCCGCGCCGATCCGACACGCCCCCAACACGCCCCCTCGAAAAACCCCGGGACTTACGCGAGTCCCGGGGCTCTGCGCGCGCCGGTAGGCCTATGGAACATAGGCGCACTGGCGCGCAAGGCCCTGCTCGCGTAAATCCGGGCGGATTTACGCAAGCAGGGCTCTTAAAATCCGCCCCACAGAGCATGACACTAGTTCAAGCCAATTCAACCGCTGCGCACGGCTTAACACACAATTAGGCGCACGTCCATTACTCCTGAACCAATACGGAGATTAGCATGTCCAAAACGCGCATCCAAATCGCTGCGTAGCTAATAGTGCCCATAACATGGAAATTCATGTACATGAGGTTATTAGCTAATCTCCATGAGCCAATACATTTTCCGCACAGCCAATGCACCCTTGCAACGCAGCAAATGTTATGCCAGCCTGAGGCTGGCGAAAAGGTATGCCATAGTCAAGGGCACATTGAAAAATGGAAAAATCCTGCTTTCTGGTGATTACGCCTAAAAGTATTATAGCGATACTGAGTTGGAGGACCCAAATAAAGCAGTATTTTTTAAAAAGTCAAAAAAAATTATGGATTTCCAATACACACACAAGGTATACCATCCAGGCCGTGTATCTTGTGCGTATATGCCGGTAGTGGGAGAAAACAGACGCTAGTAGATTGAGCATCTTTTCCCAACCCACTTGACAATCTCTTCTGTGTGCCCGATGCTGAGGAGATGCTAGGGACGCACATTTGCCCCTAGCTCCTCCTTTTTAGCACGACCCCTCATTTATTGGTTCACGCGCCCAGGAGAGATGGCTAGGCGCGCATTTAGAAAATGAACGCTCAACACTGAACCCCGTTTCTGCACACATTTATTGCATCAGCCCCATAATCTGCCCTCTAGCTCCCTGTCTATAGGTGTTTGCAGACACAGGAGAGGGGAGACAGCCAATGGGCAGTGAGGGGGGCCTGCTGGGAGGGTATGGACATCTGAGATTTTCACTAGGATGCGCAGAGAGAAACTCAAGAAGCCAAGAAAAAATCAGAGAAAGACATAAAAACTGAGAGCGATCATTAAAATTGCTACAGTGTTAGTTTAATGCAGCGCTTCTCAACCGGTGTGTCACGACACACTAATGTGTCACCAAACACCAGCAGGTGTGTCACGTCTCCCGGTGTCCCACTGCCCCGTTGTACTTTCCTTCTCCCTTTTTCCAGCCCCCGCGGGCCAATTGGAAGCCTCCTTTCTTCCTACCCCCATTGCCCAATGGGAAGCCTCAATTCTGCCTGCCCCCACGCAGGCCAATCGGAAGCCTCCTCCCTTCTACCTGCCAGTGGGAGTAGGAAGAAGGGAGGAAGCTTTTGATTGGCCAGTGAGGCAGGCATCAGAATGCCCGGGGGTGGGGTGGGAGGAATAGAAGTGTTGAACTCCGACGAAGCAAGGCCGCCACGAGAGCCCATTCCCATGGAGGGGAAGAGAAAAACCCGACCCTGACGAAGCAAGGCTGCCACGGGAGCCTATTCCCATGGTGGTGAAGAGGAAAACCCAACCAAGCAAGGCCACCATGGGACCATGGCTGCGAAGAGGAAACCCGACCTCGACAAAGCAAGGCCACCACGGGAGCCCATTCCCATGGCGGTAAAGAGAAAAACCCGACCCCGACCAAGCAAGGCCGCCACAGCCCATGGCAGCGAAGAGGAAACCCGACCGAGGCCACCACGGGAGCCCATCCCCATGGTGGCGAAGAGGAAATCCGACCCCAATTAAGCAAGGCCGCCACTGCCTGTGGCGGCGAAGAGGAAACCTGACCCCGACCGAGGCCACTATGGGAGCCCATTCCCGTGGTGGCAAAAAAAGAAGGCCCGCCGGAGTAAAGCCGCAGCAGAACTGGAGCCCATCCCTGCAGTGAAGGAAGAATCCCTTTTTGGTGAGAGCTGGTGTGTCTGTGTGTGAATGAGTGCCTGGGTGAGAGCTTGTGTGTCTGTGTGTGAATGAGTGCCTAGGTGAGAGCTTCTGTGTTTGTGTGTGAATGGAAGCCTGGGTGAGAGCTGGTGTGAATGGGTGCTTGGGTGAGAGCTTGTGTGTCTGTGTGTGAATGGATGCATGGGTGAGAGCTGGTGTGAATGGATGCTTGGGTGAGAGCTTGTGTGGGTGTGAATGGAAGCCTGGGGTGAGAGCTGGTGTGAATGGGTGCTTGGGTGAGAGCTTGTGTCTGAGGGTGTGAATGGGTGCCTGAGTGAGAGCTTGTGTCTGTAAGTGTGAATGGAAGCCTGGGTGAGAGCTTGTGTCTGTGGGTGTGAATGGATGCATGGGTGCGAGCTTGTATATGTGGGTGCCTGGGTGAGAGCTTGTGTGTGTGGGTGTGAATGGATGCCAGGATGAGAGAAGTGATGTGAATGGGTGCTTGAGTGAGAGCTTGTCTGTGTGTGGGTGTGAATGGAAGCCTGGGTGAGAGCTGGTGTGAATGGGTGCTTGGGTGAGAGCTTGTGTCTGAGGGTGTGAATGGGTGCCTGAGTGAGAGCTTGTGTCTGTGGGTGTGAATGGAAGCCTGGGTGAGAGCTTGTGTCTGTGGGTGTGAATGGATGCATGGGTGAGAGTTTTTATATGTGGGTGCCTGGGTGAGAGCTTGTGTGTGTGGGTGTGAATGGGTGCCAGGATGAGAGAAGTGGTGTGAATGGGTGCTTGGTTGAGAGCTTGTGTGTTTGGGTGTGAATGGAAGCCTGGGTGAGAGCTGGTGTGAATGGGTGCGTGGGTGAGAGCTTGTGGGTGTGAATGGAAGCCTGGGTGAGAGCTTGTGTCTGAGGGTGTGAATGGGTGCCTGAGTGAGAGCTTATGTCTGTGGGTGTGAATGGATGCATGGGTGAGAGCTTGTGTCTGTGGGTGTGAATGGGTGCCAGGGTGAGAGCTGGTGTGAATGGGTGATAGGGTGAGAGCTTATGTGTGTGGGTGTGAATGGAAGCCTGGGTGAGAGCTTGTGTGTGTCGGTGTGAATGGAAGCCTGGGTGAGAGCTTATGTCTGTGGGTGTGAATGGATGCATGTGTGAGAGCTTGTGTCTGTGGGTGTGAATGGGTGCCAGGGTGAGAGCTGGTGTGAATGGGTGCTTGGGTTGAGAGCTTGTGGGTGTGAATGGAAGCCTGGGTGAGAGCTTGTGTCTGTGAGTGTGAATTGATGCATGGGTGAGAGCTTGTGTCTGTGGGTGTGAATGAATGCATGGGTGAGAGATTGTATGTGTGGGTGTGAATGGATGCATGGGTGAGAGCTGGTGTGAATTGGTGCTTGGGTGTGAATGGAAGCCTGGGTGAGAGCTGGTGTGAATGGGTGCTTGGGTGAGAGCTTGTGTGTATAGGTGTGAATGGAAGCCTGGGTAAGAGCTGGTGTGAATGGGTGCGAGAGCATTTGTGTGTGATTGAGAGCTTGTATATAAGAGACCATGAGTGTGATTGAGAGAGAGCCTGGTCAGGGAGGTGGTATGTTTCTGTGTGAGAGAGGAGACTGGTCAGGAAGATGACTAGTGTGCATATGTGAGAGAGAGACTGCTCAGGAAGATGACTAGTGTGAGAGAGACCGAAACTGGTCGTGGGGTCTAATTGGGTGTGTGTGTGTGTGAGTGACTGGTTGTGGGCGCTAAGGAAGAGGACTGTGAAGACAGAGCTTCAGCAGCCCTTGCTGCTTCTGGTGAGTGCTATTGGCCTGGAAGGGAAAGGAGTAGGAGAGTTGCTGGAGAGGGTAAGTAAAGGTGGCTTTTTAAATTTATTTTTCTTGATTGACTGCCATTTTAATTATCGGGTATTATGCGATGTCTGCTGTTTTGAAATATTTTATTGATATTTGGACATGTTTTAATAATTTTTATGAGTTTTTAATTGTTGGATATTATTCTGTTCAGCAGCTGTTTTGTAACATTTTTAGTATAGCTTTACATTTATTTCTGTGTGGGGCTCTATAACAGATTGGCTTATTCTGTTTTCCCAATAGGAAATGTATGGTTTAATAGTTGTATTTCTTAGATAGGGTTGTTACTGTTGAGTGTGTTCCATAATACAGTTGTAACTTTGTGCGGGTTAGTTTGTGTGCATTATTGCAAATCCTGAGAGTCTGTTAGGTGCTATATTTCTCTTTCCATTTCTCCAGGTTCGCACTGCATGCAGAGTGGCTTTTTTGGTTTTCCATTCCAGTTTCTGTCTCCATATTTATAATTTTTGGTTTTTCTGTACTTGGTGAAGGGTGTGTGACTGAGGTGAGGTATTTAACTAGCATGTAGGCATCTGTATCAATCTTATTTGTTGTGTTTTCTCAATAGGATATGCATTAGTGGTAAATTACTGTCTTTTCATAAGGAAGGCTATTTTGCCTGGTAGTAAAAGGAGTTTGTTTTGCTTTTACTGGGATGTCATCAGAACCAGAATATCTTTTTTGTATGGCGAGTTGGGGGTTGAGGGGATTCCTGTGGATGCAGAGTGCATGTTTACATTTAGCCCTATGATGGTCACATGTTCAGTGTGTCACGCATGTGAGAACCATCTGTCAGGTGTGTCCCAGCCAAAAAAAGGTTGAGAACCACTGGTTTAATGTGTATTTAGAGACAGTTAAGAACTGTCAATGTTAATTAAAGGCAGGAGAGCTGATAGGAAGTGGCTGGGACTCTTTACATAAGAACATAAGATATGACATACTGGGTCAGACCCAAGGGTCCATCAAGCCCAGTATCCTGTCTCAACAGTGGCCAATCCAAGTCACAAGTACCTGGCAAGTACCCAGACATTAAATAAATCCCATGCTACTAATGTTGGCAACAATCATTGGCTATTCTCTATTGATTAATAGCAAATTATGAATATCTCCTCCAGAAAATCCAACTCTTTTTTTTTTTTTAGCTTCCTTAATCACATCCTCCTGCAATGAATTCCAGAGCTTAAATGTGCATGGAGTGAAAAAGAATTTTCTCCAATTTGTTTTAAATGTGCTACTTGCTAACTTCATGGAGTGCCCCCTAGTCCTTGTATTTATTATCTGAAAGGGTAAGTATACATTTCACATTTATCCATTCACATCCTTTCATGATTTTGTAGACTTCTATCATATCCCCCCTCAGCCGTTTCTTCTCCAAGCTGAGCAGCCCTAACCTCTTTAGCCTTTCCTCATTTTGGGCACCCTTCTCTGTACCTTCTCCAGTGCAATTCTATATTTTTTGAGATGCGGCGACCAGAATTGCATACAGTATTCAAGGTGCCGTCTAACCATTGAGCAATACAAAGGCATTATATCCTCCATTTATTTGCCATTCCCTTCCTAATAATTCCTAACATTCTGTTTGTTTTTTTTGACCACCAAAGCACACTGAGCAGACAATTTCAGTATAATATCAACTATGACGCCCAGATCTTTTTCCTGGGTGGTAACTCCCAAAATGGAACCTAATATTGTGTAGCTATAGCATGGGTTATTTTTTCTTATAGGCATCACCTTGTACTTCTCCACATTAAATTTCATCTGCTATATGGACAACACAAGCCTCACAAGGTCCTCCTGCAATTTATCCCTGAACCTAGAAAGGAAAACCCATACTGGGATGGGGGATACCCCAGTGAAAAGTGTGGATCATTGTCTCCATGCTGCAAGAATCAGAATTGCTTTTTTTTTTAAGTCTTCCCCACAAATTACCTACTGATATACTATAATGGCTGAAATTGCTATTTTCGAAAAGCTTACTTATTTGCTCAAGGATAAGATTGAGTCCTATAATGGGATATGGGTTCCGTATTAGAACTGGAGAAGGTAAATCCCTGAATTGTTGTACTGTATATGTATTTTTCCTCTTTTCGTTTTGTATTTGCTGATTGTACTGACCTTAAAGTTATATTTCCTGGCATATAGCCAGATGGACTCAGAACGAATGGGTATAGTATCTGCGTGCTAGCAGTTGGAGGCGGATCTGACGTCAGCACGGGGTATATATACCCCCACAGGAAGCGTAGCAACTTAGTAATTTCCGTCTCCAAAGCAGTTTGGAGAGCCCACACGCTCGCTGAGCGTGTTTTCCAAATCTACTTTCTATTTTCTGCTTTCTTTCAACTACAACTTCTACAACATCGAGCCCCGCACTCCTGCGGTGATACCCTAAGGTCCCTATTACAAACCATTGGCCTGTAACATTGTGAAGATATATATCACCTCTGACCAAACAATGGCCCTTCTCTCTGGCTCTGGTACCGAATGCTATCATGAGATAAGGCTTCAGTCAGAGGGCTACTTGAAAATGACATAAAGTCCTAGGTGTGTTTTATCTCTAGGGAGCATCAATGTGCAGCTGCAGGTGTCCGCGACAGAGAGTACATAATGTACATGTAAAATCTGTGTGGTGTTAAAGGCAAGTTACACTAATCATCCCACAAGACTTAACATTGGGACCCTTATTTGGGTCCTTACTCCACCTAATAAGCAATCTGGACAAAACTCTTTTTAGGTTCTATACTAAACAAAATGTCTTCTATTTACAGGCTGCTCTAACACCATGTGTGACAACTGAAGAGAAGTGAGGGAATTGTGTAGGTAATACCAACCCCACAGCCCAACAGCAGACAGCTAGGATGCCAGCTGTTGTTTGGGAGCAGGCAGACCAACATAGAACAGCTGCCTCCCCTGTTCGGCCTGGCATGTGGATCTGTCTAATACCTGTTCACTATCAGCCTTTGCGAGCAGGTATTATACAGATCCACATGCCAGGCCATTACAGGGGAGGCAGCCAGTCCATGGAGGTCTGTTCACTAACTATCAATCTTTTACGAACAGGTATTATGCTATACTCAGAGAATGATGATTGAGAGTTTATCAGCAAACCTGCCCTACTCACCACTAACTGTAAAAGTGACAAACAACACATAAGGCACACAGCCTAGAGGACAGCGGTTCTTCCAGCTTGGCCACAAATCCTGCCAGCTATGTAGATCAGAAAGGGCCTGCAACCATAAAATCCCTGAAAGGTGGTGAGTGACCTTGGAAACGGACCATTCTGCAAGCTCTTCACCCCAGGAATCCTCAGCCTATGTGCTTTAAGGGTGGCCACAGATAGAAAAAGGACGATAACTAATACTAGCTATTGCAACAAGTAAAGAACTCTGCATATTTTCTCGGTACATACATACATACAGCAGCATCACATGACTATGTTGCGTATCCTGGGTGCGGCAGGCCAGCGCCCGGGTACCAGACCTGGCCTTCCCTCTTTAGCAGCGGTAGACAGCCACCTACGCACCCGTGCTCCTACAACTTCCTCAGGTTCCTCCAGCTGCTCTACGGCCTCCTCCGGTTCCAGTCGGGTCTCCCCATGTGCGCGTAGGGGAGACGCCGCCACCATGTAATCCCAGTCATTTGCCTTAGGCGCATGCGCCTTTCCCGAATTTAAAGGGGCCGTGGTGGGAAACCTTCCCGCAGCCCCGGATGATGTTGCTGGGCCCTGCTATTTAAGGCAGGCCTCGCCACTTGGTCTTTGCGTTGGTAACAGGTCTCCATGTTTGTCGTGTGCTTAGTTGCTACTCCTTCGTTCCTGTTCCTGCTCCTGTGTTCATTCGTTCCAGTCCTGCATTCCTGTTTCCAGTTCCTGAGTTCCAGTACCTTTTACCTGTTCCTGATTACCTTGGACGGATTCCTGGCTTTGACCCTTGCTCACTCTTGACCACGCTTTGGATGGCTTCCCAGCTCTGACCTGTGCTCGTACCTTGACCTTGTCTCCAGCTACCTGCCCCGACTTCAGCCTGTACTCAACCTTGTCTCCAGCCGCCTGCCCTGACTTCTGCCTGACCCTGACTCTGCCTCCATCTGGTTACTTGGACTTGGTCTTTCTTAGGCTTCTGCCTACTTACAAGCCCGGACTTAACTTGTTCCTGTTCTCTCGCCTGCCTCAGCCTGTCCGGGCTTCTGGATCCCAGGCCCTTTCTTGAACTCAGCTCCTTCGGACCCTGTGTTTCTGCTGCTTCCTGGGTCCCTGTCCTGAACATCTTCCCCGGGATCAACCACGCGGAGGCCTGCCTAAGACCAGCCGGCCCCGGTACCCAAGGGCTCAACCTGCGGGGACGAGGGCTGGTATTGGCGAAGTTCCAGTCGGCCTACGCTTCCCAGTCTGCTCCGCCTCCTGACGGTGGGGACCCGTGGGTGTTTCCCCATGGGTAGCGCCAACTCCACCTTGGGCCAAGTTGGAGCAATAGACTAACCCTGAGCTACACTGGCCAAGGGTCTTGCAGCACCATGACATCCCCATATCTGACTAAGGCTAACTGTGACGGATCAGGTGAAGCAAATAGCTTCTTACACACCTTTGCATTGGGTTCAATGATGTGAACCTTTTCTCTTGAGATATGTGGGTGCTCTTAGAGCAAGGGTGGGCAGTTCCGGTCCTCGAGGGCCACAAACCAGTCTGGTTTTCAGGATATCCCTAATGAATATGCATGAGAGAGATTTGCATGCACTCTGCCTCAGTTGTATGCAAATCTATGTCATGCATATTCATTATGATATCCTAAAACCTCGATAGGTTTGTGGCCCTCGAGGACTGGAATTGCCCACCCCTGTCTTAGAGTCATTAGAAAGTATTATCTGGCCCTGACGTTTCTGAGGTGACTTGCAAATACAAATGAAGGCATGCCACCATCTGATTCTCAATCCTGCCTTCACACAGTCTGACTAGCATGCTTGTGTTGCATCCCTGAGAAGCTTACCTTACCAATATGTTATCCCAATGGCCAAGGCCCTCACCATCTGGATATGATAGTTTACAATTTTCCTAGGTAGGTGTAGCACAGTGCATCTGTGTATGAATGCATGTAACCAAAAAGAGGTATGCTAGCTTGTAAGCACCTGTGCCCAGGTGCTTTACCAAAGACTATAAGTGAAGGCCTGCTAGGTGAGCACTCTGAAACAGCTGAGGCAGTGCTGTCAGCAGTGTCTTTGCAAGTCCATGTAACAGAAAATATCCCAAGTACAGGTGCATAACTCCACATGCAGATGTTTGTCAGCTAAGGGAGTGTTGTACTCACGGCCCCGTGTCCTGCCGGCCGTGCCTCCCGGCTCCGTGCCGCAAGGCCGGGGGTCCTCTCCACTGTCAGCACTGGCGCAGCCCTCCCGGCATGCAGGACACCGCCACCGTTGTTTTCTGCTGGCCTCTGCTTAAGCTTGCACGCGCGCCTGTGAAGGAGATTTAAAAAGCCCGCGGTGGGAAATTGCCGCCGGCCTCCTTCTCTGACGTCAGGGCCCTGCCCTTTATAACTGGGTTGCAGTCACTTTCTGACGACTTGGCAATGAGTTCCTTTCTTGCTGCATTCTTCTTTGGATCTTGTATCTCACCTTCCAGTTCCAGTTCCTGCTCCAGCCTCTCCGCTCCAGTTCCAGTTCCAGTTTCTGCCTTCCTCTGCCCACTCCTGCTCTCCGCTTCCTTTCCAGCCTCCTGCTCCTCCTTCCCTTGGACGGACCTCCCTGGCTCCAGACTTCGGATCAGACCTCACACTGGTTACTTGCCACCTGCCCAGGACTCCGAATCGAACCACACACTGTCGCTTGCAGCCTGCCCAGAACTTTGGACTGGAGTTCCTTCTGTCTGGCTACTTCCATTTCTTGGATCTCACTCCTGATACGCCTTCGGAGCTTCGACGCAGGGGCCCACCTACGTCCAGCCAGCCCCGGCACCCAAGGGCTCAACCTGCGGGGAACGGGGTTGATAGTGGCGAAGTTCCAGCCGGCCCCTGCCTTCCGCCAGCCTTGCCTCCTGACGTTGGGAACCTGCGGTAGGTCATCCTCCCAGGTTGTGCCAATCCCAACTCAGGCCAAGGGTCCATATCCCACATCCAGGTTCCAACAGGGATGAGGCAGTAAAATGGGAATTCTGTGACTGATACCTTAAAATGTGCCTTTAAGCTTCTGAGTTACTTGTGGTTTTAAGAATTCTAGAGCGTTGCTCTCCATGTTCAAGGCCCAGCTGGACTCTCATCACATCTATGCCACTATTTCACCCACATGTGAGGTCTAGGACAGGGTCCTAGAGGGAGGCCTGCCAAGCCAAACACCACAAGCTAGGCCAAGCTATGTACATATACTATGTTGGCAGTCGTACACGAACTCTTTTGTGACATAACCCTCTTTTAGACTCACTATCAGTCAGAAAACATTAGGCCAGCAACATGTATTTGGTGTTATCTTTAATTTGATTACATTCTTTCAGGTACAGTCAACTGCTCCATTGTCGAGATAAAGCCTAAGCAGGCATACATGTTTTCTATTACATATTGACCCAGACAGAAGAGCAGTGAGTGAAAGAAAGATGATAGAGAGGAGAGCAACTGTGAATAGTCTACTGCCCTCCCTTCCTTGGAAGGGAAAGGGATAGTTGAGGTAAAGTAGCATTCTATGAGGCTTTGCCACTCATGGTGTCCTCGGCTTGTGCGGCTGCACATGGGGGATCTGGGGATAGATCTGGACGTATCTCCATTGGTATCCCATAGCGTAGAGTGAGATTATGGATACACAACAGAGCAGCACTATATCTCCTACTTTGAGTGGGGCATACATTAAAGCTCCACCCATTTTGTCCAAACAGCAAAATCTACTTTTGAGAATTCCGAAGGTATGTTCTATGACGCAGCAGGTAGAACATCAGGCTTCATTGTACC
This sequence comes from Rhinatrema bivittatum, assembly GCF_901001135.1. Classification (NCBI taxonomy): domain Eukaryota; kingdom Metazoa; phylum Chordata; class Amphibia; order Gymnophiona; family Rhinatrematidae; genus Rhinatrema; species Rhinatrema bivittatum. The sequence goes on from NC_042617.1 coordinate 301,441,038, forward strand.
TTGTCTCCGCCATTGTGTTGGGAATAGCAACAGGGGTGAGAAGCCAGGCCCTGCAACCATACCCCAAATCTCCTGCGGCAAAGACAGAATGGGGGCATCAGTCACATCACAGTCACTTTGTGATCTTGCTGCCAAAGCTCAGCATGCTGTAAGACAATAGAAACTAGCCTGTAGCTTAGCCTCATTCTTAAAAGCCTATTTCCATACTGTAAGTGCATGCCACCTTTTGCTAGGACACTATATGACCAGTATAGCATTAGCTGAATCTAGGTCACATCTTCCAGACTAATAAACTGCATCTGGTGATTCTACCAACTGTGTGCCAGCCCCTCATAACCAAGCTAAGGCTACTCATTTGAGGCAGTCATCAAACCCTGAAGTAGTACATCAGTAGTTCACCTGTCCTAGCAGAAAAACCTCTACCTCGTGGTCTGAATGTATACGGCCCTGACTGCTCTGCAGCATGTTCTCCACAGATATAAATTTTTTAGCCCTGACACAGAGAATATGCTAGGCCTCTGCTTCTGGTTTACCCGTGTGATGGGCAAGACAAACTGTGCCTGACATCCTGGCTGACCCATCACTAACAGCATACACCTGCAAGTACAAGCAGTGTGGACATTTAAAGGCTGTGATTCACCTGTGAGATTTCTACTGGTCCAAATGGGAGGATTGGAAAAGGGCACGTTTTACAGTAAACCTGTAGAAAGTGTGTAGTGGTTGCTCACACACCAAGCTTTATGACAAGTGCATTGTTTGGCCTCACATGATTAGCAGGCCTCTGGAGCATGGGCACGTGGAGGAAAGATGCGCTCCCTGTATGTCCTCCCTGTGTGCCAAGTGCTGCCATGGCCCCCGACCCTCTCCCTGTGGGGTCAGTAGCGTAGCCTCCGGTGCAGGGACTTCCCTAGCAGAGATTAGAACTTCCCTTGTCTGTTCTTGTGGTTGTTGTTATTCCTCTTGTTGTCTGCGGCGAGCCTCCTGGAGCATCCAATATCCCCCAACAATTAAACTTGCCACAAACATTATGGGTTTAGGAAGACAGGTCAGGTAAGAACAGGTATTTTTATTGGCCCAGGAGGGCCTAGTAGGTGTATCTGATAGAATACCTCTTTTTATTGTGCACAATAATCGCTGCGATAATAGCCACAATCCACGATAACGAACACGGATGTGGAATAAAATGGTTTTTCCCTGGTACCGCAAAAAAAACCCAAAAACGATGTAGTTATTTCTGACGTTAAATCCCACATTAGTGTACATTATTCTATCATGGAATGCGGTAGGACACCTAATTTGCAGTAACTCCTCCCACATGTATATGAAATTTAAAATGTTCATGCTAGCTTGCATTGTGCTATTTATCGCGCGCCCAATGCACATTAGACCTCATTTAATACGCGTTTGGACCTATGACCCTGTAAATTACTTAAACAGCCAGGTTTCAGTTTTGGGTCCCTATATGTTTTTCAAATGCTGCCCTGTTGGCTTAAATGTGATGAAGTTCTTATGTTGTAAAGACATCTTATTAGATTCTTATGGAAGAAGAAGAAATCAAGAATTGTATTGACTAAATTATATAGAACAGTTTTGGGAGGTATTAATATGTATAATTCTGCTTGCCAGTTCATAATTTTGGGGGACTGGATATTGGGGAAAAATCTTTATATGCATAGTACTATGGAATTAGGAAAAAATGGGGCCATTAATCCCATTAATGTAGTTCAGGTATCAGGAGTTTTTTACTTTTGAAAATAAAAGGGCATTCTTTAATTAAACCAGTTTGTAAAGCCTGGAGATATCTTTGGAACAAATGATCATTATCATGTAAATTCTCACCTTTGCTAACTTTTAGGAACAACCCAGAATATCAATATGGTATTCCCTATATAGCTGATTTCTCGACTAAAGAATATCAACCAGAATCTTTATAACAATCCAAAAGAGAGATATGGGTTGCACAATATTCATTGGTCTGCATATTTGCAAGCTAAGCACTATGTAACTTCTTACTCTGTTACTGAACAAGTGGTTAAAGAAACCTTATTTATAAAATATTATAAGAAGTAATTAGAAAAATCAATATAAAAGGTTGGTGTACTTTTTGTAAATTATCATTGACAGTTGATGTATTATAGTCATAGAGTATCTATTGGATGAAGTCGTTACATACATCTATTACAGTACAGGATTTCTTACTTTTACTCTCAACTTGGTAAAAGTCACTGTGGATGTCAAACTTCGGGAGATGCAAATGAAAACCTAATCTCTGCATATATAGACAGCGTCCAGTTATAGTATATAGGACTTACTGAGTCTGATGTTTCCCTGAAATGTAAAACAAATAAAAGAACATTCTTGCATAACTTTTATTTCTTTATTTATAATAACGTATACCCTGTCCAATTGTTGTGTCCGTCGGTTCCTGACGCCCTCTCTCCGCCCTCCTTACCTCTTTGGCGACGCCCTCTTCGACCGCGGGAAGATTGGCTGCTGCGGCGTCCTTCTGCTGAAGTCCTCCAGCGTCCCCGGACCGGCTAGACGCTGCAACCCGCCATGTTTCCTGGAGGCCTAGGGGCGCGCACGTGGCATAGCCCCAACTGAAGTACCGGCGATGGCGCGAACCTCAGGGGCGTCCCCCTGAGATGATGTCACCCACAACGGATATATAAGGTCTTAGAATTTGCTAGCAGATCGCGTTAGCAAGGGTCAGGTTACTCTACCTAAGCTACTCTGCCTCCTCGGACTTACCAGGGGTACCCGCTCCTCGGGGGCCTCGCTCTCTCCTTTGTTTTTCAGGTGACAGTCTGGAACCGGTACCCGCTCCTCGAGGGCCCTCGTTCCCAGACTTGTTCCATATTCTCTTCTGCCTGGAAGTCATCACTGCCAACTACATCAGTGAGTTACCATTGCTCTCTCAGAGCTTTCCCTGGAACCAGGCACTCTCTCCTCGAGGGCCTACTTCATTCCAGCTCCTGGGCTTCTATGAGACATTGTGTGAGTGTTACCATCAGGTTCGGTACATGAACTCTGCATACCCTCCCTACTCACTATATTTCAGTTTCTCTACAGCTTAGCCTCCAGGGATCGCTGTTCCAGTATCTGAGGGACTACAGCCCAGCCGGGCATTCCAGCTCACTACTGCCACCTCTGGTGGTTCAGTATACTGTCTAATAAAAGAACTAGTGTGTGTCTGTCTCCTAACTCTGAGCCTGACCAGTGGTCCCTCTCGGGATCTTCCCCCGGAGGCGTGGTCATCTGCCACCGGTCCAAGGATCCACCCACAACTCTCCTAAATAACAGATTGCTAACTCCTATCTGATTGATACTCCCAACAGATAGCAACTCCTAACAGATTGCTAACTCCCTGCTAACTCCTAACACCAATTAACAGATATCTGTTCTGTGCAGTTCTCAGTTTAATATACACAGTGTAAAACATACATAAATAAACTGTTCCATTTGGCAGTCCACGGGCTGCTCCTGTGGACTGCTGCACTCAACCTCCTGGTCGTGCCGCTGGCCCCCAATGTACCCAAGGCCCTCCTGCTCTTCCCATGGCAGAAAACCATACTCCCGATGCAGTGAAATACCACTTGACCTCCATGCGGCAGGACGCCCTTGACCACAACCACCGATACCCGACACTGCCTGATTTAAAGAGCCTGTTGCAGAAAAAATTCTTTGGTGCCCATGGGTGCTGAGATCTATAAATGGCCCTTGCTAGTTCTGCTTCGATGCCTCAGCAACAGGTCCACCTACTCCATAGTAGAACGTGTTACTCCAGCATCTTGTCTTCAGTTCCAGCCTTATCTTGAGTTGTCATCTCCATCTTGTTGCCCACCTGTTCTTCTCCTTGCCTGCCTGCTCTGCCTATCCATCCCTTCTCTCCTCTCGTACAGATACCTGGTGTGACCTTGGCAATCTTGGATATGCCTGACCTCTGCCTGCCTCTGACCATTGCCTGATCTCGGATTCCCCTGACTGCTGCCTGCCTCTGACCACTGCCTGATTGAGCGCTGCCTGCTTTTGACTATTGCCCAGACCTCGGACTTGCTTGACCTCAGCCTGTCTATGTCCCAAGCTATCCAAGAACCACCACTTCTGCCATCAGCAGAGACCCCACCTAAGACCTGCCAGCCCCAGCACCCAAAGGCTCAACCCAAGGGGAACGAGGGCTGGTATAAGCAAAGGTCCCGCTGGGTCTCTACTTCGCCCAGGTCTGCTTGCCTATGGTTGCGCCAATCCTGCCTTGGTTCTAGGGTCCACAGATGCAACAGGTTGCTGAGGCCATGGATCCAGGACTAGGCTTCCTTGCAGGCCATTCCAAGTCTAGCTCACAGGATCCACGATCAGCAAAAAACCCTGGAACTTCTGGCCATCTCAATGGATCAGCTATCCACTCACCTGGATGTCTTGCCCACTTCTGCGGTGCCACCTCCACCTGCGTCGGCACCACTACCTTCCGTGGCTTTCAGTTATCCCATACCACAATTACCAACTCCAACCCCAGTATGCCATGGATCCCAAGTGATGTCAGGGATTTTTTAATCAGTGCCACATGCATTTTCAACTACAGGCACTATTATTCCCCAACGACCAGGCGAGAACTACATACATTCTGTTTTTTGTTGGACGGAACATCCCAGCTTGTGTTTCTCTCTCTGGGAATGAGAGGATCCTCTCTTGCTCAGCTTGCAATAGTTCGTGGAACAGTTTTCAATTGTCTTTGAGGAGCCTGGCTGTGCAGCAGCTATGGTTTCCGACTTGCTTCACTTCCGTCAAGGCTCCAGAACCCTGGCAGAGTGAGGTATTCTGCTGGCATGTAGTGTCTGTGTGGAGATCTATAACAGCCTGGCTTGTTGTTTTCCTAATAGGAGGTGAACTGATATTTTAGGGCCTGGTGTAATATTTGTAGGGTTGCCCTTTCATAGGTAGCTTCTTACTTTTTGAGTGCTGGCTTTTAGTGTTGTTTTGGTCTGGGAGATTTACTATATTGTAATTGTGATTCAGTGTACTCATGGCTTTCTGAGGGCCAAGTCTACCACTTTTTATTATGTATGTTTTATCTGTACCTTGCTACGATCAATGGGACGATGGGTAACAAATATTTTTTAAATAAATACATACACCTAATACACGCTGTCATAGGCCTAATACCATATAGGTTCCAAGTGTCTGTTTTGCAAGGTTTTCTGGTTGGCACCATAGCAATGCATGTAAATATACATGTTGTTGGAAGTGATTTTTTTTTTTACCTAAGAATGTCTTTTTCATGTACAATCTAGTATTATAAGTGCATAATTTTTAATTGTATGTGGGGAGGGCATGATCGGGAGAGGGGTGACACCTAGTGGTTGGATTGGGGGCCCTGGTGCATGGCCCCTAGCCTAGAACTGATACTGCAATGATAAAGAGTAAAGAAAGTTGGGAGGGTTAATAAAGATCCCTGGTAATTGTGATTGAAGGCTCCTGGTGCCAGGATCTCTGTACTGGTTCCAATTGAACTGGAAGCCCAGAGGAGTAGGGGGAAACTTCTGGGTCACAATAAAAATTAAAATTAAAATCTCTGTAAATTTAACAGTGACTCCCAGCTCATGGTGTTGTATGTTGTTTCAGGGTGACGGTGCACTTTTTCATTAGGCCATAGATTCTAAATGGCCTGGCTACGGCTTTGGAGTATGTAATTTAGTTCTGGACACTGGCTATGGAGCTAAACTGGCGAGAGGCCAGTTTAGTCACTATTTTTCTCGAAGGCTTCTCTCCTAAAATTAAAGATGAACTCACTGCCTGGGTTCTCCCTACTGCACTAAAGGAGCTCATTGCCCTAACTGGCAAAATAGACAGCCGTTTACAGCAGAGGGTACGAGAGACCTGTCCAGCATGAAGGAGCGTCACATTGGCATTCCGGTTTCAGCACCTGCTCTCACCCCCGGCTGCTACTTCTTCAACCTCTCATCCCTCAGAAGAGCCAATGTAACTGGGACATTGTCGCTTGGCCCCAGAGGAGAGGCTCCATCGCAAACAGCAGGGCCTCTGCTTGTACTGCGTAGCCCGGGGGTACCTTTTGGCCCAATGTCCACTGAGGTCAGAAAAACTCTACACCTAGGGCAGTGATGGTGAACTCCAGTTCTCAAGTGCCACAAACATGCCAGGATATCCAAAACGAATATGCATGAGACAGATTTGCATATAATGGAGGCAGTGCATGCAAATCTTTCACATGCATATTCATTGCAGATATCCTGAAAACCTGGCCTGTTTGTGACACTTGAGAACTGGAGTTTGCCATGACTGGCCTAGGGTCTTGCAGGGAGATGACACTAGGCCTAAGTGTTCCAGCTCCCCAACTATTACATCCTATGACCCTAGAGTTGGGTTCCACATGCTTCTCTATGCAGGCTTTTGTTGAATCTGGTTCTGGAGGAAACTTTAATTTGAAGGAACTTGTCAACTAACTCCTAATTGCCACGGAGAACCTCTTCTAGGCCAAGTCACTCTGGCTACGATGCCCATGACTTTACACACTGTTCTCCTGCACCTGGAAAAACGTAATCTGCACATGATTCCAGGGCCATCAACCCCATTATCCTGGGGTTACCGTGGTTCCAACAGCATCAACCGCACTTCAATTGGGCAACCCCACAACTCACCCAATGGGGCCGTGGGTGCATGGATTCCTGCTTGGAGCCTATAGAACCTCCTCATCCTATGACCTTCACTACCTTACTTCCTGGTATTCCTCCGCAATACACAGACTACCAAGATGGGGGGTTTTTTAAGAAAAAAGCCGAGATTTTGCCACCTCCTCGCACGTATGACTACAGCATTTACACATGGATGGGTTTATCCCCTATCTCTCCCTGAGACTCAGGCCATGTCCAATTACATTTGGAAAAATCTGGAATGTGAATCTATCCATCATCTTCTTTCCTGGCAGGGACTGGATTCTTTTTTGTCATGTAGAAAGACAGCTCCCTCAAGCTGTGCATAGACTACCGTGGCCTGAACCCCATCACCAAGAAGAATTGTTATCCATTATCACTAATAACAGAACTGTTTGACTGCCTGCATGGTGCCAAGATAATTACAAAGCTGGACCTCAGGAGTGCGTATAACTATATTCAAATCAAGGCTGGTGATGAGTAGAAAATCACATTTAAAACTCATGATGGACATTATGAATACTTAGTCATGCCCTTTGGACTTTGCAACGCCCTGGAGGTTTTCCAGAACATGGTCAACAAGAGTTTTCATGACCTACTCTACACCTGTGTGGTCATATACTTAGATAACATATTGATCTTTCCCAGACACTGAGTTCCCACCACCAAGATGTCCACATCATCCTGCAATGCCTACAATAGAACAAGCTCTATGCCAAATAGAAAAAATATCTTTTTGAATAAGAGGAGCTCCCCTTTCTGGGGTACATAGTTTCACAAGACAGATTCCAGATGGACCCTGCCAAAGTAAAAGCCATCAGGGACTGGCCCCACCCTGAGAGGCTCCAGGCTCTACAAAGATCCTTGGGATTTGCTAATCTTTGTCAGTCTATCCCAAATTACTTTTCTGTGGCAGCCCCCTTATGGCCCTTACCCAGAAGGGTGCCAATACAAAAAACTGGCCACTTGAGTACCTTTCAGTACCTGAATGTAATCCATTTTGAAGTGCCGAAAAGCAGAATATAAATCAAATAAATAAATAAATACATTTCAGAAGTTAAAAAACGCCTTCACAGATGAACCTTGCCTGTGTCACCTGGATCATGCTTGACCCTTCATCCTAGAAGTTGATACCTCTACCTTGGACATAGGGGTTGTCCTCAGCCAACACACTCCAGAAGGAGTACTTCCTCCATGTTCCTTCTTTTCTAAGAAGTTCTAACCAGCTGAATGTAATTACAGCATTGGAGATCAAATGCTTTTGGCTGTCAAATTAGCTCTCGAGGAATGGCGCTATCTGCGCGAAGAAGCCCAACATCGTGTTACCATATATATTTTTTATTTTATTTTATTTATTTGTATTTTTCTATACCGGCATTCATGGAGTTCGTATCATGTCGGTTTACATAAAACAAGGGGTGAGAAATACATTATAACGTAAATAACTAATAACATAAGAGTATACATTAAAAAGTAAAACAAGTGCATGGAAGAAAAAAGTTACAATAAAACGGGGGTCATTCTAACTGGGATTAGAGTTAGAGGAAAGATAAAAAGTTTAACACGAAGTAAAACATTGTAATGATTGGTAGATAGAGACTGTTTCAGTTTAATAGGAAATGTTGAGTAATGCTGCATTTGATGGTAGTGAATCTTTAAGGGTCCGGAAATGCTTTCATGAACAGCCATGTTTTCAGTCTTTTCCTGAAGGTTGGAAGACATGGTTCCTGTCTTAGTTCTAGGGGGATGGAGTTCCACAGTGGGGGACCTGCTGTGGAGAAGGCCCGATCTCTCAATGTTATATGTTGGGTGGTATTGTTGTGTGGTACCTGTAGATATTCTCTATATGCTTCTCTGATGGGTCTGTTGGAGGAGTGTTTTTTAAGAGCTATTTGTAGATGGAGTGGAGCCAGTCCATGGATATTCTTGTAGATTGTGGTGAGGGATTTATGAATTATTCTGTAGTGGATTGGTAACCAGTGTAGGTCTTTAAGGACTGGTGTAATGTGATCTCTTCTTCTTTTGTTTGTTAGAATTCTTGCTGCGGTGTTCTGTATCATTTGGAGCGGTTTAGTATGTGATGATGGGATGCCTAGTAGGATCAAGTTGCAGTAATCAATTTTCGCAAATATTATTGCTTGGAGCACTGTTCTATAATCATGGAAGTGAAATAGGGGTTTTATTCTTTTTAATACGTGCAGTTTGTGGAAGCAGTCTTTGGTTGTTTGGTTGATAAACGATTTCAAATTTAGCCTGTTGTCTATGGAGACTCCTAAATCTCTTACTTTTGAGGTTTGCAAGTTGGCTGGCGGGTTTGTAGTGATTTTGCAATTATCTGGAGAGATTAGAATGAATTCACTTTTTGATTAGTTTAGGATTAGATTTAAGCTGGATAAGAGCTCGTTAATTTCTTGAAAGCAATTTTCTGAAAGTTCTAGTGCTTTAGTGATGGATTCTTTGATAGGGATCACAATCTGGACGTCGTCGGCAAATATGAAGTGTTTTAGGTTCAATTTGTTTAGCAGTTGGCAAAGCGGGAGAAGGTATAAGTTGAAAAGTGTTGGTGAGAGAGAGGAACCCTGAGGAACTCCTTGTGATGATGGGTATCTGGAGGATTCTTTGTTGTGAATTTTAACTTTGAAACCTCTGTTTTCTAGGAATGTTTTGAACCATGTTAGTGCTGATCCTGCAATACCGATGTTCGCTAGTTGATTTAGTAATATGGCATGGTTCACAGTATCGAACGCTGCCGATAGATCCAATAAGATCAGTAGGAAGGCCTGTCCTTTATCGAGGCCCAAAATAATGTAGTCAGTCAGTGAGATGAGAAGGGATTCGGTGCTTGAGGCTTTTCTAAAACCGAATTGAGTGGGGAAGAGAATTTTGTGTTCTTCTATGTAATCTGCTAGTTGTGTGTTAACTAGTTTCTCCATCACCTTGGCAATGAATGGCAGATTTGAGATTGGACGGAAGTTGTTAGGATCTTTGGGGTCCAAGTTAGGCTTCTTAAGTAGCGGTTTGATGGATGCTATTTTGAGGTCATCTGGGTAGAAACCCTGGATGAATGAGCAGTTTATAATGTCTGCTAGGGTTTTGGTTATGGTGTCCGGGATTAGCAGTAGTAATTTAGACGGAATCTGGTCTAGTGGATGCGATGAGGGTTTCATTTTCTTAAGAAGTGTTTGGATCTCTGAGGAGGAGGTGAGTTCAAGAGATTGGAGGGAGATGTCTTTATTATGAAGAATGTAATTGCTGGTTGGTGTGCCGGTATTATGCTTTATTTGTGTTAGTAGGTTCGTGATTTTATTACTGAAGAAGAGTGCCAGCTCATCAGCTTTTGTTTGAGCTTGCTTAGGTGGTATGTCAGGAGGGTTTGCCTGAGTTAGATTGGAGACAAATGTGAATAGCGCTTTGGAATCGAATATAATGTTATGAATCTTGTGTGCATAGAAGTCCCTTTTTGTTTTTAAAGTGGAGCTCTTGTATGATTGGAGGGCGAGTTTGTATGTAGAGAGTGTGGAGGGGGAAGGGGCTTTACGCCATTTACTTTCTTTTTGACGCAGGTCGAGTTTGAGGTTTTTAAGTTCATTTGTAAACCATGGCTGCCTTTTTGACGCACCTTGTTTGACTTTTTTTGTTATCCACGGACATAGTTTGTTTGCCACGGTTTCTGTTATGGAGGACCAGGAGTTAACGGCTGCATTGGGTGATGTGAAGTCCATGTGTGAAAGTTCCGTGATTAGATGATTGCTGAGTTCATCAGAGGTGCATACTTTTCTGTAGAGAATATATGGACCATTAGAACCTCGAACATCTATACCAAGCTCAGCAGCTTAATGCAAGACAAGTCCATTGGTCTTTGTTCTTTGCTCGCTTCGATTTTGAATTGCAGTATCGCCCAGCACTCAAGAATCAACGGGCAGATGCCCACTTTTCCATGGATTTTATCGCCTTCTCAAATGGCGCCACTGTGATTTAGTGGTGATTGATAGGTTCTTGAAGATAGCACACTTCATCCCATTACCAGGCCTTCCTTCTGCACCAGAATTGGCATGTCTCCACCCTCCATGTCTTTCACTTGCATGGCCTACTTCAACACATACTATCAAATAGAGGAGTTCAATTCACCGCCAGATAGTGGCAATCTCTTTTCAAGATGTTCGAGATCACCCTCAACTTCACTACAGCCTATCACCTGCATAGAAACGGACAGGCAGAATGTACAAACTGTACTCTCAAGACCTTCCTCCGCTCCTATGTCAATGAGCGCCAGGATAATTAGGCCTCCCTCTTACTCTGGGCTGAATTCTTTCATAACATGCATATCAATGAGGCCACCGGCTCCTCACTTTTTCAGCTGGTCTATGAGAAATAACCTTTGCCACCTCTGTCACTGTCTGTCAGTCTCATCTCCAGAAGATCAATTCTCTGTCTAGGAATTGCATGAACTTTGGGCCCTAACCAATCACTTGATTCAGAAAGCAGCTGCTAGAGCCAAGAAAACAGCAGATGCCCTAGGAAAACTGGCCCCTCAGTTTAATGTAAGAGAGAAAGTCTGGCAGAGTACTCGGTACTCCCGTCTATGCACCTGGCACCACATTATATTGGACCATTTGCTGTGCTTTGTCATCTAGGCCCTGTCACATACTAAGATTGCATCCAGATTGAAGATTCACAACATATTTCATGTGTCACTGTTTAAACCGGTAATACTCTCTTGGCTTTCGAGAGTACCGCCCGAGCCACAAGATATGACCGCTGATGAAGATGCTGTATACAAACGAAGTCCAGGAGGTTTTGAATTCTCATCAGAGAGTCAAAAAATTTGAATATCTAATTTCATGGAAGAACTATGGCCCAGAAGAAAATTATTGGGAGCCAGCCTCCAACATCTTGGACCACAATCTCTTAAGAGAATTTCATCTATGGTACCCCAAGAAACCCAGAAGGGAGGTACTGTTGCGTTTGGTGGTCCGCAGGCTACTCCTGTGGATCACTGCACTCACCCTACTGGTCGGACTACTGGCCTCCAACATACCTGAGGCCTTCCTGCTTTTCCCATAACGGAACTCCGCCTGACCTCCACACAGCAGGACGCCGCCAACCACAACTACTGGTGCTTCCCCTTAGGCATGCATGTGCACGATGCTGTCTTATTTAAAGGGCCTGCAGTGGGAAAAGCCCCACGGCACCCCTGGATGACATCAGATGCTGAGGCCTATAAAAGGCCCTTGCTAGCTCTGCTTCAATGCCTAGGCAACAGGTCTACCTACTCCAGAGTAGAGCGTGTTGCTGTAATGTCTAGTCTTCACTTCCAGTCTTGTCTTCAGTCCCAGCCTTGTCTTCAATCTCATCTCCTTCTTCATTGCCAACCTGCTCTTCTCCTTGCTTGCCTGCCCTGCCTATCCATTCCTCCTCTCGGATAGATACCTGATGTGACCTTAGCCTGATCTCGGATACGCCTGACCGCTGCCTGCCTCTGATTACTGCCTGATCTCGGATATGCCTGAGCACTGCCTGCTTTTGACCACTGTCTGTACCTTGAACTTGCTTGACCTCCACTTCTCTATGACCCAAGCTATCCAAGGACCACCACTTCTGTCATTAGCAGAGACCCCATCTAAGACCTGTCGACCCTGGCACCCAAAGGCTCAACCTGAGGGGAATAAGGGCTGGTATAGTGAAAGGTCCCGCTGGGTCTCTGCTTCACCTGGGTCTACCTGCCAACCATGGGAACCTGCAAGGCTCCTCCCTGCAGGTTGTCCCAATCCTCCCTCGGACTAAAGGTCTACAGATGCAACAAAAACATTAAGACATTTCAGTTAAAAGCTTCCCGGAACAAGTATGCCTTAATCTGTTTACAAAAAATTCCATAGTCCCGCAGCTGTCAGATTTCTACTGGAAGGCTATTCCAAAGGGTGGGGCCAACCCAGGAAAAAGCCTTGTTCCTGGTCTCTTGTAATCTAGCTGTTTTAACACCAGGAACAACTAGTAAACATGTACCTTCTGATAATAAGGCTCTCCTGGGGGTATACCAAACTAATAACTCCCTCAAATATACTGGACACTCCTTAAACAAAACTTTAAAAATATGCATCAACAATTTGAATTTAATTCTCTGCAAACTAGGAGCCAATGCAGGGTTTCCAATACTGGACTAATATTTTCCCTAAGGGCAGTCCCAGTAAGTAACTGGGCAACTACCATTGAGGACTAACTGTAAAGACTTTAAATAGTATTTTGGAAGACATATATAAGCATTACAATAGTCTAATACTGAGAATACAAATGCTTGCATAATAGTCCAAAACTCAGCCTTATCCAAAATAAACCTCAGGCATTGTAGGTTTTTACGTCTAAAAAAGCCTTATTTCACAACTGCCCACAATTGATTTCGAAGAGAAAAATCAGCATTCACATTCACTCCCAAGTACCTAACCTGAGTGGAAGGGATATGCCATCCACAAAAACTTGACTCAGCAAAACCTCGTCATTATTCCTCGCAATACCCAGAATCTCCGTTTTTTAAATATTCAACAGGAGACTATTAGCACTCATCCAATCCTTAATGTTCCGAAGAACGTTCCTAAGAGAGTATCCTCCAGCAAACCTGTAATGGGAACCAGCTGGATGTCATCAGCGTAGATCATGAAATAAACTCCCAAATCCTGCAGTAAAGAACATAGGAGCTCCAAATACAAATTAAAGAGCACTGGGAATAAAGAGGAACCCTGAGGGACACCCGAGGATACCACGGACCAAGAGGAAGAACTAATCTCTACTCAAAAAAAGATCAGAACCAACCATGAACTTGCTCTCATATATAAGAGTATTGGAAAGATGTTATAAGTATTATTTGGACCAATGGAAATGGATAAAACTATTGCGGGAGTTAACAAGCCTATGATAGCATTATTATGAATGGTAGTAAGGAAATGTATCTTATTACAGTGGATACAAGAAGATAAACCAACTAAATAGATGTGGCTGCAATTAATGAAAGAAATTTTTCAACTTGAGAAATGTCATTTGGGGAAAGCTCCCCTTTCAAGTTTTAAGAAGTTTATGCATAGATGGAAAGTTTTTATGTGAATTATACCTTCTGAACTAATGGCATCAATGGAGTGGCTGCAGGGCGGGAGAGAGCAGGGATTAGGCCCGTGCCAGCTAAGAAAAGTAGGCCCCTATGTAAGGTTCTGATGTGATACTTAATAAGAGAAATTGTTTTCTGAATTTCCCAAATAATTTTTATTTATTTAAGAAGGCTTTACGAGCTTTTTTGTTAGCAAATTCTTCAATTACAATTGAAATTTTTATTTATACATGTTAGAAATAGATATATTTAGCTTTTTTTTTTAAATTTTGTCCAACAAAAATAGGCCCCTTGAACATTGTAGGTTCTAGCCAAATGGCCATGCTGGCACCCCCCTCTCTCCTGGAGTGAGTGGCTGTATAAGAAACGTGTTTGGAAATGTACCTGAGAAGAATAATTGAGCTGGTGGATGGAGTGTTAATGTGGAATGTATTGGGGGGTTATATCAGAAAGTGACAGGGGAATCCAACTTTAAGATTACTACTGTATGTATATGTTTTTTTTTGCTCATATACTGTACCTGAAAATTGAATTGATTATATATGTATATGTGCTATCATTGTATTCTCCTGTTAATAAAATAGAATTTAAAAAAAAAGTCTCATATATTCTCTTAAATCCCAAATTGTGCTGGCCAATTCTGTCCTCAATAAGCTGATTTTCAGGATATTCACAATGAATATGTATGAGATAGATTTGCATGCAATAGTCAATTAAAGCAAATCTATCTCATGGATATTCATTGTAGATATCCTGAAAACCAACCTTGCTTGTAGCGATTGAGGACTAGAATTGGCCATCCTGATATATGGGGTCCTTTTGGTCTTATTTGGTCCACTGATATTTCCTAAGTGGAATTTTTTTGTATTGTTTTCTATGCATATATGTTGCTGTGACCTGGTGTTATTCTTACTCCCTGGGCCGGTCCCTCGTCCTGCGCCATTCCCCGAGGCCAGAGGGCCTCTGCCGCTGCTGACGCCGGCGTAGGGCCTCCAGCCTGCAGGACGCTGCCGGCGACGCCCCCAGCTACTTCCTGTTCTAGGCGCACGTGCCTCTGCTGAATATTTAAAGGCCCAAGGCAGGAAGTCACTGCCGGCCCTTCCTCTGGAAGGCAGAGGAAGGGCCGGCAGCCTATAAAAACCTGCAGCTGACACTCCCCTGGTGACTTGACAACGAGTCTGCTTCAATTGGTGGAGTCTTCTGCGCTGCATTGGTGCCTGGAGTCCTGTTCCTGCCTTCCAAGTCTGTTCCTGTCTAGTTCCTGCCTTCTGAGTCCTGTTCCAGCTCCTGCTTCCATCCTTGGTTCCTTAGGACGGACCTTCTGGCTTCTGACCTCGGTCTGGCTATCAGCGACTCTTTGGCTCTTGACCTCGAACTGGCTATCGGTGACCCTCTGGCTTCTGACTCTGGACTGGCTATCGACGATCCTCTGGCTTCTGATCTTGGACTGACTTTGGACGATTCTTCCAGCTGTTACCCATCCACCTTCACAGGGGCCCACCCAAGACCAACCAGCCCCCACACCCAAAGGCTCAACCCACGTGGAATGGGGTTGGTATTGACGAAGCTCCAGCCAGCCCCTGCACCAGCCCGACCTCGCCTCCCTATGGTGGGGACCTGCGGGGGTTCGCCCTCTCAGGTTCTGTCAACTCCACCTCGGTCAAGGGGTCCACCTTCTCGTCCATCTCCACAACAGATTGCCAAGTCCATGGACCCGGCAGAGGCCTCTGCCTGACAGGCCATACTGGGCCTCGCCCAGAAAGTCCTAGAGCAGCAAAAGGTCCTTGAGTCTCTCGCCTCAGCTGTGGATCGCCTCAGTCAGCATTTGGAGTCCTCTATCCAACTGGGGGCCTCTGCCCCTCCTGCTGGATCTCTCTCGCCTCCTGAGCCATCTGCACGACCGGCCCTACTGCTGCTGGCTCCCCCACACTTTGCCGGGGATCCTCAGCTATGTCGTGGCTTCATCAATCAGTGTCACATGCACTTCTGTCTGCAGTCTGCTCTCTTTCCCATGGACCTCACCAAAACCACATACATGCTATCCCTTTTGGATGGTAAGGCCTTAGCCTGGGTCTCCCCGCTTTGGGAGCGAGCCGATCCAGGTTTGGAAAATCTTCAAGCCTTCCTTGCATTGTTCCGAACTGTATTCGACAATCCCGGGCGACAGACGTTCTCCAGTAGCATCTTGCTCCACCTGCGTCAAGGGTCCCATCCCCTTACAATTTTGTCATCCAGTTTTGCACGTTGGCGTCCGAACTTCACTGGAGCGAGGACTGCCTGCGCTCAATTTTCTTGGACGGATTGAATCCGCAGATAAAAGACAAATTGGCGACCCAGGAATTACCCGCTTCTTTGGATGCCGTGATAGAGCTAGCCGGCCGCATTGACTGCCGTCTCCAGGAGAGGTCTCGGGAACTATCAACTTCTCGGAGGCTGCCACCTACCACTCGGCCCACTCGCCGCTCACCTTCTCCCAAGCCCATGTTGGCTGCTTCCAGGAATCTTCCATAAGAACCCATGCAGTTGGGCTGTAGTCACTTGACCCCTGAAGAGCGCCTCCAACGGCGCCGTGCCAGACTCTGCTTGTACTGCAGAGGAGCTGGGCATCTCCTTGCCCATTGCCCGGTTTGTCTGGGAAACCTCTGGGCCTAGGTCGAGTCGGGGGACTTTCCCTGGGCCTAACGTCTCCTGTTCCCCCACTTTTGCTACCAGTCATCATTATCAGCGAGAAGGAAGACTTTCATACCCTGGCCCTAGTTGACTCTGGCTCAGGCAACAACTTTATTCTCGAGAGACTGGTCAAGCATCTACGGATTCCCACCTATCTTGCTCCTACGCCGTTGATAAATTCTTCCATCTCAGGCAAGCCCCTACCGGGGAAAGTTACTCATACCACGGTACCCGTTACTCTGCGCACCGGCGCTCTTCACGAGGAAAGCATCACTTTTTATATTTTGGACCGTGCCATTCATCCCATAGTCCTGGGGCTACCCTGGCTTCAGAAACACTCCCCTCAATTCGAGTGGACTTCCATGCAGTTGTCACGGTGGGGACCTTCATGTCAACTCTCCTGACTGAAGACATCAACCACCCAGTGCAGTCTTTCCACCGTCCTGGCTCCTTCCGGCCCACTACGCTTCCTTTGCGGATGACTTCTCAAAGCAAAGAGCAGACATCCTACCACCCCATCGTCCATACGACTGCGCCATCAATCTCTTGCCTAATACCGAACCTCCCCTTGGGCGCGTCTACCCTCTCTCCTTTACAGAAACCAAAGCCATGTCTGATTACATACAAGAGAATTTGGCTAAGGGATTCATCCGATGGTCTACCTCCTCCGCTAGAGCGGGATTCTTTTTCATGGGAAAAAAGGACGGGTCTCTATGACCTTGCATAGACTACAGGTGTTTGAACGCCATCACCCTAAAAGATCACTACTCACTGCTGCTCATATCGAAATTATTCGACCGCCTGCAAGGAGCCAGAATTTTCTCAAAGCTTGATCTCCGCAGGGCCTACAACCTGATCCATATACGAGAGGGTGATGAGTAGAAAACGGAGTTCAATACGCGTGATGGGTACTATGAATATCTTGTAATGCCGTTTGGCTTATGCAATGCTCCCGCCACCTTTCAAAACATGATGAACAAGATCTTCCGCAATCTGTTATACAGCTCTGTCGTAATCTAATTAGAGGATATCCTGGTTTTCTCCAAAGACCTGCAAACACATCATCAAGACGTCACCTGCGTACTCCAGCGTCTCCGAAGCAACCATCTGTTTGCCAAACTGGAAAAGTGTTACTTTGAAGTAGAAAGTTTACCGTTCCTGGGTTACATTGTCTCTCGCCATGGATTCCAGATGGATTCAGAAAAACTCAAAAGCATCCTGAACTGGCCCCAACCAGTCGGCCTGTGGACCCTGCAGTGTTTCTTAGGATTCGCAAATTACTATCGGAATTTTATTCGTAATTATACAAAACTAGTGGCGCCCCTCACTGATTTGACCCGCAAGACAGCAAATCCTAAGCAGTGGCCTGCCGCAGCCGTATCAGCTTTCTAACGCCTAAAATCCACTTTTCTCCAGGAACTGTGTCTCCGACATCCCAATCCATTGCAGCCCTTCATAGTCGAGGTGGACGCCTCCTCGGTGGGCATGGGGACAGTCCTGAGCCAGCACTCTCCAACGGGCACTCTTTACCCATGTTCCTTCTACTTCAGACAATTTTCTCCTGCAGAACGCAATTACGGCATTGGCAACAAGGAGCTCCTGGCGGTGAAACTCACTTTCGAGGAATGGCGGCCTTGGCTCAAGGGAGCACAATTCCCATCACAGCATACATAACCCACAAAAACCTTGAGTACCTACACCAAGCCCAGAGAATGAATCCTCGTCAGGCCCGCTGGGCCCTCTTCTTCGCCCAGTTCAGTTTTTGCCTACGTTATCGTCCTGTTACAAAAAACCTCAAGGTGGATGCTCTCTCTCGTTCCTTCACCCCAGAGAACATCGAAGAACTTCCGCGCCATGTCATCGACCCAGCTCGGGTCATCCTTTCCGTCACCACCACCGTGCCTTTGGGGAAGACGGTCATCCCACGTCGACTTCGGAACACCGTCCTGCAATGGGCCCATAACACCTGCACCGCAGGTCATCCTGGAAGAGCTCGTACCCTAGCGGTGCTACAATGCTTCTACTGGTGGTCCACGATCACTCGCGATGTGAAGGACTATGTGGACTCCTGCCTGGTCTGCGCCCAGTAAAAATCGCTTGCAGGTCGAACCTGGGGCCTATTACAAACTCTTCCAGCACCCACGGAGCCGTGGTCACACATTGCCACAGATTTTGTAGTTGACCTGCCACCTTCCGATGGCAACACCATCATATGGACAATAGTAGACCGGTTCTCCAAAATGGCACACTTTGTCGCTCTGCCCTCTCTTCCCACCACTCCACAGTTGGCACAACTTTTTGTTCAACACGTTTTCCGTCTCCTTGGTCTTCCGCAGCATATTGTTTCAGATCAGGGAACACAATTTACGGCCAAGTTTTGGAGAGCTCTCTGCAGAAAGTTTAGCATTTTGCTAGACTTCACCACGGCCTATCACCCGCAAGCTAATGGACAAGTGGAGAGGACCCATAGAAATCTAAAACAGTTCCTTCATAGTTACGTCAATGCGTTTCAAAGCGATTAGGCATCCCTCCTGCCTTGGGCAGAATTTGCATTGAATTCTCACATTTCCGCAGCCACCAAGATGTCTCCCTTTCATCTGGTGTATGGCCGACAGCCTCTCCCTCCACTGCCAGTGCCATTAGCAGTACCATCTCCTGTGGCTCAGTTGAAGGCTCAAGAACTACACAATCTGTGGAAGGACATCCAACGACTTCTACAAGAGGCCAGCCGCAGGGCCAAGAAAATGGCAGATGCCGACCGGAAACCGGCACCCTAGTTTAGGCCAGGTGAAAAGTCTGGCTCAGCACTCAAAATATCCGTCTAAAACTTCCATCCATGCACCTTGCCCCACGATATATTGGACCTTTTCCAGTCCTTCGGCACTTGGGTGCTGTCACCTACCAGCTTCGATTACCCCCATCTCTACGAATCCACAATTCTTTTTACGTCTCGCTCCTGAAACCCTTGGTGCTTTCCTGGCCCACCAGGAAACAACCAGAGCCATGACCAATAGCTTCTGACGATGATGCTACTTACCAAGTTCGAGACATCCTGGATATTAGAAAACGAGATCATAGATGGGAGTATCTTCTCACTTGGGAAGGTTTTGGCCCAGAGGAAAATTCCTGGGAACCTGCTACCAACATCCTGGATAAAAATCTACTACTACAATTCCATGCTTCTCACCCCAAAAACCAAAGCCTCCTGGAGGGGGGCCTAGGAGGGGGGTACTGATATACTTACCCTCTGGGCCGGTCCCTTGTCCCGCACTGTTCCCAGAGGCCGGAAGGCCTCCGCCGCTGTCGACGCCGGCGCGGGACCTCCAGCCTGCAGGATGCCACCGGCGCCACCCCCAGCTACTTCCTGTTCTAGGCGCACGAGCCCCTCTGCTGAAGATTTAAAGGACCCACGGCAAGAAGTCGCTGCCGGCCCTTCCTCTGGATGCCAGGGCACTGCCCTATAAAAACCTGCAGCTGACACTCCCCTGGCAACTTGGCAACGAGTCTGCTTCACTTGGTGGAGTCTTCTGCGCTGCATTGGTGCCTGGAGTCCTGTTCCTGCCTTCCGAGTCATTCCTGTCTAGTTCCTGCCTTCTGAGTCCTGTTCCAGCTCCTGCTCCCATCCTTGGTTCCTACAGATGGACCTTCTGGCTTCTGACCTCGGACCGGCTATCGACAACTCTCTGGCATCTGACCTCGGACTGGCTATCGGCAACTCTTTGGCTCTTGACGTCGGACTGGCTATCAGCGACCCTGTGGCTTCTGACTCTGGACTGGCTATCGACGACCCTCTGGCTTCTGATCTTGGACCGACTTTGGATGATTCTTCCAGCTGTTACCCAACTGTCTTCACAGGGGCCCACCTAAGACCAGCTGGCCCCCATACCCAAAGGCTCAACCCGTGGGGAATGGGGTTGGTATTGGCGAAGCTCCAGCCGGCTCCTGCACCAGCCCGGCCTCGTCTCCCGACAGTGGGAACCTGAGGGGGGGGTTTGCCCTCTCAGGTTGCGTCAACTCCACCTCGGTCAAGGGGGTCCACCTTCTCGTCCATCTCCACAACACCTGGCCATATCTATATGTAGTATAATTCATATGTCACTGCCTAATGTGCTTTTTTGTATCTTAATATTCCTAAAATAAAATGCAACAAAAACAGGCTTAACAAGAAAGAAAGCAAGAGCGAGAGGAAAAAATGAGTATAAAGCTTTCCTCCTCTTCTTTTTCACCACAACTCCCTACTCCTGGTTGCCTTTATGCACAAACCACATCCCCCTCCTACACAGAACTGGTTTACCAATAACTCCCACCTACAGCTGTGCCAGTTGCTCAAATAAACCCCACTACTGCCTAGTTAATCTTCAATATCCAGCAAACAAACCTCAGCCTTCAGACCTCTGTCAATGTCAACCAACATTCTACCAATGTTCTCCTTATGCCCTTACACATCACTACTCAGTATTATGCAAGGCTAGGACTACACCATAAGGAGTTGCAGTCTTATGCTGCCCTGTCAACATTCTTAATGAAGCAGCATGGACAAATAGTTTTCACTAATAAATTTGGCAGGAATGTGTCAAACATTAGCATTTTCCTGTCTCCTTTTGAGAAGGTGAAAATATGTCTGCTGTTTCTGACAGTTCTTTCTTAGCTGCTTCCAAGTGTACAGTGAGCAATTACATTACAGTACAATTGCATTCTATTTTGGGTAATTTTTGAATATGATTGTGTAATTGGGGGAAATCTGTATTTGTTTATGTAATTACAATTTTTGTAGGGAGTTGTAATTTATGTTGAAATTACTGGGTGGGATGGTTTTTATAGGAGAACATTTTGTATATCATAAGTGTGTTTGATTGTTTTAATTTTGTAATAAATAAATATTGAAGTGAGTGTTAATGGGTATTTCTTATTCTTGTATTAAATGGGTTTCTAAGGAACAGGGAGATAAAAGGTCTGATATACTAAACATTTTCCCCCATAGACATAGAATGCGAGAACATTTTCAGTGATTTAGGTCCTTATTGACTTAGCCAAGTTCATGCACATGTAACCCCCTCTGTCCCTGGGGTCACCTTCGGAGGCTGCAGAAGGGGTTATTTGTACTGCTGAAGCTCTGGGAGCAATCAGGATCCTCCAGGGATTGCTAGCAGGGACCAGATCAGTGTCTGGGATGCCCAAGGGAAGACTTACCAACTGTATCAGAGTCCAATGTTCACAACAATTTTTGGTCTCAAATTAAAAAACTATATTGAAAGTTCAAAGGTAAAATAATTCTTCACAGGAGAAATCTTCAATTAAAACACAGGATACAGTCCAAAAACTCAAACAAGATCAGCAGAAACCTTTTTCTTCAAATAATTTTCTTTGAGGAAGAAATTACAAAAATGCCACTTAGCCGCAAAGTCTCCTGGGCAGCAGGAGCAGTTTTATAATGAGGCAGGGTGAGGCGGCTGCTTCAGGCAGCAGAATTTAGAGGTGGCAAAAAAAATGCCTCTCTCAGAACTCTGCTGTGGTGTCCGTCTCACCCTGCCCTTCTCACCCTGCCTGCGGCTGCCTCAGCTCAGGCCAGCAGCAGCCAAAGTATGGAGAGAGGCTGGGGGCTGATGCTGGAGCACAGGCTGGCGGCGGCTGAAGAATGAAAAAAGGCTCAGGGCTGCTGCCAGAGCTAAGGCTGATGGCGGCCGAAGACTGGAGAGAGGCCCCACATGAGAAAGAGGCAGCTTACTTGTATGTGTGTGTGCTTGTGTGAGAGGCAGCATGTGTGTATGTGTGTGAGTTTGAGATGCAGCTTGTGTGAGTCTTAGAGGCAGCTTGCTTGTGTGTGTGTGTGTATGTATGTGTGAGTTTAAGAGGCAGCTTGTGTGTGTGTGTGTGTGTGAGGCAGCTTGTGTGTGTATGTGTGAATGGCAGCTTATGTGTGTGAGAGAAATTGTGAGCCTGGGGGGGGGGGTGAGAGAGCATGTGTGGGGGTGCTTTCGTGTGGGTGCCAGAGAGAGGGAGCCTATGGGGGAGTAGAGGGGGAGCGGGCAGGTGGGGAGCGGGCGAGAAGCCATCTCATCCCTCGCCTTAGGCAGCAGATTACCTTGAGCTGCCCCTGCTGGGTAGAAGGGGTCAATTTCTTTCCTGGAGCTTCCCCAGCAAGCACAGCACCTCTTTGACTTCAGGGTCCATCTACTGGATGGCTGCAGGAATCTATCAGTCTCTTCAAAACACTAATAATTACCTATATCTCAGGAACCCTTACACTTCCAACTCCATCTCTCTCTGTTAAAATGCCTGGAAAAGCATCTTGAAAACCTTCCATCAAACACCCATCCTCCTTTAGAGGGCATGTAACTCCTATTACTTCTACCTTATCCGAAAAAAATGACCTCATCCTCTGCAAACATCACTTCCTAATCCCCCATTCCCCATCCTTAACAGGAAGGGCAGATGCAAAGTACATGAGCTCTACAATACCAGAATTCTCTGTCCTCTGGATAACTTTGAAGAGAGCAGAACCCTCCTTAATGAACCTGGAAAGCTGGAGCCCTCCAGAACATTCTACCACACTGCCTGGTGACCCTAGTCGGGGTTGCACACAGAATTGGGGGCAGAGGGAAGTCTTAATGCTTATCCCAGGATATCTCTTGAATCCCAGTCCAATGCTCTAATCCAAGAACGGTTTTCAGGAAAGCTGAAAAATGCAAATTATCCTGGTTCTTGCATCCTTTGTATTTATTTATTAATTAATTTATGTATTTATTTAACATCTTTTATATACCGGTATTAGTAGGGACATCATACCGGTTCACAATTAAACAGCAGAACTGAAATTACATGATAACAAGGGAGCGTAACTAGAAGGGGGGATAACTTGAGAACAGCATGGAAGAAATAGTTAATACAACAAGAGGTAACTCAGTAGAGACTTAAGTAGAGGCTTAATGTGCAGTATCTTGGGGCAGCAGACCAGGGGGGGTGCAAGTAAACAAGGTCCTATTCTGGGTAGGAACGTTTGAATAACCAGGTTTTTAATTTCTTCTTAAATTTAATGGAGTATGGTTCAAGGCACAGGATGGGGGGAAGAGTATTCCATAGGGACGGTCCAGCAATTGATAAGGCACGGTCCCATGTTGAGGAGAGGCAGGCAGTTTTAAGTGGGGGTAGAATAAGGGTGCCTTTATTGGCTGTTCTGATGGGTCTTGATGATTGGTATGGGGTAAAAGGCAGGTCGAACCAGTTTGAATTGTATGCCAATATATCTCATTAATATTCATTGTGTGAATCCTGCCAATCAGACCTGTTTGAGGCATTTGAAGACCAGAGTTCACCATCCCTGCTCTAACCACTAGGCTGCTTTTCTTCCTCCACAGAAGAAATATTGGGCCTTATTAAAAAGATGACTTTTTCCCATTCTGTGCTTATGGAACAAAATGTTTTATTGAATAAGGGCCATAACCTCTTTGTTCAAATAAACAAAGGTGACATAGTAAAAAGAAAATCAGATAGCATAACAGAGCCAATAAACAGGCAGATTGGTGTTTTGAAAGACATAGGTAGCACTGCTGCTTTTGTACTTTTGCTAGACTCACATGTCATATTTGTTAGGGCTTCAGGGGTTAGGGGGACACCTCCTGGAGAACAGCACGGGTCTGCAAGCAGGACTCTGGATGGAACATAGGCTGGTCTTCTGTCCAACAATCAAGAGTAAGTGATCCCCTCTGTATATTAGCAACAACGACATTCTCCGAACAGAGGTATACAATAATATGTATATATGATCATACAATAGACTATTCACCCCTTTATTTAACATGTAATCATATACAATCTCTACAACAATCTCTAACGGGTACTGCCATAGAACATTTACTTTATGTCCTCATTAATCGCTTGCCGATTCTGTAAAATCACTCCGAAACTCTCTCCTTCTCCAATGTAATATTGTATTACCAGCTTTCCTCTTCAAATCAACCCTCGGCAACTCATGTACTGGACTCACTCAAATCTAGTTCCAAATATCGCAACCAATATGTCTTTCCCGCACCTCCGATGGACGCCGCCAGCCGTCTCACCTTACATTGGAGATTGAGAGAGTTTCGGAGTGATTTTATGGAATCGGCAAGCGATTAATGAGGACATAAAATAAATGTTCTGTGGCAGCACCCGTTAGAGATTGTTGTAAGATTGTGGGTGTGGACATTCACGATATTGATTGAGACTAGGAGTAGAAGATAAGAATATCCCCTGACGAAGCCTATTGAGGTGAAACGAGGGACCTTGTCGGGGTTGATTGAAAACATCGTTATTGGTGACTGGGATTGATTGAAGATATCAGAATTAGGATCGCTTGAAGGTATTTATATTGGAAATGATTGGAAATATTTGTATTGCTGGGTTTTAGGATGGGTATTTTTTAATGTGTGAATATGTTATGTATGGTTGTATGAATGTTTTTGTTTTTATGGCTTTTTGAAATGATGATCTTTGTACATTATTAAAAGAGTGGGGTGCGATGCCACATTATATTATTTATGATTGGTAAAGGTGATTATGTATAATATATGATGGCATATGTTGAATTGTATAAATAAAGTATTTGATGTATGACAATAAATAATTTTGTATGTATGTTTAAAATACTTCATTATATGATTACATGTTATATATAGGGCTGGAATAGTCTATTGTAAGGTCTTCTGTCTAGCCAGCATCCTTCCCCACAGGTTGGGCCCTTGGGTTCTGCGGGCCAGTAGGTCTCTGCATTGGCAGTACATCAGGGTTGTGAATCCATACAAGCTGGAACTAGACTAGACAGGGAAGGCTGGAGAGGTGAGGCTGAAGGCTAGGCCAGACAAGCAAGGTTGAAGGCAAGGCTTGGACGAGGCAGGCAGAGCTGAGCATGCTGAACGAGGCAGGTGAGGCTGGATAAGGAAGGCAGGGCTGAGCAAGGCAGGCAAAACTTGACAGGCTGGGCAAGGCAAGACTAGATAGAGGGCAGGACCTGGAACTAGACAAGACATAGGGTGAGACAAGATATAATGGGACTCTGGTACAGGCAAGGGTGGACAGGATACTAGAACAAACATGACTAACCAAGGACAAGACCGACAAGGCAGACTAGCAAGGTTTAGACAAGACAGACAAGGATAACAAGAAACAGAACATATAAGCCCGAAGACTACAAGTCAGGATACAGGAAGAGTATAGCCGAAGGCCTCAAGGCAGATACAAGAGAGAATAAGCCGAAGGCCTCAAGATAGGATATCAGGCAGAGTAGGCCCAAGGGCCTCAAGACAAGAGACAAGGCAGGATACAAGCAAGGCCACAAAGCAGGAAGGCTTGAAGGCCACACGATAAGAAGGTCTGAAGTCCACAAAGTAGGAAGGCTCTTAGGCCACAAGACAAGACAAAGAACATGGGGCAGGTCACGGAGCAAGAAGTGATACCATGAGAAGCCGAGGAGCTTCTGGCAAGGCTGGCTTACATATGGATGAGGCTGGGGTGTG